>NW_027271551.1:0-377500 GCF_040938485.1 Diadema antillarum
GAAAGTTGGCATTAATTATGGAAAGAATGTGTTAATGAGGCATGCTTAATTTCAGTTTAATCTGATAATCCCTTCATTGTTGTTACTCTGGTAGTTTACTTCCTGTTTTTGTCCCATTCATCGCACAGCCAGCACGGTTTGGAAGATTAAGCGCTTGAATAGACACTGTACTTCAGAGCCTCTTTTTTCAGTTCACACTTTTCCTGAGTTTGTGCTTTCTTTCCTATATTGAGATAGGTTAGGAGAGTCCAATTGATTTGAGTTATACATCATTTTAAAGCTTGAAGTCTGCTCTTTCAGAATATGGTCTTAACTAGAAATTCATGTCTGGCGACTTTTTGTTTGTTTTGAGGTGCAGGTTAAAATATACATATATATATATATGTATATATATATACTATATATATATATATATATATATATATATATATATATATATATATATATATAAGATGTGTGTGTGTGTGATTTCGTGTGCGTGTGTGTGGGTGTGTAATGTGTGGATATGTGTGTCTAAGACCCTGCATCACACAATCCTAACAAAAAGTCGCTAGACATGCACTTTTAGATAAGGGCAGACTCTTAAGAGCAGACTCTAAGCTTTAAAATGATGTGTAACTCAAACTCTCCTAACCTATCTAATTGTTGGAAAGAAAGCGCACACTCTGGGACAGTGTGTACTGAGAAAAGAGGCTCTGAGGAATTATCAGGGTCTATTCATGTGCTTTACCAAGCTTACCAAGCTTACCAAGCTGTGCTCTGCCCGGTGAATGGGACAAAAACCAGGATGTAGTAGAACTCCAACAATAATGAAGGGATTATAAGATTAAGCTGAAATTGAGTGAGCTTTATCAACAATTTCTGTCCATGACTAATACCAACTTTCAAACTAGTAGCATCATCCTTTCAAAAGTGAAGATGGTGTAAAAGGTTTTTTCAGAAATTGAAAGGAGACTCTAAGATCTAATCAAAATACTCCACAACAACAAAAAAGTGTTTTAGAAAAAAATGCTAAAGACATAATTTACAATTGATTTTTAATGATCCTAAACTTTTGAATGTATCAAATTTAGAAGAATTGTTCTCTCAGAAAATATGAATAACTAAAGATTGACTAGGTTGAACCGTTTCATCTATTTTGAGTTCTCGCAAAAAATCAGGACATGCACATTTTTGTTGGTTTGTGATGCAAAACACACACACACTCACACACTGTGTCAATATATATATATATATATATATATATATATATATATATATATATATATATATATATATATATATATTGTATATTATTCTGGATCCAGCTTCATGGAGACATTCTTGTGTAAATAAGCAATGTCACCACCTCCAGTAAAGTATGCAATATTAAATGGGATTTAATATAGTTGGAGATGCTAAGGAGATTCAACTTGTCTCCTTGATGAAGTCGTGTGTCTCCACATTGGTCAATTATAGTAATTATGGGCACATTAAAAGCTGGATCCATAGTTCTAAAATAATGCAGCAATGTTTGTATGTTGACATTTTGTGTTAGTTTGCTCATACGCAGATTTCTGCAAGTACACTTTGTTACATCAATGACGAACCATGCAACATAATCAACTTGAAGTTCTTTGCCAGTTTAATTTTGTATTCACAGAAGACAAGTCACTTGACATACAGTATATACAGCACAGATAATTGACACATTATACACACTGCCCTTTTTCTCCTCATTCTTGATCTGCTGCCCTCTACGGTAATGTAATTTCCTCTCTGCATTAGATGAAGGTAAAACCCAATCTCAGTAGGAGGATAACGTTGGGAAAGCACAAGTGAAGCGTTAAAAAACTGTACGAAGGAGAAATACGGGACTTTTTCAACTTTAGTGAATCAATGTCTCGGCAGCCTATGACTGTATCAGTGCACAAAATGATCTATAGTAAGCTCTTGCTGCTACAGATGTGACATTAAAGGGGCATTCCAGACGATTTTCATAATTCCACATCATGTCATACATGAATCAACAGCTCCATCTCCATGTATAGATTTGTGGAATTTATTGTGGTCCTTGAGCAGACAAATCAATACTCTGAAAAACCAAAAACAAATTACACAGAACAAAGATGATGACATAGGAACCTCACATTTCAGAAATGTAGCAATGCAATGCCTTTACAATGTCACATGCTTAACAAGTTCACCTGTGCAGAATTCATGAATGCTTTCTCCTTTTGTTCTGCTTCCTTGAGCCCCTACTCATGCATTCTTATAGTGAGGCTGCCATGTCATCATCCTTGCTCATAGTGATTTGTAAAAAATTTTGAAAACACTCCTAATCCTCATAAATTCTGAGACTCGCACTAACCAGCACAACCAATTTATAATTGTCCATATGTAAAAGTCTGAAATCATCAGGAGGTCTCCCTCAAAGAGTGTCACTGGGTAAATTATCAAAATACATCAATGACACATTGATTGCAGAATTCATACCACATAATCACAGATACAGAGGAGAAGTGTTTTGTTCAAATGTTTTCATAAAGGTAATGTCCTTCACAAGTAGCTTGTGCAAGCAATAAATCAATTACATGCAGGTCACATGCTACAGATGAAAAAACACTTTGAGTGTTAATTTGATCATCAAGTGTAGTACATGTAGTTACCTGCTATATCCCCCTGGTAAGATAGCCGGGAATGACTCTAGTTTATTTGAAAAGCTCTGGAAAGTGTATCTGTGCAGTCAGAAGAGTTAAGAGCCCACATATGCACTGAGGAGCCCCCTGGGGAGAGGCGAGAAAGACCATGGGTTCCCACCCTCTCTGGGGCCCGGACGGGGTAATGGGTGGGTCCAATAATACACTCCTCTCTTCGAAATGTTGGAAAGAGTTAAGGTTAGTTTCTACCCATGGTTACTGGAATCCGACGGGAGAGAAACAACATTCCTCTTTCGGGGTACATTTAGTTTGCTGAGACTGATGCTGCGTTTACACCATGTTCATGGCCACCATGGACAAAACAAGATGGACACAAGACAACCTGGTGGGACGGCACAGGCAAACGTGACAGGCCGAGATTGCCGTGGATACCGTGTCAGATTTTTAAACCGTCAAAAAATTTGCCACGGTAGTCCCGGTGATAATGAGAGGCCTGGAAGGCCGTAATAAAATGGGGTGAACGCAACAAAACGCGATGGCACGTAATATGCCAAAACAAAACTTGGAGGTGGTCTGTAGTGGGATGCGACAGAAAATATTGTGTTGTCTTGCTTGACCAGGCGCCATGGGAACAGCGTCTGATAGCCATATGTTCACCTGAGCGAGGACTGGAACGAACAAGACTAGAATACAAAGAGGGAAAAACAGGAGAATGTCCCATCCACCCAGACGCTGTACGTTTTGGGCAAACAGGCCTGCCGTGGCCGCTGGGAACATAGTGTAAATGTAGCATGAGCTAAGGAGGGGCAGGATCCTCCAAGTTGACTGGGATCACAAGAAAGAGAAGACCGCATCCCTCTCTCTCTGGAAATGGTGGAACGAGCTGGGGAGATCGGTATCCACCCACGGTTACTGGAATCCAAAGACAGCGCGTGAGAGAGGGAGAGGAGACACTTCTCTCTGTCTATGGGTGTGCTTGGAATGAGCTACAGTAAAGGGGGGGGGGGGGGCTGGTAGCCACCAAGATGGACAGGATCAGGAGGGGTGCACGCTGACTTTCCTCCAAAGGCCTCCGCACAGGCAGCCCCTCTCCCAGCGCTTCTCCCACAAGATGCGCACCGTGTTGGAAGAGGAGGTGATCGGAGGTAGCAGAGAGATGCAGGAGCACCTGATTGGTCAGTGAACAAACGGAAACAGTCACATGACAGCACAAGCCTTAAATATTAGTTTGTCTCCTTTTTTTTTTTCAGTGCGCAAATCACTGCTGAATGGTCTGAAAAAATAACTAGTGCTACCTTTTGTGTGTACCAACTACTGAACAATACACAGCATTCAGTTTTACAATTGACATTCAGATGTAACTTTCTCTACATGTTTTGCTATTCATGACTTTACACAGAAAAAAGAGGAAAACTCATGAAGAAGTTGTTAATTTTTTAATTTTCAGTGCCACAATCGCTGAATGAGAAGACCACTACAGTTGTGATGTTACATTTGTAGAACAGTATAAAGAAAATATAACAAGAACTTAACAAAATGTCATATTTTGTTAAAAAGTGAACATTCCCTTGACTTGTGACTGACTTCTGAGAAGGGTAATATTATTCCCCCTGCTTTACCAAAGTGGTAAATCAAGTACTCTTTTATCATGCCAGAAAAGTGAAAATAAGTTGAAAATTCTGTATAAGGAATTCTTCATATCACAAACTGAAATGGTCTTCTTGTCCAGCAATGGGGGCATTGAAAATTAACAAATTCATATCTTTTGAATTAATTGTCTGATCTTCCTGAAACATTTACTGATGTGTTCTACTAATACGGTATTGCTACATTCACTCAATCCACACCTGGACTTGTCCTTTAAGCACAGCACCCCAACAATGAAAAGTTTGTCATATTTTGATAAAGTATAATTATGTATGATAAACGACACAAATATGAAGGTACTGCGAGTCAAAACATACCTAGAGCAGCGGCGAATGTCCTTGTGGGGCTTCACGCCCAAGCTCATCTTGCGGACAAGGTCAAACTTCTGGTGGAGACGGTCCATGAGGGAGCGGGTGTAGATCTCGGGGCCGAAGGAGAACGTAGCGATGCTGATCATGCGGCCTGGCAGCATGCCAAACTGGAAGGAAGACTGGCCATGACGAACGTGGATCTTACCCGTGTAACCTGGGCAAAGGGAGCGAGAACAAAGAGAAAGAAAATAGGGAGAAAGAAAGCAAGGTAGAAAGGATTTAAGCATCATGTCAAATGGGTATTGCATGGCAACAAATTTAAAGGATTACTGAAACAGTTTTATCCACTTTGAAGACCATGGACCATTCTTTCTTTCCCTCCACCTTCCTTATTTCATTTTGATTTTACTTTCTTTCTGTTGATGCCAATACCCAACACATCTACTGTTACCAGAACAAAGGGATCTTTAACCCTTTGAAGACGAGTTCCGCGTATACTCTGGCAAGTGTCTAAGGCAAATGCGTGTTGTAGCAAAATCAGTTGTCCTCAATGGGTTAAAATGAATATCTGCCTTCATCTGTTACTAGCAGCACCAATCACCAAATTTTGGACATTATTCCCCTTTACAAAACAAGGCATGAGATGGTCTAATCTCCCTTGTACTTGAATGAATATAGTGCAATGGTCCCCTTATATGCAACATATCAGATGGTCTTGCATACTTTTTACAGTATGAGATGACTGTGATGATATATCACTTAATAATCATAGGGATTATTTTATCGTTAAAGTGAGGCTACATGTCTTTATCTGGAAAACTCTATTTAGTTCTTGGGGTAATTATTCCCAATTCATCTCCGTTGAATGAGTATAAGGAAACATATCAAGGTTCTATGAACAAAGGTGTTTTAATTAATTTCCATACTTATTGTAGGTCTGCACTATGTATAATGGTTATGCATCTGTATAGTGTTCTTTGATTATAATGTTAGCAGAGTAGGCACTCCACAAATGCAGTATATCCATACATCATAAAAAAATCATTGGGCTCTGTGAAAGCGTATCAGGGCAATTACCCCCCTGAGGACGATGATCACCTACACATAGATAAATCCTGGTTAGTGATAAGGTTAGAGTAAGGATTAGGGTGATGGTTAGGTTTACGTAGGTTCAGGATTAGGATTAGGGTCAGGGGAAGGGGAAGGGTATGGGGTAATTGTCTAGGGGGTAATTGTCTAGGAACCTGTGAGAGATAGCCATTACCTATTAACTCTTCATGTGCCACGTTTGCACACCCGACTCAGTCAACGGTGTGCCAAGTTCGCATATTCTGCTCAAATGCACAAACCCGCCTAAACCGTTCGATAAATCGCCAAATGGCACAGTACAGTGAAGGCGTTTCCCATGATTCCATTCTTGGCACATGTAGCTTGCATTTTATGTAGTGTTTGACTATCTTAATTTGATGAAAAACAGAACGCTTTTCCTAAGCATGACTACGTTGGTGTCTCAGAGTAATGTGGCACAAAGGGGGTTTCCGACCTGGCACATAGAGAGTTAAGAAAGCTTGACCTACCTTCAGTGACTGGAGACAAATCCCAAGGTGGTATGCCAACTTGGCTTGGCAGAAGTGTGCATTCATCTGGAGAATCACAGTTCAAAAGGGAAAGACAGGATATATACAAGAATATAATAATAATAATAATCGGGTCTTATTTATCCAGGGTAGCCACTTCAATGTTGTCACTGCTCTACCAGAGGATCCTGCCATAATTATTGCCCTAGCGTTGTTAGGTACCCATTTATACACCTGGGTTGAGAGGGACGTGGTGGGTAAAGACATCTTGTCAAAGAATGTTAGCACTGGGCGGGGAATCAAACTTGGGTCCTCCAATTAGGAGTCGGGAGTCTCATCCACTATGCCACAGTGCCCCCATGGTCACTTTAATAGCAATAATACAACCTGTCTTGTTGCGGTTTGCCAACATTCTCATTGAACTTTATGGCTAGTTTGTCATCGACTTTGAGATATAATCCTTTTTTGCCGTCCCTCTTTTATGAAGGGATCATCAATTTAGGCTGAAATTTTGCACACTTATTAAGTACATTCTATTCGTGACCAATACAAACTTCCAGTGCAATAGTGTCACCAATGCAACAGTTATTAGAGTTGAAAGCATGTGTGAGATTTCTCACACTCGTAGTCAAAATTTGTACATCCTAGAAAGCCTACGCTAGATTAACTAAAAGTGTTTTGGCATTGTTTAATGATCTAAATCTTTATAAAATTTGCTCTCTCTCAAACAGACTAAGAATTGATAAAGTTGACGCATTTCACCTATTCAGAGTAATCACACAGAATCGGGTTATGCCAGTTTTTGTTGGTTTGCGATGCACAGCACATATTTTTTGAAATTCCATAAAATGAAATAGAGAATTAAGACAGATCGCCGGAGAAAGAAAATGGACATACAGGAAGAAGACCTACACACAGGTGACATGATTTACAATCATGAAGAATACTGACAAGAAGACAAGTACACACGTCATACTGCATGCTGCGGATAATTTGGCTATTGATTACTGGAAACTGTGGAATCCTTACAAATTCAACCTTGACATTACCAATCTGAATTAAAGGAGAAGAAAAAGAAGCCCCACATTTCGTAATACTCTGACAACAGTACTTTGAAAACTTTTGTGACATTGCATGCTGTGGATGATTTGGCTATTGATTACTAGAAACCATGGAAGCCTCACTAAATCAACTCTGACATTACCAATCTGAATTATAAAGGAGAAGAAAAAGAAGCCCCACATTTCATAATACTCTGACAACAGTACTTTGAAAACTTCTCTGACATTGCATGCTGTGGATGATTTGCTATTGATTACTGGAAACCACGGAAGCCTCACAAAATCAACTCCGACATCACCAATCTAAAAAGTAGCCCCACATTTCGTAATACTCTGACAACGGTACTTTGAAAACTTCTGTGACATTGCATGCTGTGGATGATTTGGCTATTGATTACTGGAAACCATGGAAGCCTCACAAAATCAACTCCGACATCACCAATCTGAATTAAAGGAGAAGAAAAAGAAGCCCCACATTTCGTAATACTCTGACAACAGTACTTTGAAAACTTCTGTGACATTGCATGCTGTGGATGATTTGGCTATTGATTACTAGAAACCATGGAAGCCTCACTAAATCAACTCTGACATTACCAATCTGAATTATAAAGGAGAAGAAAAAGAAGCCCCACATTTCATAATACTCTGACAACAGTACTTTGAAAACTTCTCTGACATTGCATGCTGTGGATGATTTGCTATTGATTACTGGAAACCACGGAAGCCTCACAAAATCAACTCCGACATCACCAATCTAAAAAGTAGCCCCACATTTCGTAATACTCTGACAACGGTACTTTGAAAACTTCTGTGACATTGCATGCTGTGGATGATTTGGCTATTGATTACTGGAAACCATGGAAGCCTCACAAAATCAACTCCGACATCACCAATCTGAATTAAAGGAGAAGAAAAAGAAGCCCCACATTTCGTAATACTCTGACAACAGTACTTTGAAAACTTCTGTGATATTGCATGTTGTAGATGATTTGGCTGGTTAATTACTGGCAACCACAGGATCCTCACAAAACTAACTGCAACAAGACCAATACAAACCAAAGGAGGAGAAAAAGAAGCCCTACATTTCATAATGAAGATATTGTGCTTGAGATTTCGACAGAGTTGTTCTTCCTGTTTTTGTCCCATTCATTGCACAGAGCACAGCATGGTGAGATTAAGCACTTGAATGGTGACCCTCTACGTACTTCAAGGCCTCTTTTCTCAGTACAAACTTGTCCAGAATGTATACTTTCTTTCCGTTTTTTTTTACTTGGGTTTTAGGAAAGTCCATTTGTGTTGAGTTATACATCATATTAAAGCCTAGAGTCTGCTCTTTCAGAACCTGCCCTTGAAGGTCCTGTTTACCTTTGGGAGCAGTGATTTAAAAAACTGCTCAAGATATCACATTTTATGCACATGTGTAGGTCAACTGTATCACAAACATCCTATCATATAAATATTTTGCAATAAAGCCTAAAATATAGGGAGAAATCACTGTTTTTCTCAATTAACCATAACTGCAGATGGTCTAGTCTGGAAACATATTTATTATCTCTAATGTTCACATTTTGTATATCTAACAATACTTTATAACATCCATTATACTGATTCAAATTTTTACATTGGTTGTTTCTATCCCTAACTCACATTTTAGAACTATTTTGAAGCACTAATGCTGGGTTTTGGTTTCATTAGCAAATGGTTAATTACATGTATGCCCTTAACTAAAAAGGCATGTCTGGCGATTTTATGTAGGTTTCGTGATGCAGGGTCACACATACGGTCCATGTACTCCTGTCATCCCCTTACCAATGAGAGATTCGTCCAGCTCTGTAGGCTGCTCATCTTTGTAGTTAACCCAGATCTGTGACACCAGCCGAAAGAGAAGGGCAAGCACATCAAGTTCATCTGGAAAGGGGGGGGGGGGGGGGGGGGGGGGGGGGGAGAGATTGCAAATAGAAAAGAGAAACATATACTTTTAATCCAGAAATGGCACTGAAATAGCATACGAGGTGGTAACATTTTGAAAGTTACACTTAATCATGTCTCAGAAAGTAATTAACGTTGAATCAATGAAAATCAATCACGATTTTAGTGAAACTCCCATAAAGTCGACCTGAAAATGCACACACACACACACACACACACACACACACACACACACACACAGAATGTAGTATGCACTCATTGAGACAAAAGATAACGATCAAACACTTCATACACTGACATGCATTACATAGTATGCTTTTATGACATAACCACCCATATGGAGACCTGACAGGTACAGGCAGCTATACTGAATCAAGACAAAACAATCAAAATCAAGACCCCCCCCCAAAAAAAAAAAAAAAAAATCATGCTTTCAGTGAGCTTTAAAAAAATTTTGTGCGTATGCATGAGTGTCACACATATACCATGTCATGAATACATCACCTTTTACACTTTGGCACAGGTGAACACTCATTATTACCTGACGTCGTTGTGAAGACGGGGAGGCAGTTCTTCTGCAGTCTGCCCCACATTCGTGTCATGAGCAGGAGCTCTCTCAGCATTACCAGGGTGGGGACGTCTCGCATCAGACTCACCTGTATGGAGAAAAGAACATACGTACATTACATGGGTATATAAAACAGATGAGCCATTCAAGGAAAAGTAGCGTAAACAAGAAGAGTACAGGATGATGACAGGAGTGCATGAATTAGGAAAGCCACTGACAAGAAAGAGAGAATTAGGAAAGCCACTGACAAGAATCAGAGAGGGTCCTTTGAATACATTTCATCTGTGTATTCGAAAAAGATGTTAACAATTGGCAAAGATAAATTGTTATGGAAACAAAATAAACAAAACAAAATAAAAAATAAAAACAAAAATCAAATAGCCAGGATGGGAGGCAACTACGTAGCACTCTGCATAAAAACAAGGAGAGACTTTAATCTGCATTTGGTACAGGAATCAGTGAAGATGATTTTCAAAACCATCTGATTAATAAATGTGCATTATTTGTTTTATGAAATGGTAAAAAGAGGTGGTTTTAAATTTGGTGCAGCAGCGAATAGCCGCATTGAAACTTGAGCCATGTTTCATTCACTCACCCCAGGTTTGTTGGTTGGACTGCCGGGAGGGGGCACGGCTGCAAGACTGACGATGGTGTAATCAGCCACCCACTGGATTAGTGGCTGAAGGGACTGTAACGTTGCTGTGGGGGAAAGAGGAGATAAAGAAGAAATGGCATGAGCAGAATCATTGCTACTGCTCATTGTAACCAAACATAAACTTGGATATATAATACGTACATACATAAGAGCTCAAATCTAACTGGCCCGTTCCAGCCACTAAAATCTTAAAATCGGAAATTTTGCAAAGGCCCAAAACAAACAGAAACATTGCAATCCATTTTGAATCTTCAGTGTGATCGGCCCACCAAAGGGAAGACTTTCTGAAAATTTGGTGGCCCGACATCCATTTTTAATGGCCCAAGGTCAGCGAGCCACAACTAATGTCAGGTCCTGCATACATAATAGTTTCTCAGCTGGTTGGTGATGAATGACCAATGGATGAAGGACTGATATTAACTCTATATAGAAATACATTGAGACACTACACTCTTTAAAGTTATTTACAGTCACAAGACAGCAAGGTTATACAGGCATAAATTCTCTGTAGGTTGTAACATACAACACTTGCATATGTTGGCTTGTATACCTGGAAATATAAAGTTCCCATGAACAGGTCGGATCTTAGCTTTGTTCGTTTGTTTGTTTGTCTTTTCCAACCACTTATCAATTTACCAGTTTACAGCAGGGAAAACAAATAATTACCGCTGCAACAACTTGCGGCAAATATACTTGGAAGAATAGATAAAATATGCACTTACAAGGCTCCACATAGTATTCCTTGGTGTCCAACTTCTTCAGAAGGTTGGTTGGATCTGTTTCCATGCTGGTTGAACAAAGATCTATTTAAAAAAAAAAGAAGATACACACACCAGAAGTAAATGATAGCTACATTTGATATTTCTGAAGGCATGCAGAAAAATGACGAGAGGTTTTGTGGATTAATGGATAAGGTAACAGACTATCAATCATAAGGTCTCTGGTTCAAGTCCCCTGGTTGTAGTGGTTGAACAGCGACAAACAAACAACATAGCAGATAAAATCTAGATAGAATCTTAGCCACAGCAGCAAAGCATACACTGTGTTATGACTGCTTGAGTGTCTGTTTGTTATCCTTCCTTTATACTTTTGAATAAGTCTCTTTCTTTTCTTCTTTTTTTCAATATGTCTTTATAGATGACATTACCTGTGCACCACTCATTGGGCTGTTTGATATGAACGTCAGTAATTGCAGGTTACAATGCATGCATCCTAGTGTAAGTGCATTTACTGCATTGCCACTACATTCTCAGAGTTGATTTTAATATTAAAATAATGTCACACAGAAACAATGATGGATTGTACAATGAAATATAGACATGAAAGAGTAAAATGACGAAATACATACATTCGGCAAGAAAAAAGGAGACCTAGTCATTGCATCTACTTCTTATACAAATTACATAAGATGATGCCATTGTCCCACAATTTTCCCTTGAGTTTAAACATTTCGTCTGAAAATGACATAAGTCAACATATCACTTTTGCTAAAATGAAATGAAAGAAAACCCATATTTTTAATCTAAAGACCGTATTTGTAAAAGGAGAAATACAAGCTGTATGTCACCGCCCAGCTTAAAACCCACAAAAAGTAAGCTAAAATGAATTTCCATGTTTCAACATAGTTTAAAAGAGTAAGCTCTAAGCTTTAAAATGATACACAACTTCTTGACATTGAGCCATTCTAACCCACTCAAAAAAGTGATTAAAATTAGAGTGAGTTAGGAGGTGCAGTTTCATACAAAAGAGATAAAAGAGGATTTAAAGATGAGGGTCACTCAGGCGTGCTGTATCAATGAAAATACATTCTATTTCACAGTGGAACTGGCACCTGTCCTAAAAAAAAAGAGAAAAAGAATATGGTGCAGAAACACTTGCTAATATCACAATTTCAGTTCTGGTTTAAGCTTCCAAATTGTTATAGTGTAGGTAGAAAAAAGATTATTCTCTGAGATACGATGAATTTGAAAAATTTGTGTCAGTCAACCCAAAAACGACATATATTGGTCCATTAAAAAGAATCGTAATCTGTGACTTTTTGTGGGTTTGGAGTTGGGAGGTAACATATCAAACATCAGGGGAAAGACCACATACTCCTCAGCAGCTGTGTCACTTACTCGTGAGCCTCTCAGCCGGCCCCTTGTCCTGCGCGGAGCTACTGACAGGTCTGAGGAGGGACTTGAAGACGTTTGAGGTCGAGTGGAGGAGCAGCTTGCCAAAGCAGTCCACAGCCTTGCCTGATCCACTGGCAGCCAACCTAGCACAGAGTACCAAGAGAAAAGACCTCTTTAGCCACTGTCAGATTACTCAAAACTATGTGCAGTTTACTTTGAATATATGGTGAATGGTCTTTATTTTTGAAACAGAATAAGAACTTGGAATTGTCAATAGATAAGAATTCAGATGTATCTATTCCACTGAGCTCTACCTTGTTAAGTATGTACAGGGTGTTCTCTGCCACCTCTTACCATCACACTGCGACCATTTACTATTTGAAAATGGTACCTTACTCATTTCTCATTTCCACTTTCTATACTTCAGTGTCCAACGGCAACCGAGGCTGGATACAGCCGACATACATGTAGTTCTGATAACAACAGCATTGTCCTGTAACCACCACACTTTGCTATGTATTTCTCTATGCCTCAACCTGTCACGGAGTCAAAAGAAGTTTTTTAACGTGGTCTGATCTACTTTTATTTCTGAATATTTGGACTGCTCCAATCACATGTTCAATTTTAATGTATTTCCAACATGTACAAACAAGCCATTTACTTTACACTTTTCATCTTGTCATTCTTGTTAAACTACAGACTGTGCCCACTTCGCAGGAGCCAATTCAGATGCTGCTATTCAAATTATCAACGCTCAAGTGTAAACATTACAGAACAAAACAACCAGGAACGCTACATTACAGAGCAATACAGCCAGGAGCGCTACATTACAGAGCAACACGACCAGGAACGCTACATTACAGAGCAACACGACCAGGAACGCTACATTACAGAGCAACACAACTAGGAATCTTGTACAATCGACCATCCTGATCATGGATGATGATAATTATGGCAGGGCTCCACACTAACTTTGTTTTTGGTGGCCCGATGGGGCCACCAAAATCATCAATTTTAAAATTTTGGTGGCCCGAGAGAAAATTTTGGTGGCCCCCCCAAAAAACAAACAATACAAACAATTAAAAGTCCTTCTTCTTTTTTTTTTAATGAGTCACACACTCACTGCATGCATTAATGCATTTCCAGCACAAAAAGTTACCAATTTATAGACATAGGCCCCTACTTTTCAAAAATTTGAACATTTTTGAAATTTGGTGGCCCGACTTTCATTTTTGGTGGCCCTGGGCCACCGGGCCACCGTTAGTATCGAGTCCTGATTATGGTCAGCACTTTATACCTGTACAAGCTAGACTTCACAGCGACAAGCCTGGTGAAGAGGAGTTCTTGAGTTGATCTAGATTGTCTGTTGACGGATTCCGACAGTCGGTCCAGCACTGTATCCACCATGTCTGCAGGAAGTTTCACAGAAGAGAGAAATTTGATCAGGGGGGCGTTTCATCAACGAGTTCGTCAGAGGTTTTCACCGACAAATTTGCTATCAGCCAATCAGACGCAAGGATTTCAGTAGCTTTTAACAGTTGTCAGTGTAAATCACTGACAAAAAGTTTCATGAGACGGTCCCCAGGACCGCTCTTTTGTGGCATCATATTTTCATGGAGGAGTAGGATCACAATGAACAGGGATGAAGACATAGCAGTTTCACCATAACAATGCATGAGTACGGGCTCAAGGAAGCAGAACAAAAGAAGAAAGCATGCATAAATTCTCCACAGGTGACCTTATTTAGCAAGGGGTAATGTAATGGCATTGCACTCCTACATTTCTTATATATGTGAGCCTCTACTCGTGCGTTCTTATGGTGAAAGTGCAATGTCATCCCTGTTCAGTGTATTTTTTAATTTTTTTTTTAAGGGGGGGGGGGGTTCAGAGTATTGGTTTTAATTCAACATATCTAAACATGGAGCTGTCGATTTATGAACTACATAATATGAATTTAAGAAAATCCCTGGACTTCCCGTTAAAAAAAAAAAAAAAAAAAAAAAAAAAAATTAGAAATGTTATGATCAAACCATCACTAAGGGCATACCTTTCATCAATCTCAACAGATTATTTTGCTTTTAAAAATACAAGTCATAAGGCTGTCAATCTCTGCAGATAAAAACAAAATACACACACACACAAACAAACACACCGAAAAGAAATAATACTAATAAAGATAAAAAGACATTGCGAAGATGGCAATAAGGTCTTATTTGGATCAACAATAAAAAAGACAAATTGCACATGCCATAAAAGCATGCTTCTTAAAATTTACAAAAACAAAGAATAAGCAAACTAAATGTCACTAACATAATAAAATTGACAGCTTTGTAAACCTTTGTAAGCTTCGTAACTTCTCATCTTGGACTTACTAGGGATGATAGTAAGGAGTAGGTCCCACCAGTCGTACCCTGTGACTAGACAGTACTCCAGTAGGTGGACCACCTGTGATATGGTGTGAGCTCGGGCTGTGCCTGTCATGGGGGGAAAACACAAGATTTCTTTTTTTTTTCCAAATACAACTAAACCCCTTGCTAGACACAGTTACAACGTATGTGGAGTCATAGCTACTCTCACAGAGTGGTAATGTTCTAGAGATATAACCCTATCTATAACAGAAGATAATATGGGGTTTTTTATTTATTCATTTTTTATTTCTTTATTTCTTTTACTGACAACTCCACATATATATTGGTTCATACATGATTGACATGTTTCAGGACTTGGTAACTGTTCATGAAAAGATGCTGTAAAAATATGCTAGTTTCATGCTGTGTTACATTGTTACAAAGTTTATCTTCTCTGCAGATGTTTCTTTGGTAAAATGATACACATGATGATGTACAGGGTGATACATGTACTTTCCACATTTTTAGTGTATGTGTAGTCTATTAAACCACCTGCAATGCAATATAATAAATGCAATTTCTTTTGAAATTTTGTTTCACAAAAAGGAATTCATGAGGAGATTTGTGTACAAAGCTATGAGAAACTTAGTGAGGAGACAACTTTATCACCTCAATATTCACAAGCCACTGTGAAAGACATCGCTGTTTCATTTACAGTGTGTGAGAATTTAAAACACAACAACTTGTGTGTTTTTCTACTTTGTAAAATTCATGTGCACGTCACAGTGTCGTGTCTTAGGGAGGAAATTTGAAGTTTAGCGCATTAAATATCAAGTGTTTGGTGTCTTTTTGAAGGGACTGAATGTGGTGTGTGTCTGGGTGTGGTGTCTACACAAGAGGTATACTGCCTGCAGTGTGTACACTGTCAGGGAATGAAACAAGGCTGCAGCTGTAGGGGACGGGGCGGGGGGCATCCTCACCTGAATCCAGGTTCTGCCCCAGGGTCGGCTCCAGTTTGAAGATGCACAGGGCACCAGTGCGATCGATGGCCAGAAGGCTGCAACACGTAGCAGACATCTCCATACACACCAGGTGCTTGCCGTTGAGATTCGGCCTCTTTGCTGGGCGGGAGGTGAGGGAGAGATTTGGAAAAGATGAGATATCAGAATGCAATGCATCACTTTGTACATGACTTGATGAGTAGACCTACAAACATACACATGTAATCCCAAAACAATTTAACTCCATAAGCCGCATCCCAACATTGGTGATGAAAAAAACAAAACAAAACAAAAAATCAGAGGGATTTGTGCTGATCAAAACTTCATTGCTTTTCTCCGTTATTTTTTTTTTCAAAAAAGAAACTTTGTTATTTTTATGTTTCCACATGTTTCCTAACAATAACAACAACAATATCAATCGGCATGTAACACTGCATAGTCCCATATATGATTGTGTGTTGCTCAGGCAGGTGATTCTCTTTTGAGTTGGATAGACCTGGACAATACCGTAATTTCCTTGTCCTGGCGTATAGGCCTCACCCCGACTTTACTGCTTTATTTTTGTTACAAATACGTATAGTGCGGCCTTATCGCCAGTGAATACGGTATACATGTAAATAACAAGGTAAGTCACAGCTATCAAAGTGCAGAGGTACATGAGGTAACACCAATATGCTGGCATTGATGAGAATGATGCATAGGTGGTTGGGATAATCGACTGGGTTGAGAGAATATGCAGATGGGTTGAGATATTCAAAGAACCTTACCAGGAGGTCCTGGATCAGCCTTGAGGACTCCCTCGTAGCGCAGTGCAGCACACACCTTGAGGGAAGGTCTGTAACATTCGAAATAGACAGGAAAACAAACAACAACAGCAATAACAATACAAATAATATTTCCTGAAGTTCAGTACAATTACATGTACACTATACATGCCAAATACCAACACACAATCTCTTATGTACAATGTATAACATGTTACAAGTGTATTAGGGAAACAGAATATCTGGGGCGGTGACAACAACATTTGCTCCTGCAACAATTATTGCTATGGTCTCATTTTTCAAGGACTTTATAGAGTTAAGGTTTTTACAGGGTTGCGATAGGGTTTTAGTTTAATTTGATGTGAGGTTTAGGGGATTAGGGTTATGTTTGTGGGCAGAATTTGTATTTAGCTTAGTGTGCATACATTTCATGGAAGCAATTGTTGAAGGAGTAAATGTCATGGAACCATCCGGGGCATAATTTAGCTAAGGTCTACAGGTTTTACAGCAGTCATCACAACTTTTGTTGTGCTAACATCTTACTGTTGATGTCAGAACAAAGAAAGTGGTCCTGATAGTGTCACTTTGAGACAATATTTGACTGCAATTACAGTAGGAAGTTTGATATTTTTTTATAAGGCTTCATGTACAACCTGTAAGCTCTGAAGGAGTTTCGACATCCATCCATACCTGTGTAGAAGTTTGATGGTGCCATCTTGGTTAGCGACAGCGAAGGCCATGCCTGGTCCGTTGTACAGACTGTTCATGGAGAGCTTGAGGGGAAGCTTGGGCAAGGCGATAGCTGTGATGACCGAAGAGTCTGTGTAAGTTGCTCCGAACACCCATTTCTGGAATTTAAAAAAAAAAAAGTAATCTTAAAGCTCAATACATAATTATGAGGGGTGCCTGAAAAGTCTTGAGCCTCACATAGAAAGGATTAACATATGAAGACCAAATTGGGTCCATTAAATTTTTCACATATCTTAATCCCACCCAACAAATATATGGGTCATATATTTGTAGCAAGGTAGACTACCTCCAGAAGGAAGGAATTATCAATGGATATTTTTACTCTGACCTCCTGAAGCTACTAAAGGGAAAACATCAAGACAAGAGGTGAAGAATGATCCAAATGGGTCGAGTTCCACCAGGAAGCTCTAGTGCATTCATCAGTGGTAGCAATGGCTGCCAAGTTGTTCCACACCTACACTAGTCACCAGATCTACAGTGTGCAGTTTCATTGCACTTCCGCCTCTTCCTGAATCTCAAAAAAGGATTTGGCTGGACAACGCTGCACCACCGACAAGAAGGTCATTGATGCTGTCGACTCCTAGGTGGAGGACCAACTAAAAATCTTCTACCACAGCAGCATCCAGGCACTCCATCACCGCTGGAGGAAGTGTGTGGACTCACAGGGGGACAATGTTGGAAAATATGGTAGTAAAGTATTTCTGCCTCTTACCATCTCTCGCAGGCTCAAAACTTTTTAGTCGCCCCTCATACTTTAAACAATATTTGTCCCTTTTCTGGTAATTTGTCACATTTTCCATAAACAAACCTTCACAAACCTTATGTATCTGTACATTTATATTTTTCTCTCTCTCTCTCTTATGAGAGTGTGGCAGCCAAACAATATTTACAATGCCAAACCCGCTCTAATTCATATCATGCAAAAAAAATAATTTCCTTATCATGCTCGTGTATCATTACTATTACAACTCAATAATGAACTTACAGGCCAAAAACAAATGTAATGATTACATGAAATACAGAGCTTATAATGACAAAAAGAGATTGCCCAATAGTGTTTCATTTTTTCCAGGTCTATAATGTCTAGCATATGTATGATTCTGTGAATAAGGTGCAAGATGCTTTGTTACATTTCATCAAACTTGTTTACACTGAAATATTAGAAGTGAAAGAGGGAAATCCCAAAAAAACTAGGAGACAGAGGAAAAACAAAAAGAGTGGAGTCAAGGCTAGTCGCCTACCAATGTAGTGGGCATGTCTCTATGATGAGGTGAGCCAGCCTGGAAAAGCTTGTGTAAGTGGATGGCTTCTTTCTTCAGGGTCCAATACTCTATACAGGATCCCATCATGCCTATATACACAGTGTAAAGGAAGGGAATACAGAGAGATTAGGCATGGTAGGCAAGGTCTTGCTTTAATAAGATGGTATAATGCACTCAATACACCATTCTTTCAAGAAATGTTACATCTTGATATGGTACAGGAGAATGTGGTAAATCTCTTAACTACTTTTCTCATCTAACATTTCTATTTCACCATGTCACGATGGAATACAGTTCATCTCAAGACGGTTGTACAAAAGAATTATTTCACCATTTGACATTTCAGCTCTAGTGCATCAAGGTGAAACATTGAAAAGCTGACATCATGTACCTATGTTCTTTTGGTTTTAAAACGAAGAAAAAAAAAAAAATCCTTTAAATATTTGCTTACTTCCCCCTTCATGGGGGGGGGGGGGAGAGATTACTGATAAGCAAAGGCTAATGAATTAGTTCTGCAATGAAGAAAACAAAAACAAAGATATCTTGTGAAAGTTTATCTACATTCCTCAGTCCAGAGATACTGTATGTCATTCATGTTGCTGCCTTCCTACAATGTACATGGAGTCCAACTCCATACTACCCTGACATGTCTAACACACAATTATACAGATATCTTTGGTACTGTCAACCAGTTATTTTTAAAAAACTTTTGCAGTTATAAACTAGATACCTGAGGCACAGACTAAAAGCTGTTCTGTGGGGGCCAGCCCCAACTGCTGTTCAGTGCACTCCTTACTGATGAACTGGACTGATGTAATTGAAGGATCTATATATGTGGAAAAAATGACAAACATCATCAAATAGAGAAGTAAAGAAAATTTCATCAGCTGCTACTGTTTTTTGGAGGAACAATAACTGTTGGAGATAAGCCAGACAAACTCTGGAATATGTGTGGCGCTCCGACGAAATGAGTCATAAGTCGCACGGGGAGTTTTCCCGTAATGAGCCGAAAATGAAGGGGAAGCACTGCTCTGGTCGAAATTTTTTTATTACGGATTTTGATTCCTTGATGTTTTATCTGTTTGTACAGAAAATTTCAGCGTGTAAGAATGAGTACAAGTGTCCCAAATCACAGTTTTTCTGAGACAATTTTTTTCGGTTACATTTTTTTCGAACTCTCGCCTTTGCGTTGCGTTTCGCACCTATTGTTCTTGCCCGATCGAGACTCCGCCTCCGTTGCTAGGGTGTATGCTAATGAGGCATTGCTCTTGACCCCATTGAAGACAAAACAAAGCATGATGCGCGCGTCGGCGTCGGCGGCCAAGCGGCGAGGGCTTTAGAATATTACGCAATAATAGTGAGCTGACCAAGGCTATCGATTGCATGACCAGCGAGTTTCGTTTGATACATGCCCTCCATTTCATGAAGTGGTGATTGATGTGACGCACAAATCGCGCTGAAAAAAATAATTCCATCGAACGATCACGCAAAATTTATGATACTTTATCTATGAGCTAATACAATGATCATATATCGAACTTGAAACCTCTTTATGCGAGTGTGTACTTTTACAACGGTTTTTAATTGGCCTCATTAATGAATTCATTCAAATAATCATAACTTTCTTTCCCTGGTATGTGACTTGCTGTTTAAAGTTCATCTCTGGAGATATAGTAGGGCCTAAGTTGTCAATTAAATGTATTATCGTTTTTATAAAGTCGACAATTCGTGTGATAATTCGCCAAATGTATGTAATGCGTACTATTACTTCCCTGGTTAATAAAACTTATTGCCCTATTTCTTATGATGGTTTGGGCCGTGACGGCATGGAGAGAAATCGGAAGACAAACATTATTAATGCCCAAATATGTCGTGTTCCCTTTTGAGGATATTCTGACTCTTGTCATCTGTGTATTTTTTAGAAGTAGGACCTAATTGAGAAAGGGACAGAAAGCTGTGTCGCTACTCAAAAGTGTGTTTTTTCATTTTGTTTTGTTTTTTGATCAGAATGTGTGTAATGATAGCTGTTTGTCGTGTATTGCGTGTAGCTGACATGTGAGAGGTCAAGTCTGCAAAGAATTTGGCTAACAGCTTTGCGAAGTAGCAGCGCTAATTGCCCATTGAATTGCGTATTCTGAGGAATTTCGAATGAAAGAACTCGGACGACACTGTTCACGCCTTGTATCCGAATAAACCCCGCATCAACGAAGCCTTAAACAATGAAAGGTAAACTTCCTGCTATCAAGGGGTGGATAATCACGCAACCAGTATTCTTTCGTCGCCATTGATAGCAGAATCAGTGACGGAATGGAGTAACAGTGTTGGAGGATCGGCATTATGTCTGCTAATTTGCAAAATAATTTTTCAGTCCCCTTTTGTCTTCAGAACCACAGTCAGGGACGCTAACTTACTCTATCTCCTACAAGCTGTCGTTACTATCTTAAAACGTGAATTTTATGAAAGGTTAAAAGTGATCGCGGAATCAGTTCTTCTGCGTGACACATGCAGGCTTTTATAATAGCATACCAAGCTTAAATCGTTTACCTGTATAGAAAGGGCAGGGATACACACTTATCGCAATCATCCGGATTTGAGAGTGATACACCGTCTACTACTTTTCTTCATCTTTCCCCCAACAAAGACCATGGTAATTCAAAACAGACAAACAAACAAACTAACTAACTAACAAACCAGCAGTTGCATTATATCAGAACGTATACAAATTTTTGTGTTTCATGTATGTATCATCTCTTGATGTATAGTAGCGTATCCGGGCACTTACCCCCTGGGCAACTACCCTCCTGATAACTACCACCCGGATAATTACCCCCAGGTCTATTCCCCCTTAGGGCAACAACCCCCCGGACAACTACCCTCCTAGGGCAATCACCCTCCAGGGCCATTACCCCCTAGGACAACTACCACCCGGTCATCTACCCTCCTAGGGCAACTACCCCCAAGGGCAATTACCCTTAGGTCATCTACCCCCCGGATAACTACCCCCTGGGTAACTACCCCCTGGATGACTACCCCCCAGATAGCTACCCCCCAGATAACTACCACCCGGATAACTACCCCCTGGATAACTACCCCCTGGATAACTACCCCCGGAGAACTACCCCCTGGGTAACTACCCCCGGATAACTACCCCCAGGATAACTACCACCCGGATAACTACCCCCCGGAGAACTACCCCCGGAGAACTACCACCCGGATTACTACCCCCCCCCCCCCCATAACCATACCCCGACCCCCACCCCCGCCCTTTCCTGATACCTACTGGACAACCCTCCCTCCCCGCCCCCCGAAAGAAGTACCACCCTTTGTAATTTTTCCATAAGTTCATAACACCATATCAGAAGATGCACCTTTCTCTTACACTGTCATCATTTACTCTTTTGGCTTGTCATTTTCTACCGTTATAACACATTAGAAGATAAACATAAGAAAAGGAGAGTTGATTTCACTGCAATTCATATTTCCTTAACATTAGCGAGGGACCCTTCGACATAAAGCCATAATTTCTGATAGGATCCGGGCACGGTTTTATGAAGTCAGTCCTGACAAGCTGTCAGTTCCACACAATTACCAATCGTTGTAGGTCGATCAAAGCAGGTCCATGGTAACAAGTCGGTGACTCGAGCTTATCAATCAAGCAGAACCCATGGTTTTATTGAAATTATTAGAGACTAACAAGATGTCATAACTGGCAACTTTTATCAAACGGTGCCCTAATCTGTCATAAGAGTAAGATTACAGCTTGTTTTACATACAAGTAGAATTGTGCTAGTTTTCAAGTTAAATGTTCTTGACACTTCAAGGGGAAATCCAGTTCATATATAAGTTAGTCTGATTAGAAAGAGTAAAATATTACGAGTTTAATGGTATTTTTTTTTTTTTTTTACAAAACACCCCTAGTTGTTAACGAAGTCTTTTGTCCTGCACCCTCTTTTTTAATAGATCTATAGAGAGTTGTAGTTGACAGAATCCTTTTTACATTATATGGCTGCTCTGTTTTATCCCGGCCATTTCAAGAGTATTTTTTTTTTCACAAAAACTTGAATCCTTCTTGGAATAACATGCTCTTTAATATTTCGTAAGGGATTTCTAATTTTCTCACCCAAAAGATATTTAAAACCTGAAGTTAGGTCTCAACCAAAACCAGACGATATGCAGTGAAAAAAATGTTTTTTTTTTCAATTCAAATAGCAAACGTTGTTCGAAAATAACAATAAGAAACGTAATTTTCTGGGGGAGAGTTATTGTAAGAGGGATGACTGTTTGGAGCCTAATTTTAATAAGGAGTAATTGTCAAGGGAGGTAATGCTCTGCGGTGATCATACCAAGGAGGTGACAATCTCTTCCCACATTCTTGATATACTAGTTGTTAATGCCCAATGATGCAGTAGGGCAATTCTGAAATGAGCGTTAACGGTATAACAGTAAAATAGTTACAAAATTGATGAAACAATGCAAAGAGAGAAAATTAAGACAGAGACGAAGAACACAAATAAAGATACAGTGCACTCCCATTACAACGAACACGGTTATAACGAAATTTCGTTATAACGAAGCAAAACTTCTGGTCCCCAAATTATCGCCATTAAAGTCTATGGTACACAATTCGCTTATAACGAAGACCGTTATAACAAAATTTTCGTTATCACGAAGTATTTTCTGAGCACCACTGACAAAGAAAAATAAAGGAAATGTGCTCCGTTTTAACGAAATGCGGATCGCATTCGAAAATGCGTAGCGGAACAAGCATTTTAAAGCGTCTCTGCATGAGCGAACGCATCATTGAATGTTCACTCCGTGTATCACGCACAGTTTCCGAGGGGAACTTGCATTATTGTAATACAATAATCTGAATTCAGATAAGGTTAGTTTCATTGTTCCGAAGTCCTTTAATACAAAACACAGATTCTGATACAACTAAATGTCCGTAATAGTTCGGAAATGAAATATTAAGCACATTTTGGCGTTATTCCATAACAAAGGTTCGTTAATCCGATAATAAAATATGGTCGTTATTCTCATTCTTATACGGTTCGTTAGTCCGAACATGATAGGAATTCAAAACGTTCGTTAATCGGAACATTACAAAAATATCGTTAATGTATGGTGAAAAAAGGAGAGTACACCAACAAAACTTAAGAACCGCAATCCTTATAATCGTCTTAAGATAAATAAATCTTCGAAATAACTAACCTTTCTCATTTTTTTTTTCATTAACAAAATTTCTTCGGAATAACGAACCTTATTTCATTTTCGGATGAAAAAGCCTTCGGAACAAAGGACTTTCTGAATAGTGAACCTTTCTCACTTTTTGATTTATAAACCTTCAAAATGACGAACCTCATTTCATTTTCAGATCAACGAACCTTCGGAAAATGAACAATATATTATTTTGATCTAAATCATGAACTTTCGGAATAATGATTCTTCAGAAATGCGAACCTTCAGATAAACAAACCATCGGAATCCCGGGAATGGCAAAACTTCGGAATAAGGAGCCTTCGGAGTAGCGTACTTTTATAGTAAGAAAAGAACTTTTGGAATAGCGAACTGTAACCAAATCCTACACCGTCATTTTCTCCACATGTGTGACAACACAAACAACTTTATGCTCTTTTTAAAATGTAATATTTAAACGAAATTAAAAAGGTATTCTCCCATCTCACATAGCTTTCCAGCGTATGATGAGGATTCAACAAACAAATTTTTTTATGCGTGGTTTCCTTCTTTTCCTTATACATTGCATATTATATTTGTTCGGTTATAATGAAATTTCGTTAAAACAAAAACAAAAAAAAAAAAAAAAAAAAAAACTGCCGGTCCTGAGCATTTCGTTTTAACGGGAGTGCATTGCACATGAACACACACGAGATAAATCCCTTGTAATGAGAGAAAGAGGAAAGGTGAGTAATGAATGACAGGAATAGACTACCTTCACGGTGGACAGAGAAAAGCGAGAGGGAAGAGGAAGATGATGGGTCAAAACCAGGGCACGTGAGGCATGAGATATAAGCTCCTCAAAATAAAGAAGTGTTACATGGAGTTGTTGTAAACCATTGTGGCTAAAAAAATATTGCAAAAAGTATAACTCATTCTGAAGTGTAACATTTCTTCAAAATGTCTTTAATTCAATGGTAAAGGCATTCAAACTTAAAGGGACTGTACAGTACTGGTTGAGGTGGGGATTCATGTTTTGAACATTCTTCGGTGAGATAGTGAGAAACATCTCATGAAATATGAAAGAGCATGTAATTTTTAAAAGGATTCAACGTTTATTTGATGAAAATTGGTGTTCAAATGGCTGATATCCAAAAAAAGTGATAATAATAAAAGGCGACATGCCCCACCTTTATTAGGATCTCTTTGTTTCACCTTGTTTTTGGATATCTCAGCCATTTCAAAACCGATTTTCATCAAATAAACTTTTGATACCCCTTAGAATTGCATGATCTTTGACATCTCATAGAGTGCTTTCTGAATATCTCGCAAAACGTTAAAAGCAAAATTCTCACCTCGACCAGAACTGTACATACCCTTTAAAACTTCTTTTATACTATACTATCAAGAGAAATCCGAAATTTCGGAACAGTAAAAGAAAATACAGATTTAGCGAAAATAGTTTTGGTGAAAGGCATTGACATTTACTGGATTACCGGGTAGGATATGAAGGGACAGCTTCGTGTTTTATGAACATAGAGTCAGAATAGTAGAGCAGATAAGCCGAAAAATTGTGCAAAATTTGACTAAAGCATGAAACTTTCACCAGTGTTAGTACATGTTACGAGATTCATTTTAAGATCGGGAGGTAAGTCTGAATTGACCTCTGATGACCTCCAAAGGTCAATGACCTCAAAATTTGATAAAAATTGATATTTTGCGTCATTGATTAATGTTAAATATGGTAATGATGTACTAAAACTCATTTTCGTTACAGTGAAATTGTCTTCATGTTCCATAGAACCCTGACAGGTTTCTACCTTTGACCTCTGATGACCTCCAGAGGTCAATGACCTCAAAATTTGATAGAAAATGACATTTTGCGTCATTGATTAATGTTGAATATGGTAATGATGTACTAAAAACTCATTTTTGTTACATTGGAATTGTCTTCATGTTCCATAGATCCTTGACAGGTTTCTACCTTTGACCTCTAATGACCTCCAGAGGTCAATTATTGACCTCAAATTATCAGAATTTTGATATTTGGTGCAATTGGTTGATGATAAACATAACGCTGTCCTAAAAATTAATTTGTGTTACAACTGAATCTTTTTCCTATTCCTCAGATCAAGGGAAATTATTTACGCGTCTCTGCCTTTCTGAGGACTGTGACAGGTCAATGACCTCAAAATATCAAAATATTGATATTTGATGTATATTCAATGGTTAACTGTTTACCTGGTGTGCAATCATGCATTATGCTATTAGCATATACTCCATTGTATAAGAAGTGTCTTCTCATTCCACAGAACATTGGTCATTACCCTGAGTATATCCAACTTTGACCTCTAAGGACAATGTGAGGTCAGACTTTTAGAATATCACTAAAAATTTGTGTAGGATTGCAAATATTGATGTTTGGCTTCATTGGTTTAATCCTAAATGTTTAATCATGTACAAATCACGCCTTGACGTTATAATCAAAGTATGTATGCACATTCCAATTTAAAGCATTGGTTCATAGTAACAGGTCTGAGGAATGTGAGCGGTCAATTATTTCAGAAATGAAGCTTACGTGTCTTCAGTGATGGCAGTGACCTCAAATATAATATTTGTTTGGGTAAGTTATGCAGACTATAGCTTGCATGAAATTATATGCAACATTATCCAATTTACACTGGACAAAATTTGTACGCTTAAACATGGAAGGTGGGGAGAGGAGTACCATATTTTGGGTTGATGCTTAATAGTTTGTGAACAGGCATATGGCAAAGTCCCTTGAACTGGATGAAAGGGTGACAGATGCTAACCAGAAAACAACAGGCCCACCTCATCAGCGATGTACGTCACGAGTCAAACAACCCGACTCGTACAGCCCATGAGTTACGCAGCCCACGAGTCATACATCCCGTGACCTAAACACTAGATAAACAAGGTCAATGAGCTCGGCATCAAATATAATAGGCCCACAAGCTGTGCGGTCCGCGAGCTCGACACTCGAGGAAAACAAAGCCCACGAGATTAATATATGTATTACATCAGAAAGCTTAATCTATTCAGTGTAGGTCTTGTGGACCTCCCCCTCCCCCCCCCCCCCCTCCATGTGTCGGATTCGTATGGGCCTGGTTTGCCTAAGTGTCAAGCTCATGGGCAATGCTACCTAGTTTCCAGCTGGCGGGCCTGTGTTGGTCAGTGTCAAGCTCGTGGGCTGTATGGTTCCGGTGAATGACTCATGGTCCAGGAGCATACAGTGACGTCATGGACCATTTGGAAGGCGACATACTGTGAGGCATAACATGCATTCCACATGAAGCAACCCTGTGTCTTGCAACTTGCTATTGTCATCCAATTAAGTTTGGGTCATTACGTCAGGCAATTTTGGGCATTTTTTCAATGACCTGTTTAGGAACCTCAATTCCAAATAGGAGTGGAACTACTATTTACTCTAATTGTCTTCTTTATGCTCGATACTCCTTAACACTTGGGCCTGGCCAAGAGTTGTGCCCCCATGCCCAAATATTGGTTGTTTCCAATATGCCGCCATCCGGTTTGCATCATATGTGTGAATCAGGGTACGCTGGCAGCGGGTAATATCACCTGCATGATCCGGTTAAGACTCTCTGCCAGCAAGTGGTGATTCAGTGTAACCTGCTGAAATTGGTCTAGATCTATACCCTCGATCTCTTTTAAGACAGGGCAGCATCTGCGTCTTCAGTGAAGCACGCGATCGGCACACAGATCTCCTCCACGACTAAACTGGATAGACATCCTGTAGTCAGACCAGCGTTCTTATAGGTCCACAGCCACTGTATGCGATCATCAGAGTCTTCCAATGGCAATATCTAAACAGTTTGGGTGAAGGCAAGCTTTTGTCTCTATGATGAGTGCATTGCACATAGAGTACAGGATGCACGAGCTGATAAGAAAGCTTCTTTTTGAATCGCGGGATAGGCTACACTCCTTTCTCAGGCAGAGGTTCTGAATTATCAGGTCGTGCTCAGTCTGCACACAGTGAGCTGAACACCATATCAAGTATACGTGTGTAATGATTGTGTGTAATGATATGGGAAAAATGCATGGAAAAATCAAAATACATGTTTATGTATTTTACGTGGAATCAGTTCCTGTCTGTTGTCTTAATTGGAAGAAATGCATCAATCTTGCAATGTTGTTGTTTATTATTTTCCCTCTCCATCACGAGTATAATATATGGAACGTGTTGATCAAAGTTTTTGTGATGTCGGAAAATGCGAGGCTGTATTGCAGGTGGCCTATTGAAGGTGGCCTTCAATTTGTTTTTCAGAGTATATTGGCATGTTTAACAGACTGTAACTCACAAATATGCCTCTTGAAATGTTTTGAAAAACTTCTGCTTGCTTTTACATGAGCGGATGATTATCAGTTGTTTTTTCTGCTTTTTCATTTTGTGTGAAACAAAGTATTGTTTCTCTTCAAAAGATAGCGTGCCAATTAATCTGCACTTACTGTTAGTGCTCTATCGGCCCTATAAGACATTCAAACCCACCTTCAGCCTAGACATCCGTAGACGTTGTGGTGTCGAGCGGGATCTGAACATCTCTCATGAAGCGAGACTTCTCTCTTTTCTTTTCCCCACTAACAATGTGAAACAAAGATATCCGTAGGCATTGTAGTATGTAGTCGTGGTAGAGCGAGACTTCTCTTTTCTTTTCTTTTCCCCACTAACAAACAAGTTTTCAATAGCAGGAAACATAATAGAGGTATTCACACATACTGTTTACATTTCCCATCACATGCATTTTAGCGTGCCAATTAATCTGCACTTACTGTTAGTGCTCTATCGGCCCTATAAGACACTCAAACCCACCTTCAGCCTAGACATCCGTAGACGTTGTGGTGTCGAGCGGGATCTGAACATCTCTCATGAAGCGAGACTTGTCTTGTCTTTTCTTTTCCCCACTAACAATGTGAAACAAAGATATCCGTAGGCATTGTAGTATGTAGTCGTCTGGAAAAGAATTACCAAGAACTTTTCAACACAATACATGTTCAAAAGAAGCCATTTGGTTCATATATAATTTACTCGACAGAGTGACTTATAGGGGCCTACTTATCACTGTCCACGTACTCGAACAGTTTTCGCTAAATATACAAGCGGATGTTCACAAGACTGCAAAGAGTAGAATGATTTGCCCCTTAACATGTCAGACTACTACATCTCTTGAAATATCTTCAAACGTAAATTAAAGTCATTCCTCTTAAATGATTACTCTCGGTCGACGAATGAGGTCCTCGTCTGCATGTCATTGCCGATCTCGTCAGTGTGACTGCATGGGCCGTCCGTTGAGCGGTCTGCCGTCACGCTGTCAGTAGGCCTATTCTCTTCGTCACCATCACTCTCCACTTTGTATCAGTCTGACAGGGCGCTTCAACATCTCCGATGACACCAGTTGACTATTTGGAGTTTGTAATTGCACTCCAAATTGGCGTAAACCAAAGTTTTGTGCTATCGTGACTCCCAGTTTTTCCTAATGTCCTGCTGCTCGCCGGTTCAGTCACGACAGTCAGATCCTCATCACATTCACAGCGAAGGTCGATGGTGCATTCGGCGTCGATAAAGATTAGTTGGTTGACTTGGAGGGGGGGGGGGGCATGATGTACCAAGAAAGGGGAACTCCTGACTTTATCTCTGTGGTCTCCAACTATTATCAAAGTTCCTCAAAATTCCAAAATACTCTGCAGCCTTTGTTTCACTACATAGTGTGAAGCCGCTCCCACTGTGCTTGCCACTCTGATTTCTCGGCTGAGACATGTTTTTTTATAACTAATTTACTAACAAACTTCCTTTCCCTAAAGCATTTCATTGGCTCAATCTTACATTGGGGTGTGGCGTTCACTGGAAATTAATTTCTTACTGGTCAAATGTTCAATTTGCTCCTCCTATTCGTTTCTGTGAAAACTCAATTTTCTATGATTCATCTCAATTTCTGATTAACTCGCCCACTGTCTTTTAGTTTCTTCATTCACTTGTTCTCTGTAACCACTGGTAAAGACTTTATTGTTTCTTGGATATCAAAATGATAAACCAAATGAATATTAGTGTCCTTATGGCAACCAATGTCATCGTTGTTCTGGGTCATTATCCCTGAATTTGTCTTTGGAGTTCCTGTTTGACCCACTCCACTAAACAATAAATGCTAAAATAGAGGGATAAATTCTGGCAGGAGGGCCACCTTCCAGCTCAGAGGGTCATTTATGTTTGGGGATCAGAGGGCAAAAACAAGTCATCACGTCATTCCCCGTAATTTGGCGCGGGGCTTTGGGGATGGAGAGTGCTGACCACTAGCGGGGAAAGTAGCCAACATCAAACTCATAAATTCCTATGACCATAGACTTTTCTTGGAAGAGGTGGTTTTGACACACACACACAAAAGAAAGGAAATAGCTGGAAGGAACATAAACGGTTTCATAAGGGCTTTTTACACTTGTAAATTTTTGCTTAGTCCCGTACCAAAGGTGGGGCTAAGGGGGGGGGGGGGGGGGGGGGGCTTAGCCCCACCGCTTGTACGGGACTATCCTTAGCCCACTGTTTACACTCGTTTTTGCCAAAGTGGGCTAGTCCCACCGATAATCCCGCACTATCTGGCCCTGCAAAATAGCAGGGTTAGCACCGCAATTGCGGTGCCAAGCAAGTGAGTGTAAACAGAACGAAAAAATAATCCGGGGCTAAGCAACGGAGACGAAGTCCAACCCCCACTGACCAATCAGAAACGAGGTAATCAAGTGATGCCGGTGCGTGCGTGTACGTGTACAGTGCACAGCGTAATCATGAATATTAATGTGGTTTGGAAAGTCCGGGGCTAAGAAATACGAGTGTAAAAAGGTCAGTTTTCTCCTTAGCCCCGGACAAGAGATAGTACGGGACTGATTGGCCAGTGTAAAAAGCTGAAACAATTGATACGGGACTAACGATAGTCCTGGGTCAGAGAAAGTCCGGGTTAAGAAACACAAGTGTAAAAAGGGCTATAGACTCCAAGAAGGGGAAAAGACTGAGCATATATTGACCTCACAGGGTGTCTAGGAAAAGGACTGCAGTGTTGTTTTCCTTTACTCTCTATCCTATTCTATTCTATTCTATTATATTTTATTCTTTATTATAAACACGTGCTAGTAGCCATCTGGGCTACAATTGTGTTTGTTCTGTACATCCTCTAAAGGTCACCAGAGGTCAGAGGTAGAGCCTTATCTGTGCTTTTTGGAATATGAAGACAATTTCTTGTAAAACAGGTATATGCTTGTTTTGTACATCTTAACCGTGTTTATCATTAACTAATGACACTACAGATCAATATTATGATATTTTGAGGTCATTGACCTCTAAAAGGTCACCAGAGGTCAGACTTAGAAACCTGTCTTTGCTCTTTGGAATATGAAGACAGTTTCATTGCAAAACAGATATGCTTGTTTTGCACATCTTAACCATGTTTATCATTAACTAATAACATCACAGATCAATATTATGGTATTTTAAGGTCATTGACCTCTAAAGGTCATCAGAGGTCAAAGGTAGAAACCTGTCAATGCCCTGTGGAATCAGAAGATTTGTAGTACAAATGCATATTTAGTGCAGCATAACCAAGATCTAAGCCTGTCATTCACAAATGCCTCCAAACATCAATATTCTGATATTTAAAGTTCATTGACCTCTGGAGGTCATCAGAGGTCAAATCAGACTTACCTCCCGATCTTAAAATGAATCTTATGGTATGTACTAACACTGGTGAAAGTTTCATACTTTAGTCAAATTTTGCACAATTCTCGTGATTTTGAGGGCTTAACCGCTCTACTAGAATACAGAGGGAGAAATTAAGCTTGTACATAAATCGTCCTAAATGCAAACGATACAAATCGTAAATCCTTAAGATGTTGTTTTCATAAGATGATGTCTCAGTATGGCATCTCCGTGATTCCTGGCAAATAATACAAAGAACTTCGTTTTCTGTAGTAATGATATCCTTTTTATTAAAAGTAGGAGTCAGGGGGGGGGGGGGGTGGGGGCAGTGACCCGGGAGGTAGTTACCCAGGGAGTAATTGACGTGGTGCACTGTCCTGGGGGTAATTTTCCTCTTGATAGTGTTATAGGGGAGGGGAAGTTGTAGGCCTACTTATCCGGGGTAATCATCCATGGGGAGTTATCGGAGGGGGTAGTTATCGGGTGGAAGTTATCTGGGGTCTAGTTATCGGAGGAGGGGGTAATTAATCTGGGGATGATTATCCTGGTGGTAATTATCGGGGGGGGGGGGGGGGGTAGTTATCCGGAGGGTAATTATCCGGGGGGTAATTATCCGGGGGGTAATAATCCGGGGGTAATTATCCGGGGGTAGTTATCCGAGGGGTAGTTATCCGGGGGGTAGTTATCCTGGGGGTAGTTACCCAGGGGGTAGTTCTCCTGGGGGTAGTTACCCAGGGGGTAGTTTTCCAGGGGGTAGCTATCCAGGGGGTAGTTTTCCGGGGGGTAATTATCCAGGGGGTAGTTATCCGCGGGGGTAGTTATCCAGGGGTAGTTATCCGATGGGTAGTTATCCGAGGGGTAGTTATCCAGGGGGTAGATTTCCTAAGGGGGAATTGCCCTGGGGGGTGATTGCCCTAGGAGGGTAGTTGTCCGGGGGGGGGGGGGGGTAGTTGTCCCAGGGGGTAATTACCCTGGAGGGTAATTGCCCTTGGAGGGTAGTTGTCCGGGGGGTAGTTGCCCTAGGGGGGAATTGTCCTGGGGGGTAATTATCCGGGTGGTAGTTATCCGGAGGGTGGTTTTTCAGGGGGTACTGTTCCTAGACCCGTATAGTAGGCATTTGTTGTCGTTTTTACAGCGTTTCCTAATAAATGCCTATAGCGAAAACCCAACACAACTTTTATCAAGGAGGGAAGGGAACTTAAATTTAAATTTAACATAGTTTACAGAAATCAGACATGTAAATATGGCAATCATATACATCCGCACGGCCGATTGTAATCTCTTACTTTGATTATCAAACGTGATCGCCTGCATTTACGTGCTTTTTTTCTAATTTCTTGAACTTTCCCTCATTCTCTCTTTTTTAAAAACAATTGCTCGAAACATTTGAAAATCGTAACACAGTCTGCTATCCCACAACATAATATTCCATTTGATTCGTCACTTATTGTTGGTCGGGTGACGCCAAATGTTGGAATCTCGAGCGATGATACACGGCATTTTGTTTGTTGGTTTTCGTCTCATCGCTCAAAAGAATTTTGACTACGATTACAGAGGTATCATCTACAAGACATAACTGATGGTTTACAGAAGTGATCATCAATTCAGTAAGGATTAGTCAAGTCATGAATTCACTTTACCCATCATGTCTAATCGAACCACGACATTGTTTGGGTAACCGTGCCTTTTTATTCTCAAAGTTCAAACTAATTCTTGACATAATCAAAACAAATAATTCTTTATATAATTTCTCAAAATACTCGAAAGATGGCCTAGGTCAAAACTTTCTACAAAGATTGCGTACGGCAATCTTTACTAGCCTAAACAAGTTTTCTAGAGCTATCAGTTCCCCCTATGACGATGACTTCGATTGCGTTTTGAACTTGCATCGAACTACTTTCAAAACAGCTATTACCTTTATAGTTCAATTAATAAACCAGTCTTTTGAATTCATAACCAACATTCGTAATCGTAACCATACAGTAACATAATACTGCATGTCAATAAAAGTTGGAAAATGTAAATGCTATGTCAGTAGCGCAGAATAAATGAGTAACGATTATCTTCATACATTCTAATTCCTAAGTGATGTCGCTGCGAAAATGGTTTGACGACTGCTTCAAGCAAATAAAATAAAAAGGAATGGGATTTACTTCTGATAGTGCCACGCCGTACAATGCATTTCACTGTATTTGGTAACGTTTCGTTACGTTTCTGTGCGCTTTACGTACGGAAAATAAAAGGCAGATTGATGCTATTAATAGTCCAGGCGCAGGGACCCAGAAAAAATGACTTCGTTCAACCCACCCCGTAGAAAAGGTTTGACTGCATAGGGTGGTCGGTTGGACTCTCTGGAACACCCCTAGGTAGTATGTGATTCGAAATTGTGGTATCAATAAAATTTTACAGGCCATTTTAGTTGCGACAAGACCTTATTGTTCGAAAAAGAGTCTGCGCACGCCAAGACTACTACACGCACCACTAGCACTGCTACAGGCGCCAGTGCCAGTGGTGAGTGTAGTAGTCTTAGTGCACGCAGACTTTTTCCTCGGCAAACAAGGGTTTTTGCCAGCAAACTCACTAGCTGAGGTCAGTGTAGTTTAGTTTCTAGCCGTTTTTATTTCGTGTATATTTTTTCCGAGTTGCAGCAAGCCGAGTGAGGTTGTATACCCAGTGATTGTGACCCCAAACCGTTCGGGCGTCGCAATCACCGTCGCAAAACACCGTAAACCGTATGTATATATGTTGCTAGAGATGTCAGCAAAACAATGGGATACATTGTAAGTTAAAATATTGTGCATGGTTACCATGGTAACCAGATGTATACAGGTGATTGATAATCCAAAAAATGCCTCCAACTGCTGCAAACTTTGGTATTTTTTGTTCAGTTTTTTTTTTGTAGATAGGTGAATTAAAAACAAATATTTCTATTGATTATTGTTCAAAAAAGTTTTTTCCTGTTGCCATGGCAACCAGATATCCAATCAGGATTCAGCTGTCAATACTTAAGAACTAATGCCCATATTTTCAAAAAGCTCAATAAGCATGTCATTCTGCATAATTGTACCATTTACCGTACTTTTAACACATATTTGACTTCAAATTACAGGCAAATGTTGTTTCCAGCAATGTATGGACACAAAATTCCCTTCAAAATCTATGTTAATACAGAGAGCAAAGCCGACGATATTCTGATATTAGCTTTTTAGAGTATATATTTACAGAGAAATGGTTATTCGAAACAACCTTGGAAAAGAGCAGAAGAAAGCAATTGATTGTTCTTGTTCTTAAAGGAAATTTATTCAAGAATGCAGATAATTCCTTTCTAAAAAAGGAATATACATGTACACTGCATTATCCATCAATGGAATTAAAAGCGTACTTTTCGTTGGTAAGCTATATATATTTGGACAACTTGTGGTGATATTTCATAATCAAGTTCGAATTACCAATTCTTTGTTAAATATGAATTCAATTTTCATTTCTTGTTAAGCCTGTTACTAGAGCTCACAGTGTGATGGATTGACTTTCAGTACTTCGTTATATATATATATATATATATATATATATATATATATATACAAGTATTTTAGCTTTATTTTCAACAAGTTTATTTGTGGATCGAGGTATTTGTGAATCAGGGTATTTTAAGGACGTCTCAGGGTCAGACAATTCAGACAACTTTCTGTCTCAAATATACCATCAGCATTTATGTTTGTACCACACCAGCGTGCGATTAAAGTGAAAAAAAAAATCTCGAGTGTAAATACTTTGTCGTGCTTTTCGGGGACTGTAAGTGCACGAAATTTGAATCATTCTGTTTATTATAGGCTATATCTAAAGTGTAGATACATTTTTTGGTGCTTTTCGTGGACTGTAAGTGCACGAAATTTGATTCATTCTGTCGATATAGGGTATCATTATTTGGACAACTTATGGTGATATTTCATAACCAAGTTCGAATCGTCAGTTCTTTGTTAGATATGAATTTCTTGTTATGCCTGTTACTAGAGCTCACAGTGTGACTGACTTTCAGTACTGTTATACATTACAGTACAAGTTTTGTAACTTTTTTGTTCAACAATTTTATTTGTGGATCAGGGTATTTTAAGGACATTTCGGGCTCAGATAACTTTCTATTTTCCACAGTCATTTATAAGTTTGCCACAACAAAGTAGGATAAAGTGAAAGAAAATATCTGGAATCCAGACACGTTTGTTTATTTTGCCTTACGTGCTCATGATCACCCATTGTAAGTCGGGTCTTAACCCTATAAAGCCCAAGCTATTTTGACCCCTTCCAGGCCCAAGGGGGGGGGGGGGGGGGGGGGGGGGGCGGCACATTGTGCCCCCTACATAACTTCTTTATTATATGATGTATGACCGTCATATTTGGCACATGGGTTATAGCAACTCATGCTCTACATGACCCAACATTTCTCAAGGTTACCCACTGAGGGCACTATTTCCCAAAATATAAAAAATACATAGAGAATATGCTAAAATCATGTTTTTTTCTTTCTATTTCTTTATCCCCAGTAAATATGTTGTTATTTTATATTAATCATTTTCATATTTACTACAAAGGAAGAGCAAGTCAACGTTCACTATCTGTTATGGTTGAAATTTCTCAAGGTCAACATGTGGGGCGTAATTCATTACAATATAAAGAAATATATGAAAACCTATTACGTATTGCTTGGAATGGGTGCATATATTGGTATCACATTTCACATTTTCAAAATACTGAAATTTTAAGTTTACAGATTGATATTATGATAAACAAATGATATTCCAGGCAAAGCTTGTGTGAAGATAACACAAAATAAAAAGGTAATCTTTGAAAAATGCTGTATTTTCGATTATTTCTATTATATCTATTGTTTGATGCCTACGTTATATAGAAAATAAAGGAAATAATAAGAAGACCATTTCAGGGTAATTCTCAACCATAATTACTTCACATTTCTTTCCTTTAGCAAACTATAGTCAAGAAACCCCAATTTCATCCATAATTATATTGTTAACTGAAATTGAAACAGAAAATCATACAAAATCTGACTAACATGGTTGTCAGTTTACGGTTGCCATAGCAAACAGGAATATCGGACATACCTAAATTATACATCAAAATTTTTGTAATAAGATTTTAGGAAAAGCCACCAAATTTGGTTGAAACCGGGCTTTATAGGGTTAAACTACCCACCGTCAACACTACAAAGTTAACCTGGATAAAACGGATAGGACCCCTAAGATTTTCCCTCATTCTCTCTTAATAGCATTAATTCATTACTGCACGTTTTAATACAAATTTGCATGTCATGACTTTTCATTTTATTTTTTTATTTTTAACCCTAGCTTACCAACGAAAAAGTACGCTTTTAATTCCATTGATGGATAATGCAGTGTACGTGTATATTCCTTCTTTAGAAAGGAACTTATCTGCATTCTTGAATAAATTTCCTTTAAGAACAAGAACAATCAATTGCTTTCTTCTGCTCTTTTCCAAGGTTGTTTTGAATAACCATTTCTCTGTAAATATATACTCTAAAAAGCTAATATCAGAATATCGTCGGCTTTGCTCTCTGTATTAACATAGATTTTGGAGGGAATTTTGTGTCCATACATTGCTGGAAACAACATTTGCCTGTAATTTGAAGTCAAATATGTGTTAAAAGTACGGTAAATGGTACTATTATGCAGAATGACATGCTTATTGAGCTTTTTGAAATTATGGGCATTAGTTCTTAAGTATTGACAGCTGAATCCTGATTGGATATTACTGGTTGCCATGGCAACAGGAAAAAACTTGTTTGAACAATAATCAATAGAAATGTTTGTTTTTAATTCACCTATCTACAAAAAAAAAAAAAACTGAACAAAAAATACCAAAGTTTGCAGCAGTTGGAGGCATTTGTTGGATTATCAATCACCTGTATACATCTGGTTACCATGGTAACCATGCACAATATTTTAACTTACAATGTATCCCATTGTTTTGCTGACATCTCTAGCAATATATATATATATATATGGTTTTACGGTGTTTTGAGGAATTATTCATGAAATAACTGCAAAAAACTGTGATTATGTTGTAATTTTCAGTGCCAGCCGCAACCGACCCCAGTCTAGTTTCTAGTCGTTTTTATTTCGTTTTCATCTCTCCGAGTTGCAGCTTGCGCATGTGTAGAAGCCCACTTTATTGTGCTAAGCCGAGCGAAGGCGCATACCAAGTGATTGCGACGCCCGAACGGTTTGGGGTCACACTCACTGGGTATGCAACCTCACTCGGCTTGCTGCAACTCGGAAAAAATATACACAAAATAAAAACGGCTAGAAACTAAACTACAATGACCTCAGCTAGTGAGTTTGCTGGCAAAAACCCTTGTTTGCCGAGGAAAAAGTCTGCGTGCGCTAAGACTACTACACGCACCACTGGCACTTGCGCCTGTAGCAGTGCTAGTGGTGCGTGTAGTAGTCTTGGCGTTCGCAGACTCTTTTTCGAACAATAAGGTCTTGTCGCAACTAAAATGGCCTGTAAAATTTTATTGATACCACAATTTCGACTCACATACTACCTGGGGGTGTTCCTGGAGGTCCTATCTACCACTCTGTGTGGTCAAACCTTTTCTGCGGGGTGGGTTGAACGAACTCCTTAATTAAGGCCCGTACAGGAATTAGCGCCTTGACTATAACATGCTAACACACAACGCATTCAAAATGTTTTTGTTTTTTTTAATAAAAATACACAGTGTACAATATAATGCTTTAGTATACGTTTTGAAACTTTGAATTTGCGAGTCCTTTATAAAGTTATAAGCAGGGTTATTACATTATCAAGCAAAAATTAAAGTATTTAGGGATTCGGATTTGCGCAGAAGACTAACAGTGCTATATATGGCGATCGTTCGCAACAGAGACAATCCTCTTCATTAGATATACAATGTAATTCTGTCTTCATGAATTGAAAGAGAAACAAAAAGAAGTCAACTTTTTAACTTCATTTAGGTTTCTCACCAACTGAACTTAATTTGATCTGCCATGCATGACATCGCTGTGTGTTCTATTAATTCTATTGAATTATTTGATCTGCGTGCTTGTTTTTTATGCAGAATATCACAAGTAAGTTTAATTCATTGAAGTTCATAATGTTTGTACATATGGCGTGTTCGTTGTTTTGTATTTTCATTTTCATAATATATCATTTGTCCATTATCTGATTCTGACCACGAAAATATGGCGACTGTTCAAATGCGGAGCATGTACTGGAAAAATGTAATGTCTCCTGCCAGTATAGACAAACTAAATTCTAGTCTATCCCCGCTTTAAATGGAAATGAAAAAAAAAAAACGAAGTTCGACTTTCAGTAGATTTCAACTGTTTTGTATAGTGCCTGATTCATGTAATGGACACAATTCTTCAGCACATAAGCAATCACACAACTTTCGGGAATAGATGTATGTCTTAATGATTGTATCTCATGGAAGAAAACTCGTCTCCTTGCCTGAATTTTAGCTTCTTCCTGTTCAAGCCTGAAAGAAATGGTTGAACATCAATCGCAATCACTATATAAGAGAGGCACATCCTTAAAAGTAAGCACAGGAGTACTGAGACACACTACGAAATAAAAACGGGCCTTTTATCACTATTGACAACGCATGACATTGAAATGTGTTTTTTTATCCTTGGGGGAGGGGGGGGGGGGGTTAATACAATGGATTATTCTGAAGGTTCGTTAATCACACAAGGAAACATGTTCGCTATTAGCTTAGGTTCGTTAACAAGAAAATTAAATGCGGTTCCTTTCCGGTGGTTCCTTTACCCGAAAGTAATCAAGCAATCATTTTTTCTAATAAGGTTTGTGAATATAAAACGAAGTGAAGAAGGCCTAAGTATTAATTCCGAATATTTGTCAGTATTATTATCTATACTCCAAACTCCAACTGCAAAAGTGATGTAAAAAAAAAAAATCAGCTTAAGCTACAAGTTAATGTTTTTTTTATATGCTATGGTATTACAGAAGTGACTGAGAATAAGAAGTATATTTATGTTACAATCATTGTAAACCCAAAGTAAAGCTGTCAAGCCTACATCAACCTTTGCTTCTGATATATGTATAATATGTGCAGCATTGGCAAGCGTGATAAGCGATGATTACTGTGCACGCAACGCCTATAAAGGAAATGTGCCTAATATGGCGGGAATTCAGAATGTTACGGCTGTATACAGCTGCAGCAGAACAGACGCGAAAGCAGTCTTTGATGCTCTGCAACATTACGACCATGTGCGTAATTTGAGGGTTTTTAGTACACGCAAAGAACACGATCTCAAAAGACGACTATCGTTAATTAACGTCATTGACTTTTTCTACCGATGCTGTCTTTTGAACCCCGCCTACAATAGGTTCTCAGGTTCTATTTAGGTATTGGTACTTGCTAAACGCATCCTCTTTAGTTTCCATTGACAACAACATGGGAGGAGAATGGAAGCGATGAACGCCCTCGCTAAAAGACGCTTCTCGTAAGACGCATCGCGTGCCCGCTTACAATAGGTTCTCAGGCTCTATTTAGGTATTGGTAGTTGCTAAACGCATCCTCTTTAGTTTCCATTGACAACAACATGGGAGGAGAATGGAAGCGATCAACGCCCTCGCTAAAAGACGCTTCTCGTAAGACGCATTGCGTGCCTTTTTTTCTTTCTACTGTTTCCTATTGTTTGTGAGTTAAAAACTTGCGGCAAACCACAACGCAGCCGACACGCAACGCGTACCGACTCATTCATGCGGCGGCAGCGGCACGGACACAAACGCGCCGAAGTTTACATTCGGGCTGCCGTATTGGTCAGATTTGTTAATGATAGACCTGTCCTGCGATTGGTTAATTATCTTACATACCCAAGCTATCGCCTTATACGGTAGTACGTGCGATGGAGCGTAAACGCCGTCGCTAAGCGGGACTGTTGTATTGTTTCGTCCCGTGAAAGAAACAGGTTGTGAGCTTGAACATAGCCTGAACTTTGAGAACGATTTTCTCCGTTATTTAGAAAATGGACTGACGTCATGAACATAGTTGATATTCGTTTTAATGATCTATAGGGATGTCGAAATGAGTTGTATTACATATCAGTGTAAAGCTTAGAGTCTGTAGAATTCACATATAGGCATAACTACGATTTCATTTTTTGCGACTTTTGACTCATTCCGACGGAGCGCATCACATATGTCGTTTAACTATTGCAATGCTTGACGGGTCAAGACTTGCCACAGTAGTGCCTTTTGTCACCTTTAATTTGAAATCCAATAAATCCAACTTGTGCAGGACAATTGCAAAAAGTGATTCCATCATGTTTGAAAAGGGATATTCAATGGAACATGCACATTTTCAAGAATGTGATCCTTTTGACAGGTGGGAAGGGGGAGTTACAGCATTATTGGTTTATAACAACCATAATCTGCAATCTCATGGGTTTCAAAGCATGCAGTGGTACTAACACAGCAACAAAAATGGCACTGGCATCAGTGTAAATCAGAAACATGTTGTTTCAAGTTGCTTGCTGGCACGAATCAGAAATATGACAGACCATTATACAATCACTCAGATCTATTTATTCATAAAAAATATGAATAAAAATTTTTGAAGTGGAATTGACTGTTAAAATTCATGTTCATAATGATGTAGCTGTACTCCACTTGTAAAACCAGACAACAGAGTATAATTTGCTCAAAGACCAAATGATCAAAGACACACTCACACTTATCCCTGCTGGTAACCTCACACAAGCACTGCATGTAGAGTGAGGGAAGGTATTCTGTCGACATCTGCAGCTTGTCTGTACAAGATTAAAAGAAATTGAACAGTTACTGTAAGGGTCTTTATGACAGCAGTAACAACAACAACAAATTTAATATTTGAACATTCCATGTAGCTGGTATCTCCCCCTGTATCATCATGACCAAATATTACATTCTTGATTTACCCGGTACTCAAAGAACTTCTTTTTACCTCTACTGTTTCCTATGTACACTGTCTCCTTCAAGTATATTTCCTCCTCTTCCTCCCTCTCTTTGGGTTTCTTTGTTGTTTTCCTGTTGTTTTAAAAACATCCCCCCCCACCCCCGTGTTATGCTGTAACACCAGAAATGTTCGCATGCATTTTAATTCTGCGAACTTTGCAAGAGCCACAAATCGCGAAATTAAAATGCACGCAAACATTTTTACCGACACTATATGCATTGAATGCCAGTGGCAATTCATGAAAATTTCATACCGCGAAAAAGGCCGTTGGCTCCAATTCGCGAAAATTTCACGCGGCGAACATATTGTGTTTTACAGTATGCACTCTTAACTGCAAAAATGACATCAATTCTGTTTAGATCTTATGCTTATCATGTATGGGGTACCAACTTCTCTGTGTGAACAATTCTCATCTGGTGTCAAACAGGAACAGATAATTGTTGAACGTCTGAGAAGCAGCCATAATTGATCCTGAGACCGACATTTTGCTCTTGTGACCATATTTCCGCTGATGCATGCAGAACGCCCACATGTCATCTGGCTTTTATCCCAATGGATATCCTACCCGCTTCTTCATTAAGGCATGATTTGAATACTTAGTTTATGTATGGTGTGAGTGAAAGCACTTGTACAAGTACAATAAGGGAGTAAGTACCATCATCCCATGAGAGAGACACTTTGTAAACTTGGAGAGGACACCTTGTGCCACCATCTGAGGTGGCAACCAGAATATGTCCAGCTGAAGGAGAATGAGAGAGAGAGAAAAAAAAAAATCTTCATTCCTGCAGAAGTTGTATACAAGGATGGAGATTGCTTGCATAAAAAAGACATAGAGACAGTGATTCTAAGATGTCATTTTAAATAGCAACGCAAAGGTGTGTTCAAACACTCTCCTAAAACATACTGTACAGTACCATACAACAGCATTAAATTTCAAATTAATGACATTCCTGCATGAAGTTGTTTCTATTACACCTGATTGACAAATTGGTCTACATTAAATCATGAATAACACTTCTATGTATGCCCATGTTATTCTTAGAGGAATTCACAGTTCAATTCCCCTTAGAATTGTATGCTCTTTAGCTTTTCATAGAGTGGTTTCTGAATAGCTCGCAAAACGTTATAAGCTGAATCCTCACCTCAACCAACACTACACTGCATACCATCCTTTTAATTGCAAATGTCTCAAATTAAAACAGATGGAGTTAACTCCTTTTGCAATCAAACTCTTCATGTACTCACAGCTGGTGAAGGCGATGTCCGCGAGTGCGATGTGACTCCTGGCATTTCCAAGTCTCTCGGTCACAACAACTGTTTTCCCAGATTTCAATACTGTAGCAGAAATCTGAACGTGTAGAATAGAATTTAAACAAAAACAAACAAGTAAAGAAACAAAAAGAGATGAATGGCATATGGGTTTAACAATTCTCCAATGTGTTCCTAAATTCCGCAACACTTTGGAACACATACTAGTTTTGTATTTCATGCATAATGACATTTTGGTACACTGAAAGATCGAACAATTCAATTCTACCTCGAGTGTTCTACAAACTTGTATGAAATAATATGCTAATCCCTGTTATCAAGTAGCCCTACTAAGATTACTTAATCATACTTTGAATGACTCCTTGACTACATTTTTGTAATGTAGTCACACTTTTTGTGTGTGTGTGTGTGTGGGTGTGTGTATGCAATATTCACATTGTGTGCAAGTCAACCAGGGACGCAAAAATGTTTGACCTTTTCTTATGTCAATGGAAAATGGAACTCAGAATTATTTTTCTTTCCACTGTTTCATTTTTTTTTTTTTTTTTTGGTTTCTATTGTAAAGTGGGCACTGTTTTTGCGCATATACAATTATGTGTACACATATATATTGCATTACATTTTAGACCTGTATTTTTTTTTTGGTCAAATTGCTCAATTCCATGAACATTCCATGAACTACCTTTGTAATGCTTGTATACTTTTATGCACAATTTTGTTGATGATGGAAATAAATTGAATTAGTCTGAACTGACCTGAACTGTGCCAGGTCTAAGACTTGTAATATTCATGTTAATAAAAATACAGTGGGTACTATGCCTTCCTCTAAACTCTTTTTCTTTGTGATCTTGAATTATGGACATCTTCTTTAATTTCTTTGAACAACATGTTCTTATTCAATTTGACAAATACACTTATATGACAAACATTTGGGGAAAATGTCCATTCGGGTAAGTGGGGAAAAATATCTATTGCTGGGCCTTGCAACACAGCAGCTACTTTGCTTCAAAAACAAGCAAATTAAAAAAAAAATAGACCAGCAATTAAGTTTGGCTCTGGAAATATGCTAACTGCTGCATATTCTGTCAAAATGAAACTTAGTATGGTCTGATGTGATGAAAGAACACTAACCAGTCCGGATCCAGTGACAGACACCCAGCCTTCCATCGGGCGCATACCGAACTCAGCGAGACTGGGTGTGAAGCGAGTCCTGGAGAACTTGTCAAGCATGTTTGGCGAGTCGATATTGTCGACATTGTACGATATCTGATAGAGCAGACAAAAAAAAAAGAAAGAAAGAGTGAACGCGTACAAGCATTTGTACATTATTGTATTCAGCACAAAGCACTGTGAAAACATTTTGTACTTCAAAGTGAAAAAAGTTAAGGTTCAAACATTGCAAAAAAAAACAAACTAAACTGCATTTTGGATAAGTTTGAATTTGAAAATAATTTGTGCAAATACTGCAAAGATGAAATTTTGTTGTCAATTGAACAGCTAGCTACATAATGAAAAAAAAAAACATTTTGCTTGAAGCATACATCATTCAGTGAAAATCATTAAATTGTGACTTTGAGAAGCAAAACATGCTGGCTAGCACAATGCAGCCAAGGAAGCAAGGAGATGTTTTTCTTTTGCAGTCCACACCTTCATGCCATTGTGCAGCCATGCGACGGCCATGATGGGCTCCCCTTGTAGGTGACTCTCGGCTGCACAGTACCAGTCATTCATCAGGTAATGCTTCATCTTCCACAGGAACACCGTTCCCATGGCATCGGCCGAGAGCAGCTGGGTGCCGTCGCTGTTCCAGCGCAGTGCCTGGATGGCATCTCTGTGCTGGTTCCCAAAGCTATGAAGATTGAATAAAACAATAAACCTTTCAATAGATGCAAAGGACAACCAAGTGTACATTATGCTGGAAACAGACACACATTCCTGTTCGCACAAAGTCGGCCCACTCAATATAAAAAAAAAAAAAACTAGATATATCTCTACGGCGACTGATATGCCTCCGCCATAATGCATGGTTCTCCTAATAGGTCTATAGTACAATGTCTTGACAATGTGTGATGACAGTTTCACACAATTGGCAAAATATTAGAATGACAGGTTTGACACAAATGAGCTGAATGTTCACTTTCCTAGAACTAGGTTCAATTGGATGAATGATTAAAATTTCAGAGTGCAGGTATTTGGGGAACTGATGATTTTTACTCGACTTTTGACCCTTTTATAAGTTTATGCATTGAGTAACTTTCAAGGTATTGAGAAAAAGTATAATTTCAGTATCAAGTGGGAAAATAACATTATCTAAACCTGGCCTTTGACCTTTGACCTCACAGTTCCAAAGAGAATCACTGTTAGGTTGAGCATGCATAAATATGTAAGTTTCATGATGATACCTGGAGTTACTTTTGAGATATGGAGGAAAAAGTGCAATTCAGCACTTTCACTTGACCTTGACCTTTTGACCTTTGAGCAAGAAACTTTCCACAGAATATATATTGGGTAATACATGTACACATCAAGTTTAAAAAAAAAAACCTTCAGGCATTGCATAAATACAAGGAAGTGTAGTGATATTTTGAGGAGTTGACCTTGACCTTTGACCCCCTGACCTTTGAACCATGACCCCTAACTTCCCTAGATAATCACTTCCCATTGGAACAAGCATATATACTAAGTTCCATGAAGATACCTTGAACCATTTGCGAGATATGGAGAAAAACATGAATTTTCAACCTTTTTTTCACAAAACCTGTGACCTTTGACCTTTGACCCTGTGACCCTAAAATCCAAACAAAGTATTATTCCCCCAGGATATACCCTCATACCAAGTTTGATGTAAAACCACCACACGGTTCTTGAGATATCGACAAAAACAAAACGGGACGGACGTACGTACGTACGTACGGACGGACGGACGGACGGACGGATGACCTGAAAACATAATGCCTCCGGCCACTTCATTGGCGGAGGCATAAAAAACATAGTGCCGGCCCTGTATTGTTTTCACCACCAGCAATGCTCTTCTGTCAACAGACAATTTTCATACAGATACTGGTTAGCAGCAATCTCAACACCTGCTGGCACACAGGAACCTATTTTGACTCAATTCAAACTAGTTACACATAATTCATGGGTGTATTACCTGTTGTTTAAACATATCTTGATGTACTTTAAAACAAAATTTGCAGTTGGCTGGTACAATGAGTTTGTAAGTGCACGTTAGGTGAAAGTCACTAAATTCTTCCTTCATTTTGGTCAGACATTTAACTCTGGGATTTCAGCTCAGTAATCAATGAATGCAGGTGGGGGGGGGGGGGGGATCAGGAGATGTTTTGCATTGTAGGCTTTGAATAAGGCAATCTTTAGCATGCTTGTGATTTCCAATTCACGCAGAGTACATAGAAATATTTTTACCTGCTTCTTAATTTCCTGTTTACCATTTACATCAAAGTCATGACAACTGATAATAACCATGGGCATTTTACCTGCATACTTCCCACGGCCTGTCAGGATCTACAACATGAATGGTAGGTCTGTACACCTCCCTTTCTTCAGGCAAAGTAGGATTTCCTATGGCTGTGAAGGCTGCAATGTTGCGGCACGACCAACTGCACACAGAGTCATCGATTAGGGTCTTGATGCTGAAATACAAAAGTACAAATCAAAAGGGTCTTGAATCACTTTCAAGGTTAACCAAAAGTACCCCAATACTGTACAAACCACCATTGCACTGTTTCCACAGATTTGTAAGCGGACAAGGAATGCTATTGGGATTGGCGGTCACTTGAAGTCATGCTCAATATTTTGCATTGTTGGATGGCACCATGACCCATAGTTGACCACGAAAAGGGGATACATGTACAGTACATGTACAACGTATGTGTAGCGCTTGACTGCTTTTGCACAGATGGATTACCAACCTATCTGTTCTCTGTCAACCTTTCAAAAAGAATCTCGTTTGAGGGCATTGGAGGCATGGCTCTCCGAGAATTGTGGGAGGACCAGGTTAAATTGTATTTAGTAATTTCCTGAAAGTTATCCAATAACAAAACAGTCAGGGGAAAAGATTAGTGTTAGGATTTAAAACTAAAATTTAATGACAGCTTTGCACTGTCATGATCAAATTGATGCAGGGAATGGTGAGATACCGGTAACTTTACACAGAATTATTTGCAAAGCTGCAAAGCAAGGTTAATTTCGACACTTGTGTACAGCAACAAGGTTGACTCTAACCATTGTTAACCAATGCTGTTAACCCGACACTGCACTGTACATGTAGTTAGCATGGTATCTAGGCCTCACTTGCAAACCTTGCTTCCTAACGGTGGTGAAACGCATGGATCCACTGCCACTGGGCGCCCTGTGGTGGGGCTTATTTCACGATTTTGACAAGAATTAATTCCAAAAACTTTAACGCTAAATCAAATTTACATGACCAGTTTCAAAAGATATTGAATGCAGAATTTGTTAGACTAGAAATGAGTAACATTGATCGATTGTCATCACATGTTGTTAGATACCACTTGGCCCAAGGCCAAGCAAGTCACACTTTTTCGTTTGTCTTTGGGTTGGCGTGTTCGAAGTTCATGACTTCTCTGTATTTTAGCCACTGAATTGCCAATCATTGCACGAAAATCAGACGCAATTCATCCAATGAGTTGCCAAGTTTGATATTAAATAATTTTATACCCATTCAATTCAATTCAATTCAAGCTAACAGTTAGACTTCTAACGTTAGCAGGTTCCCTTCAACGCGACGACTTGTACTGACGTAAAACATCACATATCGGACTAGGGTCTGGGGATACGGCTTACCACACATTCGCATCTGTGTTGGGCCAGTCGGTGACAAATGCCCGCTCCATAGCAGGCAAAGGAAACCAAAGCTTGGCTAGAGAACGAACGGTGTTATGTGTAGAATAACTGATTTCCTCGGAAGGAACGAACAAGCACAAAGATTCCACAATTCGCAGGTTTCTACGCTCTTTGATTCGCACAAAGTCAAATCAAAGATCGTACATGTACAGCTAGGTCGCATCGGTCGCGGTCGAACAATGAGGGCGACAAATTCACTTGTGCGACTTCAAGGAAAAAAAAAAAAGGGTACATAACTAGTGAGTACCCTGGTACATGTAAATGTAAAATCAAATGTTTGAGAGAAAACGGATAGAGTCCAGGGGCCTACTGAAGAAGTGCCAAGTTCTTTCTAAAAGAGAAGAATGATTCTTCTTAGAGATGAATTGCGCTTCTAGCTCATTTTGTATATAATTAAATTAGTTGAATAATATGCGGTCTAAAAGACAGGGAACTCCTCCTCGACAGAACTGTCATCGGTTGGTCAGGAATTATTGCTACTTTTACAGACTGAAAACAAAACTAACAAACAAATTGACCTGCGCAATCATCTGCCTTGGCCCCGTCTTATAAAGACTTGTGATTGATTCAAATCAATCACAACTTTACGATTGAATGCAAATCCATCTTATAAAAAAGTTATGATTGAAATTAAGACGGAGAACTGCAATCAACCAATCGCAGGTTGCGATTAATTGCAGCTTTCAAGAGATTTGTGATTGATTGATTTCTATCACAATTTTTATGACAGGGCCCAGATATTGCCTACCTCGCACCAGAACATTCGGTGAGGTTGAAATTTTACACGAAGTGTAGGCCTTTACAACTTGGCCTTGTGGTGTGAATAAGAGTCTTAACTAATGATTTGGCGACAGATTGTCCAGTCACCGAGTAGACCGCCTATACACGCGTAATAGTTGAAGAAAGTGAAATTCCTAATCGGTCGTCATAGATAGGGCCTAATGTTGCAATTGTTTGGGATTCAACACGCTTTGAACATTGCACTTCCTTTCCGGGGGGGGGGGGGGCGGTTAACATAGAGAAACTATCAGAAGATTGAAGAAAAGATCGAGAGTTGTCAAGTACAAACTGAGATGAAAAGACACCAAGGATCCAAGGATGAGTCGAGTTTAGTTCGGAAAGAGCTGCTTCAAGGATTATCTCATCAAGGTTCAATACGGTTCAAGTGCGACTGTCCGAACCTTCTGCGAGCCGGAGGTTTCCACCAGAAGCAATCTTTTTATAAGGAATACCTACTTTGCGGCGCACTACGCCTGGAGACCGGTCACTTCCCTCTTTGAAAAAGTTCCAGTCTGATTTAAACTTCAGAATATTTTTTTCCCCACACCCCAACGTTATTCTCAACACGTTGAAGATATTTTGCCGCGAGGACGAGACGTTTAGTGCCATCTGCAGCTCCTGGATATGAAGCATGCGTTTGAGTTCCTGATCATTTTTTACTTGCTTCTTTCAACAAACGCTACCAGCTCATGTTCTCAATTTTCTTGGCTCTGGATTGTTCCTGGCGTTCCAATAATACTAACAAGAGTATTCAAATTTGAGGATGTCTCTTTTACGACCTGACATAGTAAGAAGATCTTCTTAAAAATTTCAAGAGATAGACTGTCACAAGTAAAAGCTGCTTTTCGTGGCCAGATAAAAATACTCGTCTATAATTCCTCGATCGGTCTGGCTGCTGAGTCACAACAAGTCGTGAACGGTTATCAAGTCAAACAGAATGTTACAGAATGCCTTTTGTTGTTATTGTTTGGTTTTGGTTGTAATTGGAAGTTTGTCGTTGTGTGCGTGTGTGTGTGTGTGTGTGCGTGTGTTTTCTTGTTTCATTTGGCGTGCAAAGAAATATAAAAGTCAAGAGAAAGAGAGAGGGGGAAATCGAGGGAGAGCTGATAGGGAAGAGAGGGAGAGAGAGATAAAGCAAGCAAGCAAGAAAGAAAACACGTTTCCCTATAAATCCTTTCTGCTATAAAATTTCTATAATACATGTGTCAATGTCTTGCTGTATGTGACTTATTTTGTTGTCTATGATAAATAATCATGTTTCTCTATCGAGAATATAGAGAAATGATTTTCCCACGCCACTGTGCTATAATACAACAAGAGTTGTACATCCCTTTTGACATGGTGGTGAAGTAAGTTTCTACAGGAAATGGTGACCTAGATAAATATAGGTTGTGTGTGGCCGGTGCAGCGGAAATGAGATGCCCAACGGAAAGGATCACTGTCCTTGATAGAAGAAATGGAGCACCAATAGCTACAGTTTGTGCTCATTGTTTACTGATAATCGATCACAAATTCGTGGAAACTGAAAAGGACCCTATAATAAAAACCTATAAACCTCTATTGATACCTTTTGTTCTTTATGTAACTAAATCACTGAATACTGAAAAAAAAAACCCGGATCATAATTCTTCACCCTGTTCTCAATAGTCCCCTACATCTATCAAAAATCCTAAAGATTATCTTTATTCATATTCCAGGTATGACACCCTTCTCCTGTAAAAAGTAAGCTGAACAATGGACAGGAGTTGCCAAGCAGGGAGGTGCTAGAGACGGAGTGGAATCCTTTCGCAAGTTGTGCAAATTTAGGCGTATCAAGTATACGTTCTTGCCTGACAATTAAATTCTTAACATTTTTGTGGTTTTGATGTTCCATGTGCCAAGCCGCTCTTCAACACCTATTATATAGGGCTCACACGGGTAAATATAATTTCCCATAGAGACGTGTGTTGAAATTCAAAATTCAATAAATTCTGTAAAATAGCTGGGAGAAATGAGATGTTTCTTCTTCCCTAACCTGGATAAGTGAGATACACCCTTTACATCCATCTAATTTCCAAGGCGGGTTCTTCAACTCAAACTCTGTCCAAGGGTCGGCAAAGCCAGACTTCGAGTTTTTTCACTAAAAAAATCACATGTTTTCTGTACATGCACCCAATGAAATATAGTCCCTTCAAAATTCACGAGAAAAGCTTTCATCTTCCAACCAAAATGCAGTTTCTAGAGGAATTCATACTCAATATCTGCAGCTATTCATTTTTGTTTTGTCAAACTGCATTATTGATTTTGAATCATTTTTTCTTCATTTATTTTTGGTATCTTTGGTACGATTTTGTGAAGGGGTCTGGGACATTCCATTTTATTGACAGGTGTGAGCCCTATGAATAGTTACATGTACTTTCATATCTCGCATAGTCTCTTTGGTTAACGAAATTACAACTTTATGACAAATTTTTTTTTTGTTTGTTGTTTTGTTTTCGTTGACAATTATTTACTGCACATGACAACGTAAATTTTGTCAACGACATGAATTTTGTGACGAAAATTGCCGGTTTCGTAACGAAAGAGACCATGAGACACTTGAGGCCCATACTTATATAATTACGAACTTATCCTTGAAGTTAGCTTAATCCTCGAACTTAGGGATCACCATTTGAATGAACAAACTAGAGTTGGGATACAAAAACTAAAGAAGAGGTTCTTGGTTTTAAAAATTCTAAGCTTGGTGGAAGTAATCTTGTACGGAACAACTACTTTAAGTTTTTCTTTTCCCGGTCAATTTCGTACTTTTTGTCATTCAAATTCATTCATGTGCATTCAAATTCACACAGAGAACGCACGCGAAAATATTCCGGCATTCAAATTCAGAATCCGAGTGATCAATTTCATTTATGGGCGTTCTATTTCGTTTTCGTGAAATCAAATTCACGATTGGGCATTCAATTTCAAAATGCCAGCACCGACTTTCCTACCATCGTGTATTCAAATTCATGCGATAGTCATGTGATAGTCCCAATGAGCTTGTTTGGAGCGTTCAATTTTATTTTTCTTCATGCAATCAATTTAACGATGAAAATGGAATAGACTTTTTAAGAAACAAAAGGGCCAACACAACCAATGGAGGCTTGCATATAGTGTAATCATGATTGTTTACAGGTTCTACATTGTTCTTTGTTCATAATCAATATCCGTTGTTTTTCATCTCAATAAATTTCAAATTGTAATGTCCAATCAGCAGTGCATTCAAACAACGCAACGACAATTTAATCATATTTCTTGATGATATTGCATGCTGACAATGCCCCAACACCAACAACATAATGACAATTCATCAATCTAAAGACAAACTGTCACACAATGATCTCACAAACTCCAGCAAAAGTAAACCAAGAAGACAGCAATACACAACATGCAAGACGTACGTATAAAATGTTAATGTTTCAGTTTCAATATAAAAATAGTCGAAATTATTTTTTTTTCCTCGAAGTTGTAGGCCTATACAGCAGAGCTACCAAGTCTCACACATTCTGAGTGAGACTCAAGCATTTAGGGGCCGTCTCACGATCTCACGCATGGCACCCATTTTTCTCACGCATCGGGCGAAGTCTGCAACTTTGGCCTGTAATAAGGAGCATAGCTCAAAAGATTAAAGTGATATTTGCAATTGAAGGTATATTTCCCTTTTGTCATTCAAAATAAGTAAAAAATAGTCGCTTAAGTATGCACCTGATCGCACCATTAAGACCTAAAAATTGAAAAGGCTCCCTACTGTGGGAGGCCACAGGGGGAAAAACCCCTCCCACACCCTCGCTCACGTGCACATTCGCGCGCCGAGATGCCGAGTCATGAAAATCTCACTCATAAAAAGTTTTTGAACTTGACATCCCTGTATACAGTGCCTTATGTTTGTTTGATTGTTTCATTTTCCATCATGTAAGATGGCTGGATAACCCATAATTTAGCTGCAATAGCTGGTCTCAACTTTCATAATAGGTCCAGTTGGATGCAAGCCTTAAACACCCTGCTCTTTGCGATGAATAAATGCAGTGGGATCTTTTACGTGCATGAGTTGTGACTGTCTCACACATCTAGGACCTCCATTTTATGTCCAATCCGAGGGACATGTGCTTGTATATTCCTTTTCGCTAAGCGCGAGTTCAAAATTTTCAATGAACAGGTGGACCTCTGTTATACTGCAAATTAAATTATCATAAATCCCAATATATTCAAAGCCAAATGAAGAACACATGCATACACGGCCCAAAACTAACTCAGACTCCGTTTCCAAGGCACATGAATGCTTTACTGATATTTCATAGTGGATTGCCCTGGGCACTGTTAGTCTGAATTCATGAGAAAGAGTAAAAATGCATGCACATGAAAAGAAGAAGAAGCAAGCACATGTTTCCATGCGCTTACATACACTGCATTTCAGGATGAGTAAAGACTAGCTGTGATAATGGAATTTCTAATGAATAGCTTATTCAAACCCTGGCCACTGTTTAGGGTCATTGTCTGGATGTTAACCACACTCTCCCATCATCATACACACCAATTGACCCCTGAGCAAAGTTAAATTTTTGTACAGAGGGTTGAAAACAGAGCAAAATCTGAATCCTAGCTTACAAATGAATCTTGAATTTGATAGAACTGATTAATGCTTTCTTTTTCTAATTACCTCCAACAAAATTGTGGTTACACTCTTCAGCTATTGGTTATAATCAATGTCAGTGTTATCTGCCATACAATTTTTGAACTATTAAAGGTCGTATTGTACATACGAACTAGAAATATCACTGTGGCAAATGGTATTAGTCTTAATGCCAGTCGTAGAGGTGAATAAAAAGAAGGCCATCACATTATTTACTTCCTGATAAACAGATAAATGAGGTGGCATATTTTGGAAACTAGCACCTGGTACAAACCATTCATGAATGGCAAGTGAACCCAACGATACCGCTGAGCAATATTAATATGACAGAGTCCCATCCCCTGCCAGCGGTAGATCTACAAGAAAGGACAAGTGTACCTTTATTTACATGTGAATGGAGTGAATGTAGAAATGAAGAGTTTCTTCGCAAAAACCGATACGTCCATTTTTGAAGATTTTGAAGTATAGATGGTCTCTGTCATAAAGTACAAAATAATACCTTTTTTTAATGATATATTGGTCATTACATATAAAGGTACGTTTTTGAAGTTATGGTCAAAAGAAGCAAAAAATTTCTTATTATTCTCTTTGTTTTCCTTGACCTTTAATCGCAAATATCTCCATTCGGCAAATATGGACTTATCGGTTTTTGCGAACAAACTCTTCAAATATTATTAGAACACATCAATGAAAGTTTGTGGAAAATCGGACAATCCGTTCAAAAGTTATGAATTTTTAAAGTATCTGCACAGTCACAGATGAATAGAAGACTACTACAGTGTATGATGTCACATATGCACAACGATATAGGGCTTACACAGGTAAATAATTCCCCATAGAGACGTGTGTTAAAAATTCAAATTTCAAAAAATTCTATAAAATAGCTGGGAGAAATGAGGTGTTTCAGCTTCACTAACCTGGATAAGTGAGATATAACCTTTCATCCATCAAATTTCCAGGGTGGGTTCTTCGGCTCAAATTCTGTCCAAGGGTCCGCAAAGCCAAACTACGAGTTCTTGTCACTCAAAAAATCACCTATTTTCCGTACACGTACCCAATGAAATATAGTCCCCTCAAATTCCATCAGAAAAGCTTTCATCCTCCAACCAAAATGCAGTTTGTAGAGGAATTCATACTCAATATCTACAGCTATTCAGTTTTTTGCCAAACTACATCATTGATTTTTAATTAATTTTTTTCTTCATTTATTTTGGTATCTTTGGTATGAATGTGTGAAGGGGTCTGGGACAGTCCATTTTATTTACAGGTGTTAGCCCTATAAGGAAAATATAAAAATTGAATTCAACCACAAAAAAAAAAAAAAAAAATGAAGAAAGTGCACATTTCCTCGAATCGTCGCATATCATCCCCCCTTGCCTTCTAGAAAGAGGGAAGTCAAGTGTTCCTTAATTATGCGAGAAAAGGGAAATATCTTGAATTTTCTTTATTATTTTCATTATGTCGTTGTACACATGTGATATCACAAGTTGTAGTAGTCTTCTCATCCTGGAGTGACCAAGCAGAAACTTCAAAAATTCATAACTTTTAAACGGATTGTTTAATTTTTCTCAAACTCTTGCTGATGTGTTCTATTAATATTCCTGCATTTACCCAATCCACATGTCTATGAAGGTGAACTTGTATATAGGTAAAGAGTTCGGAAGTGTGATGCTATAGTTCATGGCGACGGAAACTGGTTCTAAACGATTTCACTTTTGTTGCTATCAATCCATGCTCGCACTGGGCTCCAAATCAATTTGTAACAAAAGACCGTTGAAATTATTCACACCGGTATTCTGGTGCTATATACAAAAGTAGTACAGGCTATATGAGTCGAGTCCCTCCCCCCCCCCCCCCTCCGGCCCCAATCTGACCTAGATAGGTCCTGCGATGAATATAATATTATGCTCCAAACAAGTTCCAATAGAGTTCACCACGTGCTCAGCACATGCACGTCTGCTACGGTGGAAATGTGATATTTTTGTAAAGTGTACAAGGCAGGACTGAATTTGACGACTGTCATTAACAATATTCATGCGTGTAAAAATGTGATTATCATTCTGCAGTTTATATGGCTTATGTATCCATAAACATATCGAGATGGGAAAGTTTATCCTCTACTTCATTATTTGTGATCAATCTCAACATAATTCAAAGCCTATACATTGGTAAAGCAAGAGTTTGTATGTACAAACATATTTATGCGGCGCTACTCTATGTTTAAAATTTATATATATATATATATATATATATATATATACATACATATGTTATATGGATACATATATATATATACTATTATATATGTATATATATGATACATATATTACATTCTAAATTTATATTAAAAAATACAGATAAAAACTACTGTCGACTGGAAGTCAAACGAGCAAGCGTTCAAATGATTTATTTGAATGATATGAGATACGGAGTAAGATGGGAGTTGGATAAGAGACGTGGCAGCTGAAATGTTCAGAGGCTGCGAAAAGCTTTAGTGCTAAAACGGCGCATATACAATTTAAAGAATCTTTTTATTAGGCCTATGTAAGCGGACTATTTATATCATTATCGTTTTTGCTGTTTTTTTTTGTCCACCCGTGGGACTTCTTTATGGTAGGCTATACGCATGTTATATATCCTACAATCTATATCGCAGACATGCATATGCACACAGACACACAGGCACACATACTGACACAATCATGTACATTATATAAATTTACTGCATAGAAATAATCATACACACACATGGATATATATATATATATATATATATATATATATATATATATACTCTGTAGGCTTTCAATCAAATAAACACGTATATCGTGTAGGCCTATATGTATATAAATGTGTATATGGATGACAAACTGAGGTGTAAAAGAGTCAGTTTGTTTAAAAACACACGTGTTTGCATCAAAGGTAACAAGTTAGCCAAATATAGCCCGTATACAGAATAGAGATATGCTTTCTTCCCCAGTCCAAGGTATATTGACTCTTCTCAGTTCCAGCAGGGTATTTATCTAACCCTGTTAAGACACAATTGGACTCCCGCGTGTTGAATTCCCATAGTGTGCTAAATCGCTGGAAATGTACACACGCGACTGTATATTATAGTCCGCGCCACACTCTAAAGTAGCAAGTCCCACCCCGGGGAACCTTGTAACAACGGATTGGAACTTCAATCTGTGTGCGCCGAGAAGTTTGGTAGAACATTGACCTGTCTGACTTCGCTTGCGTTGCACTTCTCAAGTGAAAAAGCGCTTCGGCTGCTAGTACTAGTATTGATTTGGTCAACCCAAGGAGATCAACTCCCTGGTCGGCAACCGGAGTCCCAGATCGCTGGCATTGGACCATGAGTTAAAACTTACTCACACAAAAGCGCCAGGAAGTTCCTGATGGGTCAGGGAGGCGAGACGATAATTATAAAGTGCGAGTAGCCAGACTAGTCCAGATGGGGTCCAAGGATGCACTTACTATGCAGTCTATGCTGAAAATGCTACTGATTGTGCACTGATATCGCATGATATAAAATTTGTTCTGACTTTGTCGAGCCCCTCATGACTGGGGAACATGACAGCGGGGTACTGACCGATTGCCAGCCCGCTTCAACTTTTAGCCTGAGCTCGGCTTCGAGCCGATGTGCTCAGGACAGCACAGATCTGCACCTGTTTGCCGTACACGTAATAATCCGAGGCTCTGGTATAGGAGATTTGAGTCTTGTGTAGCTGCTGTGCGTCGTGTGATACACTATACCTGAAGAGACAGCAACTCAGCATCGGAAAGAGATTCTATTTCTCAGGACAATAATTCTTGGAGCACCTGTGAGTCTTATTTTTGTCCTGGTTCGAGAAAGGTGAGAGAATACAATTTTGCATTATTGTGTGAAGCACACACAGTGACACACACACACACACACACACACACACACACACACACACAAAGTTATTTGCCGAAGACTTTCTTGTAGTATTCCTCCGGCATAACTTGTGGATACCGTATTCAATATTATATTCATTCATTTTCTGTAATCGCAACTTCTATACGTCTAATGTGCATGTTTTGATGCAATTTGCAATTTTTCACCATCAAGGATAAATCGATTGGTAGGAGATGAGAGATGTAGATATACAATGTATACGTATAGAGCTCAACAACGATGGTAGAGAATACCAAGGAGCTGAAGCTCCTTGAGAATACCAAGGAGCTCCTTGAGAATACAGATGAGGTAAGCGCTGTTTCGCACTAGTTTCCCGTAGTGCCATGAACTTTTGCTCAGGAAAACTGATGGTCGATCAGTTCAAAAGCATTTGATTTGTGAAGAATAGATTAATTCCATTCGCTACCCGGCCTCGCTTGAGGAGAACTCACATTCGTGATGTCATATAGTACTAGCGATGAAAAAAAAAGGATAAGAGAGAGAGAAAGAACAATATTCAAATCTTTGATACTCATAATAAATGAAAAGTGGGCATTAAATGTCAAGAGTGCCATGAGGAGACGAACTCAAATATCCTGTCCATATTTTCTTGAATATCTGTATAAATCCTTCATATCTATATAGAATAGAATCCTCTCTTCAAGAGGAAACCCAACCATAAGTAAATTAACTTCAAAAGAGAGAGAAAATTGTTCCCTACAGACTGATTCAAAAATTACAAAAATCGAACAAGAAATAAGTAGATGTGACTTTTTGAAATGCCATTTTTTCTGATAACATATTTCCTGACCAGTACTTATAAATATTTAAATCAGCAAGTTGATGAAATAAAATAACAGGATATTACATGCTTTAATTTTACCTATACAGAAAAATCAACAGACATCACCAGCCATGGCCGACAACGCAAAGGGGTTAGACAGTTCCGATTCTGACAAAGTAAACCCTGGTGATAAATCAGCAGTGGAAAACACTACCGTGAGTTATCATCAAGTGCTTCCGTACTATAAACAACGTGATATCACTGTTTAATGGCGATACCAAACACATAGAACGTATTGAACTGCATGATTGCCAGGATGTAATCAGTATAGTTGCTATCTTGAGACTCATCTATTTCAACAAGTAGATGTGTACCTTGACTCTTGAGATTCCGAGATTAAACCATAAAACAAACTGATATCTCTCTCCATCTTCAAGAGTGAAAATAAAGTCTGGAATATAAACGGACAAATCTAACCATCCCTGACATTATTGTGATACTGTCTTTTGGTGATGATTTTCGCTCGCAGCTTTATTAATAGTTATAAAGTGTCTACGAGGCAAGCCATTCTATAGAAAGAAAAAAAAGCTTCCCCCTTAAAAATATATATATACTCCAAATATGTGGGTAAAATGAATTTTAAAGTTATGAATTCGTAAGGTTTTAGTTAGATTCATGTGCCGTCATTGGTGGATAAAAGAGTACATCAAATCGTAATGTCCCATGTAGGGCAACGATTAAAAAAAAAGTATGGAGAATCCCACAAGATTTCAAGTTTCTTGTTGATGAACAGCAGGCCCTACATATTTTTCGACCTATAACTGACATGTTAAGGGAAATGTTATTTCATACCTTTCGAAAGAGATGTGCTGGGTGCTCTTTCATTATACACAAAAATGCGCATAAAGAGAATGCAGCACGATTTTTTCATTTTCTATCATATTTAGACAGCGTTTCAATGCCACGTATTTTTTTTTTTGCATGCTGTGCTTGAGTTTATTGTGTCTAGTTTCACTTTCTTTTGCATCGAATCGGGGAAATAATTATCAAACATAACTATACCACATCCTAACAGATTCTGTCAGGATCTATACATGTGTATGTGTCACAAATTTTGCTGTCCTTCTGTACGATGTTGCAGAAAAAAAAAACACCAACAAAAGAGAAGAAAAAGTTTACCTGATGTAGTGGTTTGGGTTACCTAATCACAAATATAACAACCCCATCTTTCTTCCACCGCGTCTCCCGCCCGCGTATTTTTTATTTACACGCAGCCTGTGGCGTTTGGCAATTAAATTCAATGAAACCGCTCCTGATGCGTCTATGCTTACTCCGCTCGGGTTGTGTGTTGCGAAGAGTTCTGTGAGTATTTCTGTGGTACTAGTACCCTCCCCTCGCGACGTTTCGATTCGTACACGTTCATCAGTGAGTGTGTGCACGCGCTGTGAAAGTTTTGCTCGCCGTGGTAGACCCTCATCCAATTACTAGTAGTACGTATAAATACGTATAAAAACGGGTGAGAGTGCGAAAAACAACACAATACGAAAAAAAATCTGACAAGAAGGAGGGGGGGGGGGGGAGAGAATCATAAGGAAAGAGATAAAAAAAGCAATGAATATTCTGTGATATCTCATCAATCATCATTCATGCACAACAGTGATCAATATTATTGCGGGTTCCATGGAAGACCACAACTTTATTGGTGTATGATGGGGATGAGTATAGGCTGGCTCTTAATGGGCTACAGTGACCAAAGATTATACAGTGTATAGTCTATAAGTCCAAACATGTTGCGAATTCACGTATTGGCTACAATATATGTGGGGGGGGGGGGGGGGGGACTGAAGGTGAAGCCAATCCTGCCCGACCCCTTCCCCCATCGATATTGAAACACATATCGACCAATAGGCCTACACATGACGAGTAATGTATAATGTAATAATGTAACAATTTTCGATCTCCGTTGATTGGTGATTGAAATATTGACAGGAAAGATTGAAGGGAAAAGGAGTGGAGAAGAAGCGCATGGATGGAAAGCTTGAAGGGAGAGTAGCTGAAAGTTATGGAATAGGCTATACAATGGTATGTGTACATGTATCAGAAAGTTGTGAAATAACATTATCGCTTAAATCTATATACATTGTATGTACATGTATTTATTTCTCAGTCTCCAACCCCTCTGTTATATCTGTTGCTTTTAAAGGCCCCTAAATTCATCTTCATACTGATGGTATATTATTCTGCTTCTCAAACCTGCTCCTCTTTTCTTCATACTACTTTCAAAGACTCACCCTGCATATTAATTTTCCGACCTCTCTCGACTTCCTCCTTTTTCAAATGCATAAATGACTCGTGTATATTTTCCCTTCCTCGATCACTGCTTGAATTATCATACAATTTATTTGTTTCTCATACTCTCTCTGTCTCTCCCCTTCTCTCTTTCTCATTTTAAAACTTTACAATGTTTGTTTACAAGACCAATTTCTATAACTCTCTACATTGATCAGTTTGTCTAGAAACATGTACAGTCACGTGCAAATAATAATCATGTACGAAGGAAAATTACACAACTATTGCAGGAATTCATTATGCATTTTATTCACTTTTTTTTTCATGAAGGTATACTGAGTATACAGATGGAATCTGATCCTCCAATATCCAAGAAGTATTGTAATATATACAAACTAGAACTATCACTCAATGTTGTACTAACACAGTTACTGACATTTGCCACATCTCAAGTAAAGTGCTCAAAACCTGAGTGAGTAAGTAAATAAATCAACAATTTCTATGATTTTCATTAGAAATACTGTTACCATGGCAACACAATGTTTGACATTAAGAAAAAAAATGAAGTTTGCCCAACTCTATCATAGCTGTCACATGTGCCGTATTTCAAGTCAAATGCTCAAAAACTGACGGAGTTAAGTTAATTCACATATTATTGTATGATTTTTATTCAAAATAAAATTATGCTGTCACCATATTGTGTCGAGCCCATGCACTAATGTCAATAATATTCGACCACTAATGGCTGTCGTATCTTTAAGCTATATGCTTATTTGACGACAGTCTTCTGCATTTACACTCCCGATCTTGTGCCATAATTCAGTGAGATCATATTCCGAATGGTTCCCAATCGACGTGTTCTCTTACTCTTTTCGTTAATCTGTACACGTACATGTATATCTCAGTTTTATATTCGAATGTACACACTGTACGTTCCATTCTCTTGTAAACAACAAGAAATGACTATTTCATTTTTGTAATATATGATCGATGCAGAAAATTCCTAATAAATCAATGTAAATTTGGATCGTGTAATGTCATAACAACCACTATATGTCATAAGACGTCGACGACAAATGTCATAACGACCACTAATGTCACGACAAGTCGACGACAAATGTCATAATGACCACTATAATGTCTTAACATGTCGACGATGAATGTCAAAATCGGATTGACCACAACATAATGTCATAACACGTCGACGACAAAAATGTCAAAATATCAATTTTTACTGCAAATGTTATAACATGTCGACGACAAATGTCATAACGACCACTAATGTCTTAACACGTCGACGACAAACGTCATAATGACCACAAATGTCATAACATCGGACAAATATCAAAGTCGGATTAGCCACAAATGTCATAACACGTCGACGAGAAGTGTCATAATGACCACAAATGTCATAACATTGGACAAATATCAAAGTCGGACTAACCACAAATATCATAACACGTCGACGACAAATGTCAAAATTTCTGTTTTTACTGCAAATGTCATAACACGTCGACGACAAATGTCAAAATCGAATTAACCACAAATGTCATAACGCGTCGACCACAAATGTCAGAATTTCCAAATTTACTGCAAATGTCATAATGCGTCACAGGGGAGGATCCAGGAATTCCGTAAAGGGGAGGCACCTTTACAAAATCAAAGGTTGGCGCAACCTCCTCCCTTTTTTGATTTTATCAAAAATAGAGACGGGGAGGGGCGCCGCGCCCCCTTTAGATCAGCGACTGCGTCAGCCACAGGTTAATGGCAAAACCCAATGCTTGCATTACAGGGAGGCGACTTTTCAAAACTATACAAGCTGGCGCAACCCCCTATTTTTTTCTTTTTATTTCTGTTGTTTTAACAAAAACAGGAAGGTTCATCAAAGGGGGTGCGCCCCCTCTCAACCGGCGATTGCGTCATCCACAAAATAATTATGTCAAACTCATTGCTTGCATTTCATGGGCGGATCCAGGAATTCCGTAAAGGGGAGACACCTTTTCAAAATGAAAGGCTGGCGCAACCCCCTCCCCCTATTATTTTCCTCTTATTTCTTTTGTTTACACGAAAAAAGAAAGAGAAGAAAGGAGTGGGTGCGGCAGTCTTTACTTTTGCAAAGGCGCCTCGCCTTTATGGAATTCCGTGATCCGCCCCTGTAATGCAGCATTGGTTTTGCCATTAACATTTGTGGTCGTGTAACACATCGTGTTATGACATTTGCCATAAAGATGGAAATTTTTGACATTTGTCTTCGACATGGTATGACATTAGTGGTCATTATGACATTTGTCGTCGACGTGTAATGACATTAGCGGTCGTTATGAACTTTGTCGTCGAAGTGTTATGACATTAGCGGTCGTTATGAAATTTGTCGCCTACGTCTTATGACATAAGTGGTTGTTATGACATTACACGATATAAATTTGAATTAATTAGGAATTTTCTGCATCGATCATACTTTACAAAAATGAAATAGTCATTTCTTGTTGTTTACAAGAGAATGGAACATACAGCGTGTACATTCGAATATAAAACTGAGATATACATTGTACGTGTACAGATTAAAGAAAAGAGTAAGAGAACACGTCGATTGGGAACCATTTGGAATAAATGATCTCACTGAATTATGGCACAAGATCGGAAGTGTAAATGCAGAAGACTGCCGTCAAATAAGCATATATAGCTTAAAGATACGACAGCCACATTAGTGGTCGAATATTGTTGACATTGATGGGCTCGACACAATATGGTGACAGCATAGTTTTATCTTAAATGAAAATCATACAATGATATTGTGAGTTAACTTAACCCCCTCAGTTTTTGAGCATTTGACTTGAAATTTGGCACATGTGACAGCTATGATATAGAGCTGTGCAAACTTCATTTTTTCTTAATGTCAAACATTGTGTTGCCATGGTAACAGTATCTTTAATGAAAATCATAGAAATTGTTGATTTATTTACTTACTCAGGTTTTGAGCATTTTACTTGAGATGTTAGTGTTAAAGTACAACATTGAGTGATAGTTCTAGTTTGTATTACAATACTTCTTGGATATTGGAGGATCATATTACATTTGTATACTCAGTATATCTTCATGAAAAAAAAAAGTGCTTGAACATAAAGAAGTGAATAAAATGCATAATGAATTCCTGCAATAGTTGTGTAATTTTCCTTCGTACATGATTATTATTTGCACGTGACTGTACATGTTTCTAGACAAACTGATCAATGTAGAGAGTTATAGAAATTGGTCCTGTAAACAAACATTGTAAAGTTTTAAAATGAGAAAGAGAGAAGGGGGAGAGACAGAGAGAGTATGAGAAACAAATAAATTGTGTGATAATTCAAGCAGTGATCCCCCCCCCTCCTCACACAGCCAATACGTGAATTCGCAACATGTTTAGACCTAGACTATATATATCTTTATATATATATATATATATATATATATATATATATATATATATATATATATATATATATATATATAAGAAAGCTTCTTTTTGATTCGCGGGATAGGCTACAATCCTTTCTCAGGCAGAGGTTTTGAATTATCGGGTCGTGCTCAGTCTGCACACAGTGAGCTGAACACCATATCAAGTATACGTGTATAATGATTGTGTGTAATGATATGGGAAAAATGCATGGGAAAATCAAAATACATGTTCATGTATTTTACGTGGAATCAGTTCCCGTCTGTTGTCTTGGCAGAAATGCACCAATCTTGCAATGTTGTTTATTATTTTCCCTCTCCATCACGGGTACATATGGAACGTGTTGATCAAAGTTTTTGTGATGTCGGAAAATGCGAGGATGTATTGCAGGTGGCCTATTGCAGGTGGCCTTCAATTTGTTAGCTCACCTGAGCCAAAGGCTCAAGTGAGCTATTGCGATCGCCCTTCGTCCGGCGTCCGTCGTGCGTCGTGCGTCGTCCGTCGTCCGTCGTCCGTCGTGCGTCGTGCGTCGTGCGTAAACTTTTTACATTTTCATCTTCTTCTTGAAAACCCCAAGACCGATTTTCATCAAACTTGGCAGGTAGCATCCCTAGGGGGTTAGGAACTCAATTTGTTAAAATGGGCACCATGACCCACCCAGGGGGCCCCCAGGGGGGCCCAAACCCCCCAAAATTAAGGAATCTTTAAAAATCTTCTTCTCTAGAACCAGAAGTGATAGAGCTAAATTAATACTATGAGTTAGTTCATTGATGACTGTAGTTTCAAGTTTGTTCATGGCAGAATCAGGGATGCCCCCCTTGGGACCCAGGGGAGGGGGGTGGGGAGGGGTTCTAATGGGGCCTAAATTGTACATTTTCATCTTCTTCTTGAGAACCCCATGACCCATTTTCACCAAACTTGGCAGGTAGCATCCCTAGGGGGTTAGGAACTCAATTTGTTAAAATGGGCACCATGCCCCACCCAGGGGGCCCCCAGGGGACCCCCAGGGGGCCCAAATCCCCCAAAATTAAGGAATCTTTAAAAATCTTCTTCTCTAGAACTAGAAGTGATGGAGCTAAGTTAATACTATGAGTTAGTACATTGATGACTGCAGTTTCAAGTTTGTTCATGGCAGAATCAGGGGTGCCCCCCTTGGGACCCAGGGGAGGGAGGTGAGGAGGGGTCCTAATGGGGCCTAAATTGTACATTTTTATCTTCTTTTTTAGAACCCCATGACCCATTTTCACCAAACTTGGCAGGTAGCATCCCTAAGGGGTTAGGATCTCAATTTGTTAAAATGGGCACCATGTCCCACCCAGGGGGCCCCCAGGGGGGCCCAAACCCCCCAAATGAAGGAATCGTTAAAAATTTTCTCTAGAATCAGAAGTTATACAGCTAAGATAATACTATGAGTGAGTACATTAATGACTGTAGTTTCGAGTTTGTTCATAGGAGATCCAGGGGTGCCCCTCTTGGGGGCAGGGGTGGGGGGGGGGGGGTTGGTTAGGAAGGTCCAAATGGGGGCCTGAATCATACATTGTCATCTTCTTCCTGAAAACCTCATGATAGATTTTCGTCAAACTTGGCAGGTAGCATCCTTAGGGGGTCAGGATCTCAATTTATCAAAATGGTCACCATGCCCCACCCAGAGGGCCCCAGGGGGCCCCCAATTCCCCAAATTAAGGAATCTTTAAAAATTTGGGCCCTTATTGTACATTTTCATCTTCTACTTCAGAATGCCTGGTCAAATTTTGGTAGAGCTGTGAATAATTTAGATTAGTGACTGCGTGAAAGGTGAACTTGCGATACTCAGGTGAGCGCTAGACCCGCGGGTCTCTTGTTTTCCACATTATATTGGCATGTGTAACAGACTGTAACTCACCAAGATGCCTCTTGAAATGTTTTGAAAAAAGTTCTGCTTGATTTCACATGAGCGGATGATTATCAGTTGTCTTTCTGCTATCATCTTGTGTGAAACAAAGTATTGTTTCTATTCAAAAGATAGCGTGCCAATTAATCTGCACTTACTGTTGGTGCTCTATAGGCCCTATAAGACAATCAAACCCACCTTCAGCCTAGACATTCGTAGGCGTTGTGGTGTAGAGGGGGATCTGCACATCTCTCATGAAGCGAGACTTCTCTTTTCTTTTCTTTTCCCCACTAACAATGTGAAACAAAGATATCCGTAGACGTTGTGGTATGTAGACGTGGTAGAGCGAGACTTCTCTCTTCTTTTCTTTTCTTTTCCCCACGAACAAATAAGTTTAGCAGGAAACATAGAAGCATTCGCACATACTGTTTACATTTCCCATCACATGCTTTTAAATCGGAATTTTCATGTAATTTATACATTTTGCCTGGAAAAGAATTACCAGGAACTTTTCAACACAACACATGTTCAAAAGAAACCATTTGGTTCATATATGATTTACTCTACAGAGTGATTCATAGGGGCCTACTTATCACCGTCCACGTACTCGAACAGTTTTCGCTAAAGATACAAGTATGTTTACAAGACTGCAAACATTAGAATGATTTGCCCCTTAGCAAATCAGACTACATCTCTTGAAATGTCTTCAAACGTAAGTTAAAGTAATTCCTCTTAAATGATTACTCTCTTATCTACATATATATATATATATATATATATATATATATATATATATATACGTACTGTCCTACTTTAGTGGGGGGGGGGAGGGTTCGACAAATTGCTCAAATCCGATTTAGTGATATTTTCCTGGAAAAAAAATATGGCTTGGAAATCAATCCTGTGAGATATGTCATTGGAATCGCCAGCGCAAAATAATTTCGTTATTTATAAGAAATAAATCGCATTTGTCACTTGCTGCCTTTTGCCAGGGTGGGGCGGTACAGGTTTGACAGATCTGCGAGAGCATTATACAGTGCAATTAATATTTCTTCCCCGGGGACATGGTGATGTGCACTTTACAATTTCATGTTCAATTTTCCTAAAGAGTACACCTTAAGTGGGGCGGCGGAATTGTGTGTGTGTGTGTGTGTGTGTGTGTGTGTGTGTTTTAAGTGTGGGGGTGGGGTAGGGCTCCGGGGCAGCGTTTTTGGCAAGGGTCAATGGTCGATTTTTTAATTATGCTTTTTCCGTTTTCAGTATGCACCAGACCAGATTAATAAATAGGACCATCCAATGCTCTCTATTTTAGAACATCATCATGTTTACCATTAATCATGATGTCAAACATCAATATTCTGATAATTTGAGGTCATTAAACTGTCGAGGTCATCAGAGGTCAAAGGTAGAAACCTGCCTGTGCTCTTTGGAATATATGAAGACAGTGTCATTATTGTGTAAGTTCCCTAAAACTCCTTACTACTTTCTCCAAGCCGGCGACCAATTATTGTACAGAGGCGGATAGATATTGGATTGGTCTGTCACCTTCTCTCTGTACTGGTCGGGGGTTAAATACTCACATAGACACCAATCATTACCAAAATTCCAAAAGTAGAAGAAACTAAATATTGTTCCACAACACCAAATGCAAAATGCGTTAGAATGATAAAATTTACATGGATAACACCAATGCTACTAACGGCATATTTATTCCAACGACCTGCCTTCCTGTAGGTCTGAAACAAAAAACTTCTTCACAAACAAGTTTCTTTCCTCACAACTTAGTTTAGCATTCCACTCATCACTTAGGAACGTCTTTACGGCTTTTGAGACCATTTCATATACCGTCTTATTCTATGGGAAATGGAGGGATATAGTTAGTAGGGAGAAATGATGCTAGTGGGTGTGGTCACTTATCTGGACATCGGTACGGTCGACGAATGAGGTCCTCGTCTGTATGTCATTGTCGATCTCGTCAGTGCGGCTGGGCCGTCCGTTGAGTGGTATGCTGTCGCGCTCTCATTAGGCTCTTCGTCACCATCACTGTCCACTTTGTATCAGTCTAACAGGGCGCTTCAACATCTCCGATGACACCAGTTGACTCTTTGGAGTTTGTAATTGCACTCCAAATTGGCGTAAACCAAAGTTTTGTCTTATCGTGACGCACAGTTTCTCCTCATGCTGCTGCTCGCCGATTCAGTTACGACAGTCAGATCCTCATCACATTCACAGCGTCGATAAAGATTAGTTGATTGACTTGGAGGGGGCATGATGTACCAAGGAAGGGGAACTCCTGTCTTTATCTCTGTGGTCTCCAACTATTCTCAAAGTTCCTCAAAGTTCCAAAATGCTCTGCAGCCTTTGCTTCACTATATAGTGTGAAGCCGCTCCCATTGTGCTTGCCACTCTAACTGATTTCTCGGCTCAGACATGTTTTTTATAACTAATTTACTAACAAACTTCCTTTCTCTAAAGAATTTCATTGGCTCAATCTTATATTGGGGTGTGGTGTTCACTAGAAATTAATTCCTTATTGGTCAAAATGTTCGATTTACTCCTCCTATTCGTTTCTGTGAGAATTCAATTTTCTAATGATTCATCTCAATTTCTGATTAATTCGCCCACTGTCTTTTAGTTTCTTCATTCACTTCTTCTCTGTAACCACTGGTAAAGACTTTATTGTTTCTTGTATATTAAAATGACAAACCAAATGGATATTAGTGTCCTTATGACAACCAACGTCATCGTTGTTCTGGGTCGTTGTCCCTGAATTTGTCTTTGGAGTTCCTGTTTGACCCACTCCACTAAACAATAAATGCTAGAATAGAGGGATACATTCTGGCAGGAGGGCCACCTTCCAGCTCAGAGGGTCATTTATGTTTGGGGATCAGAGGGCAAAAACACGTCATCACGTTATTCCCCGTAATTTGGCGCGGGGCTTTGGGGATGGAGAGTGCTGACCACTAGCGGGGAAAGTAGCCAATGTCAAACTCATGGATAATTCCTTTCACCATAGAATTTTCTTGGAAGAGGAGGGTTTGAAAAAAAGGGAACAGCTGGAAGGAAGATACTAGTAAACGGTTTTAAAAACTCCAAGAAGAGGAAAATACTTAGCATATTGGTGTCACAGGGTGTCTAGGAAAACGACTGCAGTGATCTGTTTTCTTTTACTCTCTATCCTATTCTATTCTATTCTATTTTATTCTTTATTATAAACATGTGCTAGTAGCCATCTGGGCTACAATTGTGTTTGTTTTGTACATCCTCTAAAGATCACCAGAGGTCAAAGGTAGAGCCCTGTCTGTGCTCTTTGGAATATGAAGACAATTTCTTGTAAAACAGATATGCTTGTTTTGTACATCTTAGCCATGTTTATCATTAACTAATGCCACCACAGATCAATATTATGATATTTTGAGGTCATTGACCTCTAAAGGTCTCCAGAGGTCAGAGGTAGAAACCTGTCTTTGCTCTTTGGAATATGAAGACAGTTTCATTGTAAAACAGATAGCTTGTTTTGCACATCTTAGGCCAAGTAAAAAAAGAAAGTAGTTTCTCGTCCGGGTTTTTTGAGCTAGGCGAAGAGGGAGGCCCTTACTATTTGATATCTTACTATTTTTTCGAGGATTGTCAAAATGAAAGTAATATGTGTTTCTCGTCCGGTAATTCTGAGAAAGGTAACAAGAGAGGGCTTTACTATTTTCTATATCCAATTTATGAAATGAAATATCACTCTGGTAGCTGTGTTATGAGAGACCAGGTCCCGAGTGTATGTCTTGCCTGCACTCTGTGCATTTTCAAACAAATAGATAGGGCCTATAATATGTGCCATACTTGAAATGAAACTTCATGCATGCAGAAATACATTTGCTTTTTCTTTCCACTACAGATGTCAAGGGAAAATGACCATCTTAATACTGGTATTTAGTGTTGTAATGGCATTTCTGATACCAGTGTACTTGCAATTTTGATGTATTGTGCTATTAATTGAAACAGGTATAAAACATTCTATCAACAAATTTACGACTGAAATAAATTCCATGATATTCAAAACACTGCTTTATTTATCATTGGTGTTTGTGACTTTTTGTGTCCACACAGCTGGTATGTATCTGCATCTCTTCACAGCACAATTGTAGCACATTCAACTGGAAACTGGATGTCAAAATGATACTGATATGGCATTATAGCATTAAGCATTTAAAGATGTTTCTTCATGTTCTAAAAAGACATTTGATAATCACTCATCATTTGGATGATGAATGATTGTATCACACTACAGGTGATACGACTCACGGCCGTGTCCGTAAATTTACATCGTAAAGAAAAATATCCCGCAGAAATACGAGACAAACCAGAATCCGCGGAAGAGTTATTTATTTTTTAGATACACCCATTTAATAATTCTACATTTGCTGGAAAAGCGCATTCATTTTCTCTTCAAAATAGAACAATACATCGCCGTCAGATGCAACGTTACAGAGCAGAGCAGAGTGTTTATGTTTGGGCCTCAACACATTCGAATGTGTTCATGCGTGCGTGCAGACAGCTGACAGACCAGGGGGATGGGGACCCTGACAGCTACATTACGCGGCCGGCACGGCCACTGCACTGGCACCGTACCTTCCGACACTGCACACACATGCACATAGTCACAATGACATGAAAATGTATACATACAAACTCGATACAATCCTCACAAGCATTTGTACAGTACAATTCATCCGCTTAAAATATGAGAAACGGGGAAAATACGAACAATGCGCAAAATATGCGTGGAATATCAGCGATTGTTCGCAAAAAATGTTGCCGCTATCGCGTTCACGACGTACCGAGTGCGCAGCTGCAGTACATCACAGCCCAGGCAGGCCCGCGCGCCCATCCAACTACAGTTCGACTACTTTGTGGGTCATTCCTTCTTGCCGAGCTCGCAGTGTGAAATGCATGCGTTATTACATACGCACTACAGAAGCTACAGCTGTACTCGATCCAGCTAAGTAGAGGACGCAAGGCGTCATTAGAAATGAGACATCACGATTGGTAGGTGAATTGTCGTGGTTTTTTTTCGGCGGCCGAAAAAATAGTAAATATCAAAAAAGTCGATGCGGCAACTGAAAATCGATGCGGGCGGGGAGCGGGCTGGGACGAGAATTATGAATTTCTTGGTATTTTCAGCGCCATTTTGAAAATAGTAAATAGTAAAAAAATCGATGCGGCGGCCAAAATCGATGCGCGCGAGGACGAGAAACTGGTTTCTTTTTTTACTTGGCCTTAATCATGTTTATTATTAACTAATGCCACCACAGATCACTATTATGGTATTTTGAGGTCATTGACCTCTAAAGGTCATCAGAGGTCAAAGGTAGAAACCTATCAATGCCCTGTGGAATCAGAAGAATTGTAGTACAAATGCATATTTAGTGCAGCGTAACCAACGTCTAGGCCTATCTTTCACAAATGCCTTCAAACATCAATATTCTGATATTTGAAGTTCATTGACCTCTGGAGGTCAGCAGAGGTCAAAGCAGACTTATCTCCCGATCTTAAAATGAATCTCATGGTATGTACTAACACTGGTGAAAGTTTCATGCTTTAGTCAAATTTTGCACAATTCTCATGATTTTGAGGGCTTAACCGCTCTACTATATCATCTCGTGCATCCTGTACTCTATGTGCAATGCACTCATCATAGAGACAAGGTTGCCTTCACCCAAACTGTTTAGATTTTGCCACTGGAAGACTCTGATGACTGATCGCATACAGTGGCTGTGCACCTATAAGAACGCTGGGCTGACCTCAGGATGTCTATCCAGTTAAAGGACAAGTTCACCTTCATAAACATAAGGATTGAGAGAATGTAGTAATATTAGTAGAATACATCATTGAAAGTTTGAGGAAAATTGGACAATCCGTTGAAAAGTTATGAATTTTTGAAGTTTTTGTGCAGTAACCGCTGGATGAGAAGACTACTGCAGTGTGTGAATAACTTAGATGTCACATGCGTACAACAATATAAGGAAAATATAAAGAGAATTTCACAAAATTTCATCTTTTGAAAAAAGTACACATTCCCCCCGACTCGTTACCGACAAATGTTATGGGTAATATTATTCCCCCTGCCTTTAGAAAGAGGCAAGTCAAGTGCTCTTTTATTATGCGAAAAAAGTGAAAATATGTTGAATTTTCTTTACATTTTCTTTATACTGTTGTACGCATATGACTCACAAGCTGTAGTAGTCTCCTCATCCAGCGGTTCCAACACAAAAACTTTAAAAATTCATAACTTTTGCATCGATTGTCCAATTTTCCTCAAACTTTCACTGATGTGTTCTACTAATATTGTTGCATTCTCTCAATCCTTATGTTTATAAAGGTGAACTTGTCCTTTAAGTCGTGGAGGAGATCCTTTATGCTGATCGCGTGCTTCACTGAAGACGCAGATGCTGCCCTGTCTTGAAAGAGATCAAGGGTATAGATCTAGACCAATTTCAGCAGGTTACACTGAATCATCACTTGCTGGCAGAGAGTCTTAACCGGATCATGCAGGTGATATTACCCGCTGTCAGCGTACCCTGATTCACACATTGGATGCAAACCGGATGGCGGCATATTGGAAACAAGCAATATTTGGGCATGGGGACACAACTCTTGGCCAGGCCCAAGTGTTAAGGAGTATCGAGCATAAAGAAGACAATTAGAGTAAATAGTAGTTCCACTCCTATTTTGAATTGAGGGTACCTAAAGAGGTCATTAAAAAATGCCCAAAATTGCCTGACGTAATGACCCAAACTTAATTGGATGACAATAGCAAGTTGCAAGACACAGGGTTGCTTCATGTGGAGTGCATGTTATGCCTCACAGTATGTCACTTTCCAAATGGTCCATGACGTCACTTATATGCTCCAGGACCATGAGTTATTCATCGGAACCATACAGCCCACGAGCTTGACACTGACCTACACAGACCCGCCAGCTCGAAACTAGGTAGCATTGCCCATGAGCTTGACACTTATAGCAGGGCTCCACACTAACTTTTATTTTTGGTGGCCCAAAGGCAAACATCCGACATTTTTTGGTGGCGCGATCAGGCCACCAAAGTCTTCATTTCTGAAATTTTGGTGGCCCGATGTGCGTTTTTAGTGGCCCCGGGTCACCGGGCCACCGTTAGTGTCGAGCCCTGCTTATAGTATAGGCAAACCAGGCCCATAAGGGTCCGACACATGGGGGGAGGGGGAGGTCCACAAGACCTACACTGAATAGATTAAGCTTTCTGATGTAATACATATATTAATCTCGTGGGCCTTGTTTTCGTCGAGTGTCGAGTTCGCGGACCGCACAGCTTGTGGGCCTACTATATTTGATGTCGAGCTCATTGACCTTGTTCATCTAGTGTTTGGGTCACGGGATGTATGACTCGTGGGCTGTATGCGTAACTCATGTGCTGTACGACTCGGGTTGTTTGGCTTGTGACGTACACCTGATGAGGTGGGCCTGTTGTTTTCTAGTTAGCATCTGTCACCCTTTCATCCAGTTCAAGGGACTTAGTTTGCCATAAATGCCTGTTCACAAACTATTAAGCATCAACCCAAAATATGGTACTCCTCTCCCCACCTTCCATGTTTAAGCGTACAAATTTTGTCCAGTGCAAATTGGATAATGTAAATATGGTGCACATAATTTCATGCAAGCTAGTCTGCATAACTAAGCCAAACATAAATATTATATTTGAGGTCACTGCCATCACTGATGAAGGCACGTAAGCTTCATTTCTGAAGTAATTGACCGCTCACATTCCTGAGACCTGTTACTATGAACCAATGCTTTGTGGAATATGCATACATATACTTTGATTATAACGTCAAGGCGTGATTTGTACATGATTAAACATTCAGGATTAAACCAATGAAGCCAAACATCAATATTTGCAATCCTACACAAATTTTGATATTCTAAAAGTCTGACCTCACATTGTCCTTGGAGGTCAAAGTTGGATATACATAGGGTACCGTATATACTGGCCAATGTTCTGTGGGATGAGAAGACACTTCTTGTAGCATAAATGCTGATAGCATAATGCATAATTGCACACCAGGTATACAGTTAACCATTGAATATACATCAAATATCAATACCGTTTGTATTTTGATATTTTGAGGTCATTGACCTGTCACAATCCTCAGCGGTCAAAGGCAGAGACGTGTAAATAATTTCCCTTGATCTGAGGAATAAGAAACGATTCAGTTGTAACACAAATGAATGTTTAGGACATCGTTATCATGTTTATCATCAACCAATTGCACCAAATATCAAAATTCTGATAATTTGAGGTCATTGACCTCTGGAGGTCATTAGAGGTCAAAGCTAAAAACCTGTCAAGGATCTGCGGAACATTGAGGCAATTCCACTGTTTAAAAAGAAAAAAGGTTTTAGTACACCATTGCCGTGTTTATCATTAATCAATGACAAAATATCAATATTCTGATATTTTGAGGTCATTGACCTCTGCAGGTCATCAGAGGTCAAAGGTAAACCTGTCAGGGTTCTATGGAACATGAAGACAATTCCACTGTAAGAAAAATGAGTCTTTAGTACATCATTACCATATTTAACATTAATTAATGACGCAAAATATCAATTTTTATCAAATTTTGAGGTCATTGACCTTTGGAGGTCATCAGAGGTCAATTCAGACTTACCTCCCGATCTTAAAATGAATCTTATAACATGTACTAACACTGGTGAAAGTTTCATGCTTTAGTCAAATTTTGCACAATTTTTCGGCTTATCTGCTCTACTATATATATATATATATATATATATATATATATATATATATATATATATTATATATATATAAGCGTTAACTATATAATCTTTGGTCAATGCATGTAGCCCATTAGGGGCCTACACATCCCCATCATACACCAATAAAGTTGTGGTCTTCCATGGAACCCGCAATAATATTGATTCCTGTTGTGCATGATTGATGAGATATCACAGAATATTCATTGCTTTTTTATCCCTTTCCTTATGATTCTCTCCCCCCCCTCCTTCTTGTCAGATTTTTTGTTTTGTTTTGTATTGTCTTGTTTTTCGCACTCTCACCCGTTTTTATACGTATTTATACGTACTACTAGTAATTATTGGATGAGGGTCTACCACGGCGAGCAAAACTTTCACAGCGCGTGCACACACTCACTGATGAACGTGTACGAATCGAATCGTCGCGAGACCACAGAAATACTCACAGGACTCTTCGCAACACACAACCACAGAATATCTGTGCACACAACCCGAGCGGAGTAAGCATAGACGTTTTACGAGCGGTTTTATTGAATTTGATTGCCAAAAGCCACAGGCTTGCGTGTAAATAAAAAATACGCCTCCCGCCCCCTTTCTTCGAACCGCTGTTTGAAGGTCGTCCCACTCCCATTGACGACTGCAATGGAACTTACATTCATGCATTCATTGGCGCAGACAGAGGAACGGGCAGACGATCTCTTCTCATCTCAAATCCTTTGTATCAATACTGTATATTTTACCCACTACAGTTTGCTCTGCTGACGCCCTGTACATATCGGTTTGTCTTTGTCCAAGTGCTCAGCAGAACAAAACGTTTGCTTACGTCACAATACAATTAATTGTAGTCGATGCATAGAAGGACGCACGTATCGTGATTGAAACGCACTGTGATAGCTGGATCTGATCAATATCTTTATTGTCGCTATTGCTTTCAAACGCAGTCACCAAAAGCTAATAGAATGTAAACCCACACTATAATAAATTAAAGAACATGAATGTAAAGCATAATGATGAGGTTTTGGGTACCCTGAGGTACCAAAGAAAAGTCCGCCATTTTGTTGAATGCTATTATTTTTCTTTTTAATGCTGTACCCTGCGTTACCAACAAAAAAATGGTTAAAGTAGTTAATTTTTGTAGTGCTTCATGAAAGAAAATGATTTCTCAGTAGCGTAGCAGCATCATAGTTTCATCGCTCAACACACACTAGGTTCTACACCAGTGATGTCATCGTCAAATCAGAGAAATGGATTAATGAAGGTTTAGGGGAAACAGAAATATTTACGAATTGCAAAAGCATATAGATAAAGAAAAAAAATGATATCTCTGTGTGACCTTAGTGATCAACATCCCTCTGGTCTGTTAATTACACATAAATTCAACAATTTTGATTCTTCTTCAAAGCAAAGTATTCTTATGACATTTGTCAGACCAGCGGTTTGCACATTATTAGAGCAATGCGTTTTTGCGTGTCCTCCTCCAGTAAGGGAATAGCTCATATCGATCTGTGCCCATAATGATTTGCATCCCGACTGTCACGCTGCTATGATCATTTTGAATTCTGGGATTGCTGAATATGCGCTGATTCTTTTATCAATTTCAAAACCAGTTGCAAAGAATAGCTTCTGATAATGGCACTGTAGTTAGGAATGTCGGTTTCAGCAATGTATTGCGGGAGGATGCCAAAAGTTCAGTTGTATTATGTTATACAGTGTATCTTTCAGACACTGTGTAAAAACAGGGACGGACCTAGATTTTTTTTTTGTTTTTTTTTTGTTTTGTTTTTTGTTTTAGTTTTTTTTTTTTTTGCTAAGAGGGGCTGACCCAGTGACGACTGATCAAGACAAGGCCTCCCCCCCCAAAAAAAAAAAAAAAAAAAAAAAAACGGTCTCCAAATTCTTGGTTGCCACTTCTCTCCCCATATCGGCTGACAAACCGAAAAACAACAACAACAAACAAAGAAACACAAAGCAAAACACACACACACACACACACACACACACACACACAACAAAACAAAACCAGAAACAGAAAATAAACCGCCAGGGGTGGTGTTAAAACTCCTATGACCACCACCCCCTCCCCATATCGTAGTTTGCAAGCACTTAACCCTTGTCGGTGAATCTGTGCCAAAACATCTCTTTCAGGGTGTTTGCATGTTCATAATCCTTCTACTTGCTCCCATGTTGGGAGCAGCTCAATAGTACGTTGGCCTGTGCCAGTGATGCATGTAGTCTTTTTATCACATGCATAATACTATAAAAGTATGTTCCTGCAAACTACCTAGATCCGAGACCGAAAAAAAATATTCTGGTGGTACCCGTAAACCACTAGACGAGATAATGCTTATAAATCTGCTTTTATATCCGGTCTTCCCTATTTAATACTCTTCATCATTCCCACGCCAGCACATAGATCCCACCGTTGATCCCAGGACCTTGCCCAAAGAACTCGCATGCCCATCCTCGACCACCGTCCCGGTAGTAATCACGACACCTTGCCTCCTCATTTTTATATAGGCCTACCATGCCAGTTTCATGCTAGCTCCATGCTAGCTCCTTGCTTTTATTTGATTCCAATTTTCAAAGCTGTGTCTCACTCCGAGACATCAAAATATTACACGTATTTAAAGTCCTCAAATACTACTGGAATTCCTGAAAAAAACAGTTACAATCACTTAGAGGTGTCTTTCTGTACAGTGGACTCCCGTAATAACGAAGTCCTCGGGACCGGCAGTTTTGTTTCGTTATATCGAAATTTCGTCATCCGAAAATAATGAACAATGAAAAACATAGAGCCGACAATTTTGCGACCTGGATTTTTATTTCGACGTAACCGGAATTTCATTATAAACGTGTTCGTTATATCGGGAGTGCACTGTAGTATAGGCCTAATTCATATCATTAAACCGTAATACTGCAGGACAAAGGGCGCACCTGTACCAATGGATGCCCGACCCCTACAACAATTAGGGTACCTGTTAGCATGCTGTGTTCGGAAAGTCATTGGTAAGAAACATGCAGTGGACACATGGGGAAAAATCTGCTGCCAACTCGATTGGATGATTCTCTGAAAGAGATTTTTGACCATTACCAAAAGCGAAGATTTGCATTGAGCATGACACATAAATACACCACATGCAGCCAGGATTTGAACATGCTGAGGAAACGAGCTTCGTTAGTTTCAGCAACCTCGCTTGGTTTCAGGTGCCAGGATTTGACGTAATCTCCGTTACAGACATTCGGTCATCAGTTGAAACGCATGGTGCCTATGTAATCATTTTATTTGATCGGTAGGCCTATACTGAACAATGTACTAGCGTCGAGTTGAAGGAAATGATAATGAGCGAGAGATAATGGGTTCATCCAACTAGCACGAGCTCAACCTGCTCGGCGCCGAGGTCTTCTGTAAAAACAGGAATTCTGTACACAAAAAAAAAAAGAAATAAGAGAAAAAAAAAGGGGGGGCTGATATTTCTTGTGCAACTTCCCGGTTTCATTTCTTTTTTTCCCCTTTTTATTTCTGTTGTTTTTAACGAAAAATAAGTAATTGCGCCGGTTGCGCCCCCCCCCCCCCCGGATCCGCCACTGTTGCGTCTAGCTCGTGGGCTGTATGACTCGTGTGCCCTAAGTTCCGCACCATGAGCATAAAGAGTCGGACCGCTTGTATCACAACTATAAAATGGCAACGTTTGATTATATAATTTAATTTCGGCCGTAAATGTAACAACTTTAACCCTAAAATGTAATATCTTCCCTATTTGATAACTTTTAACCAGAACATGATAATTCAGTCAACCCTCAGTGTGATAACTTAAAAGAGGAAATCCAGTCCGAATATAAGTTAGTCTGATAAAAAAGAATAAAATCTTACGAGTTCAATGGTAAAGATTTTGACTGAAATCGGATGAAGAATAAGGAAGTTATGAAATTTTGAAGTTTTATTAATTTTCTTCAAAACAGTTCTTGTACATTGGATATGACTATGCAAATGAGTGAGCTAATCTTGTCATACCCTCACAATATTTACATTATGTCCAAAACAATAACGAAAAATCAAGGTTTTGTCATTGAAGTTTGAAACATGACGTCATTCCTGGTTGAATCACTTCAGAATAGAGATCAGTTCGATATACGAGGATTTTAGCCTTGGGCGTAATTGCGTTTGAGTGAAAAACTGGAAATTTCAAAATTTTACGCACAAACTATGGTAAGTTGTGTGAAAATGACATGCTCGCTATTTTGCAATTTGCATACGTATTGACTGTTCAAGAACTGCCCCCTACCCCCAAAAAAAGAAAAAATATAGCGAAACTTTAAAATGTCATAACTTCCTTACTAGTATTTTTCATCAAATTTACACCGTTGAACTTGTAATGTTTTACTCTTTCTTATCACATTAACTTAAATTTGGATTGAATTTCTCATTTATCCCTAACAGTAATACAGTTTATAAATGTGATTAATTAAACTTAACCCTAAATATAATATTGTCCGTAATTTTGATACTTTTAACCCTAACATAATAATTGAGTCAACAATATGTGTGATAGCCTTAATCCTGAATGTATTTACTGTACTGGAGGAGACAATCCTAAAACTGATAAATCGACTCCAAATGTATCAACCTTAATAAATGTGATAACCTTTATCCCTCTTAAATGTGATTATTCTTAAAGGTACCGTTTACCTTTGGAAGCAGTAATTTCAAAGATATTCGAGATTATCACATTATATTTTGATACAAAACCGGCTACCATGTAATAATTTTGCAACAAAGCCTAAAATAAAGCGAGATATCACTATTTTTATCAATAAACCATAACTGTGGACGGTTTAGTCTAGAAATACATAATTATAACTATTGTTCCCTTTTTGAATAGGGCCTATATGACAATACTTAGCATTAATTATACTGATGCAAATTTTCACTTTGGCTGTTTCTATCCCTAACTCACATTTTAGAACTTTTTTAAAGCATTAAAGCTAGGTTTTCGTTTCATCTGCAATTGGTAAATTGTGCCTTTAGCTACCTTTAATGTACACTTAAAATGTAATAACCTTTAATTAAAACTGAATACGATATCCACCCTAACTGTAACTTCACACAGAAAGTGGTTAAAATGATATCCTTTATAAAGTGCGATCCATTTAACGTGTAGATTAGATCATGGAGATGGCTAGATGAGGATCCAACATATCAAAAGCTGGAAGAAATAAATCTAAAATTCATTCGGAGTGATAGATGTCGATTGAATTTTAGTAATCCCTCAAAAAAAAAAAGCAGTCTCCTTTGATCGTTTGTGTAACAAAACGCCATAAATCATATAATCACATCAAACGCATAATATCATCGATTTTAACTAGTTTTTCACAAATGAATGTCAAACGCGATTTTCTCGTTTACAGAATTTTTGACCTTAGGTTTAATTTTCTTGTGGTCGGTGGCATAATACTATTATTACATTTCACACAGGGTGCCTATGTATCTTGTATAAGCCGTAATAATTTTGATCAAACATTAATCTGTACACACTTCACCTTTCCTTTTGATCCCGTCAACAATTTGCCACGAAACTTTTGGAATTGAATATAGGAGTTGTGCTGATTATGGGACATTGCAACGTGCACTAAAATGCCTCAAAATGAGGCCCCGCCTAGACCTTTAAACATGTTAAAGGTGAACGTGTTTAAGGTGAGAATGTCTTGACACTAACACTTTCAGTTGACACATTCATATACAAATACGCAAACACAGCATTATGCTAGCTCGCTGGCCCCATTTCTGAATGGGAGCTGAACCTAGTTTATTTGCTGTGATACAATGTCGAAGAGTCATCGGTCATATTTTCCTATCGACACGAAAAATTCCGTACCTATTGTTCGGTACAACCGAGTTGGCACGTACGTTTCACTCAAACCGACACCGCCATAGCGGGTCAATACACATGTGATTGAACGATATGAACGGTGCTCTTGGATTAGACCGATGAGTAAACTCGAGATAAGAAAGCGGAAATAGAACTTGTGACAATGGCATCGGCCAGTATTTATTCGGGTTGATGCTGAGATCCCAACAGTTCAGACACAGCGTGGAACCTGATTTTGCTGAGGGTGTGTCTGTCACAACATTGCTTATCAAATTTAGAAAGTTAATATACACTTTGACTGTCCGATTGTAGATCTCTTGTTCAAAATTTGAGAAGTCATCCTAGAAGATAAGTCACCCAGCCACTTTTTATTACTATCATCATTTCGCACAATACAGAAAATTGATATGAATATCGGGACTGGACTAAACATGCATACATTTTTTTTTTCTTCCTGAGCAGGACGGTAGGATACGCCCAAAGAAGATATAGACAGTAAAATACAGAACCGCACACAGCAGAATCAAAAAACCAAGTAGGTACTATGCGAGCCCAGTACCTACTTGATCAAACCGTTACCAACGGCGTAATTCCGTACCGAGGATGGGAGGGTGTGGGAGAGGGTCGCCCTCCCACACGAGGGAGAATTTCGCATTTTCAGACTATTGGTGAAATATTCGGGTTTTTTTTATAGCTTTTATCAAAAAGTTAGACAAAGCAGCTAAATGTGCGTTGGAGGATGTGGGAGGGGTATACCTCTCCAAAACGAGGGAGAATTTTGCATTGTCAGGCTTGAAATTTAGAGATCTAGTGCGCTTTTTAAGTGAAATATTCGATTTTTTGTTTCTATCAAAAATTTAACAAAAAGGACTGTAATTATATTCAGGAAGTGTGTGGGGAGTGGGTAAATATAGGAGGGGTCCCTATCTCCAACACGAGGAAGGTATTTGCATATTTAGGCTTGAAGTTCAGAGATATAGTGCACACCCTTGATGAAATATTCCATTTTTGTGTCCATTAAAAAAAGCAAGTTCCATTCATTTTCAGGAAAATGTGCGGGATGAGGATGTGGGAGGGTAGAATAGGCCCCCCTTCTACACGAAAGAAAATTATTGTTTATTCAGACAACGAGGGAAATCTTATATTTTCAGACTTGAAGATCAGAGATCTGGTGCACCCTTTTGGTAAAATACTCGATTTTTGTTTGACAAAAGCAACAACAACTCTAAGACAAATATGTATTCAGGGGAATGTGCGGGAGAGTGTGTGGAAGGGGGAGTACTAATTGGAAAGATTGGTATGCCGTATCTTGGGCCATGGGGTCAAAGGTGAACTTCAAAGGTCAAGTGAAAAATAATGCTAAATATCTCAGAAATGGCTTAAAGTGTCTTCAATAAACTAAGTACATACCGTGATGATTGTGATTTTGTTTATGATAATGATAATGATGATGATGATGAGGAGGAGGAGGAGGAGGAGGAGGATGAAAATGGGAACAGTGATGATAAGAGCATGGACCTACATGTAGGCCCATGATAATAGTAATTATAACAATATCAATTCATTAAGCTTAGAAACTATACATACTATTCTAGCATGCCATGTAAGAGCTCCTTGTGTGCTCAACATTTTTTTTTTTTTTAGTCTTTCAGGTTCAGTTTCAGTTTTTACTTTATTTGTCCACATGCACAAAGAAAACAAACGAATCAAATCAACAACAATTTGATTACAACAATATCAGAGTTATCTTACATCCAACTCATAACATAAAGTTATAGACATACAGGTTCATGAAAGAAATGACATAAAGATATGCATGTAGACATTTACATATTTTGAGGTAAAAATGGAAAAGAACTGTTATCAATAAGCAGTGGGCTTGACTTAGATGACAGCCTCGGAGTAACGTGTATAAGAAAATTGAAGATACTTAAATGTCATTTCAGCCTCTGCTGCTGCTGCTGCTGTATTGCCATAGTCCTCATACAACCGTCGGCATTCTATTGTGTGCCTTTGCTCTTAAAACGTTCTTAAACTTTCTTGTGCAACAATTTTTTTTTTTGATTTTGGATTTTGCAAAATGATATCAGCTGCTTGAGAGGTGGGATATAATAGGGGATGCTTGAATTAAAGGACACGTTCACCTTCAGAGACATGTGGATTGAGTGAATGCAGCAATATTAATAGAACACATCAGCGAGAGTTTAAGGAAAATCAGGAAATCCCTTTAAAAGTTATTAATTTTTGAAGTTTCTGCTCAGTCACTACTGGGTGAGAAGACTACTACAGCCTGTGGTGTCATTATGTGTACAACGATAAAATGTGTTCTAGTTATATTGCTGTATTCACTCAAACCACATGTACATAAAGTTGAACTTGTCCTTTGAATATAAGTTTATGTTCGCTCCAAGTATCGTGTTGTGATTATCGGTGCATAGACATTATAGATACTTATTATTTGCATGTAGTCGCATTCCATAGGATCGACGATCAAGGATTAAAGGCCAGGATATTAAAGGTTGAAGACTAAATGCAACAATTTCCCCATAATATCTGTGAAATTGCTCAAGCTTTTGGAGATGTGACACGTGTTTGATCAGCTAAGACTTCGCACCTGGAAATGCTCACGTGGTCGTGAGGTCAAAATAGTGTAGTCATGACTTGTACCTTCACAGTGCACAGCAAGTCCAATCATAATTGTCAAACCTGTAAAAATTTCGCAAATTGTTGTTCTCTGAAACAATTTTGCCTTTCAAATGGAACTCGGTACGAGGAATGTATAAAACCGCTCAACGCACTTTGTGGTTGCGCAAACGTGTCATTTCAATTTCTTGCCAATCATGTGAAACTGTCATCTCACATCGTCTCGTATTGCACAGATACTAATGCTGTAGACCATTGGGAGAATAATGCGATATGGGGGAGGCATACCAATCACCATGGCAACGATGCTAGATTTTATTTTATTTATTGATTTATTTTTATCAAGCTGTTGTACCGAATTGGGCTGTAATTTAAGTCGTAAGGGCTAATTTTCCCATGCACAGAATCCGAACGGCACTCCCGAGTCGAACGGAGCCGCAGATGTCGCCGTTGCCATAGCAACCACCACGGCATCTGAGCCCGTAATCTTGTCCTCGGAGGAGCAGAAGGCTAAGGAGATCTTGGATGACTTGAAAGGGGATCTTAGCTACAGCATTGAAGAGATTCCAGCCTGGTACACTTCGATCTTGCTCGGGTTCCAGGTACGCCTGCTCGGTCCTCGACCAAATTACGCATACCCCCCCCCCCCCCCCAACCCCTGCATGGAGAAGTAGGTCTACTCTTGACCCTGTTTATCATTTCACATAGGGAAGGATTCAGGAAATTCCTGATTTCGAGGTTGAACACCATCGTCTGCTTCTGCCATCCATTGATCACGTGGTCCTATACAAGGAAGCAGATTACAGAGCATGAATTAATTCGCCAATTGATGTGCTTCGTAATTCATGCACGTAGCCAAGCGTCGAGTGTACAGTTTGAATCTGTCAGGTCTCATGGCAGCTTCACAATAGAATGTATATGGGAGTATGACTGTATTTTGTTATTTAGTTTTATTACATTTCCAGCTGGTAGTAGAGGTGGGCTATAGAGGGTGACATTTTCAGAACACGCTCATCTCACCTTAGTTGATGACTTTTTTGCCTACTGACACCATTTTTGAAAAAAAAAAAGACAAAAAAAAAAAAGTGAAATCCGGGGTGCACCGGCCGGGTTGCAACGGGTTTCGCAGTTTTTTTTTCGTTCTTTTTTTTTCCAAAAAGGTGTCAGTAGGCACAAAGTGATGAACATGTTCTGAAAATGTGACCTAAAATTGACCCTCTATAGCCCACCTCTACTTGAAGGGCGCAGGAATGTTATTGAGCGATACTCTACTAAAGGAAAACTTTTTTTTTTCTAAATACAGTTTCTATTTCAGGTAAGTTTTCCTTTTTACGAGGGCTTTTGAGTTAAATAGGGGAGTAAAGAAAAAAAAAACCATCAAAAACTGCACCGTTAATACTCCATGCTTGCCTTTACCTGTCATTGCATTAGTCAATGCTAAGTGATATTCAAGTTGCTGGTATTATATTTATTTGTACCTCCATGGTATAATGCAGGTTCTGTAGTTTTGGTCATGAAAGAAGTGCATCTCGCAGTCTGGAATGGAATTTGATTTTTTTTTTTTGTCCTTTTGATCAGAAATGTGCGTGTTCGAAGTTGTAATGTTATCTCCATGATTGTTCGTCTATTAAATAAATATCAAATGGATTTCATTTTGTCTGCAGAAGGGAAAATTAAAGAAGAGAGTACAAATTGTACTGAACAATTGCTACATACCATAACGTAGGTCCTAGTAATGGTATCCCTCCCATCATGTAATTCAGTTTTCGTTGTCGTTTATCAGTTCATATCTGCACATTAGCAATGATGTGTGTATGTGCGTGTATATGGGTGACATGCCATTTGTCCGGACTGCGACAATTATTGCTCCACGGTCTTATTTTCTTCAATGACTGGGGTTAGGGTTACGGTTGCGATAGGGTTGTCGGTTTAGTTAGATATGAGGATTAGGATTATAGTTAGGATTACATTGTTGGTAGAATTTATGTTTGGCTTATGGGGAGTGCAGATATGTTTCAAGGGAGCAATTGTCGCAGGAGCGCAAATGTCATAGAACCGCGTGTGTGTGACTTTATATCCGCTTGTTTTCCAGCATTATCTGACGATGGTCGGGGCAACGGTTGCCATCCCCCTCATCATTGCTCCCGCTCTCTGCATCGCAGACGACTACGTGGCTACTGCCGAGATCATAGGAACCATCTTCTTCGTGTCTGGCATCGCGACGCTGCTCCAAAGCTTCTTCGGTGTCAGGTTAGGGAAGAGCGTGGACCTAATATACATGGACTGTTCACAGCAGTCTTTCTTTGATGTAATCATCATCGCAGACACCTGATTATGTGCATCTTTAATGAGTACATTCAGGTGTCTGGACAAGAACAATTGTGTGATCATGTATCGTCACTAACAAAAGAATCGTTTAACTCATTTCAGTCTTGTTTCGCTGACGTGCCTTTTAGGACGGAAATGTCTTTGAATGAATACAGATGATGAGGAGCAGCAAAACCTGAGAACATGACAAATTTTGTGTCAAAAGATGGGTAATTGCTGATTTGCACATTTTCGCATACGCATAAGACCTTGCCGAGCAAATGCCTAATGGAAAGATATACCTGTTCTCATTACCGTCCCTTTTTACTTTGGAATAAGCTGCGAAAAAGTGAAATATTGAGATCACAAATGACAATCATTCTGCCTAAATGTTAGCTTTCTTTTAAAAACTGCCTGCTTCTCCCAAGCGAAATTATTTGAGGCATGATTTCCTAACATACACCACAACTGCACATTCACTTTACTTGATTTTTGTGAGTTATTTTCTTCTGCGCATATTAATTATAGATGTAGATTTCTCGAATCTCCGTCTTGTTCTTCTCCCGGCTTGCTGGCGGCGACGATGATGGGATCAAAGCAGTGAAGCATGTTAAAAATGTCTTTGTGGCGCTTTTGAGATGTACGGGTGCATGAATTGATTAACGATACGATGAATGTCCTTGTATATTAGGTCCATGGGAAGAGGGAGAGTCTGCCACCCCCCCCCCCACCCCCCCACCCCCGTAGCCAAAGTCCCTACAACATGAAATCACTATACTGCACCAGCCTTTTGCCAAGGCCCCTCTCGCTGTATGGTGGTGAGAGATTGCCAGATGAGTGTGACAGCGCTGTCGCGCTCGGCTGGGCTTGCTTCGCTCATCCGCTATTATAGCCATCATACAGCGAGAGAGCCTTGTCAAAAGGCTAATCCAGCAGTGGAGACAGAAACAAAAAATAGTATAAAATTTTTAGTAGCAATTAGGCGTAAATATTTACATTTGAATGATACGCACCTTAACATTAGAATGATACAAATGTAATAATGATAATGATAAAGATAATAATAACAATAATAATAATGATGATAATAATAATAATGATAATGATGATAATGATAATAATGACAATAATAATAATAATAATTATAATAATAATGATAATAATAATAATAATAATAATAATAATAATAATAATAATAATAATAATACAATAATGATGATGATGATGATAATAATAATAATAATAATAATAATAATAATAACAACAATAACAACAACAACAGACTCTACGAGTGCGAATCTTTTTGCTTGTCCTATTCCTTCGCACGTCCATGCAGGGTCATACGCGGGGTGTAACGGGATCCCCTTTTTTTCTGTATATAGTTATTGATTTCCAGCCACAGTCTCCGTTGAATCACGTCTTTGCTTTGCTCTTGGTTGTTGTTTTTTTTGTCTGTGTGTGTGTGTGCTTTTGGTTTGGCGATATGACATACTAAAGATGAAGTTGGTAGGTGTGGCAGTATTTAAGCAAAAACGCTTTGGAAAGAACATCAAGACAGAGTGCATGACTTACTTCCTTTTGATTCCTGTGTAACTTTGAAGGTTCTCAGTTTCCGTGACGAAAGAGTACAAAAGGTATTTGTTAGAATGATACGGCTTCATGAGCATTTCGGGGTTGATCGGAGTGCACAAATGTGGTGCCAGCCCCAATGTTAAAGCAGAAGCATTTACAGTCCAAAGAAGGAGAGACTCCCCTTTATTCGTACCCCGAGGCGGGACGACGATCATATTGACGGGTATAAAGGTGATATTATTTACCTACTCGTCATCACATAGTGCCATCAGAAGTAGTGGTAGCATGCTTGCACTTTGTTCATAGTTGTAGAGCTCTGCAACCAACTGACTCTTCTTTTGTTACTAATCAGCAGTACAGTCGACCATTCTTACCCCATAGTCATGTCTGCCGTAGTCATGCTTGGCTGAAGTTTGCAAGTTTATGCAGGCCCCACCGAGTTCTTTTTCCTCTTTGTGGAATTGTGGGGGGCTTTGTAATGCAGTAGGAAAATGATAAACTGAAATATCTTTCTTCATTTTTTCTTTTCAAACTGGACCCCATGGAGGACCAGCTAGTGCAGCTGAATATGAGCCATCCAGCCATCTTCTCAGATCGAAATGAAACAAACAAACGAACAAACAAACAAACAAACAAACAAACAAACAAACAAACAAACAAAATATCTCCCCTCCTCCCTCTCTCCTCCCTCTCTGTCTGTCTGTTTGTCTATATATATATATATATATATATATATATATATATATATATATATGTATATATATATATATATATATATATATTCATATGTGCGTTGGTGAGTTTGAGGAATGGACATTACAGCCAGGACAACGCAAAAGTCGGTGATTAATTTAACAACCTGAAATACTTTGCCGACAGACAACAGTGTAATATCTGTAATTTCCCCGATCCAAATGCTATACTAAAGGGGCGTATAAAACCGTGTTCAAATTGTGGTCTGCACCAATTCTGTGGTGGGTGCTTAGAAAAGACAAATATCACGTCATTCGAAGGGACCTGGATAATTTGATAATATCCGAGTCATTCGGGGAGAGCGTTTGGTTTGCGTGATGCCGGTTTACACTCACCCAAACACAAAGACTTTTTAATGGTATTCTTAATTTGGATTTCATTCAATACGAGCGTCACTTTAACAACGAAACGAGTATGAACAAGATATGAGCGGAGCTATATTCTTCTCATTTATGCTGCTGAATCACAGCTTCTTCTTTTTTTAAAGCAAAACTTAAAACAAAATATTTGATGCACATCATACCATGTCTACAAAAGTGGTATAAAATTCTGCATAAATCTCATAATACAAAAATGCTCTCTTGATCAACCTGATCAGAGTAATCAGTATCTGCTTCATTGCGCAAACTGCACACTCTTGAGAATACAGCATTTCACCGAAACCCGCAGTAAGCTAAAATCTCATAATCAAATGAAGTGAAGGAATTTCCCAATTTTTGACCGATCACCCTATATCCCAATATATGAGTTTGTTATGCAAAGCAAAATAATCATATATGTAATACTATGCTTGCATCATTTACTTAAACAAACCGTATCCTTACTTATCAATCCTCAACGAACAAATCATTTACCCTATATACCGCCATAACTATACAGACTATCTAACACCACCCCATTAAGTCTTTGAAACATCAGCGTTAGACACGATCAAAGCTACCCCTGCTCACCTCCAACCACCAAACAAATTGCCCACTCCCAAAACAAACAAACAAACAAACAAACAAACAAATACACAAACAAACCACACAAAGACACACACTCTAGAAAGAGACACGCACCCGTACAAACACTCAACAACAACAATAACAGAAAACCCACATGTACACATACACACAAACACACACATGCACGCACTTTCTCTCTCTCTCTCTCTCTCTTTCTCTCATTTTTTTCTCGCTTTCTCAAAATACCACAGGTATGATAAATTGTGATAAAAGAAAGATTCATAAAAGATCATGAAGATGATAAGGGCTATTCTAAAGTCATCACCTTGGTCAGATGGAACCGACCGGTCAAAATGATAATTAGGGTGCTATATAAAAAAGTGGGAATTGTGTAAATACTGCGAATTTCCCACAGGAAGCTGTACCAGTGAAAACACCCACACACAATCATCCGTCCATGGACCTGATCAGGATGTTATGAATTGCTTTTTTTTATGTACCTTTTTCTTTTGGCTTGTGCGTAGAGAGAAAATAAACTTATAGGTATTTAAGTCTCCCCCCCCCCCAAAAAAAAAAAAAAAAATAATAATAATAATAGAATAAAATAAAAAATAAAAAATAAAAAATAAAAAATAAAAAAATAAAAATGCGTACTCCAACATTTTATAAAATACAGTGTACTATGCAGATATTTTGTTTTGTTTTTTTTACCAGTGTGGTGGAATATGCAAATGGCACCATGCACCCAGCTATTCTCAAACAACTGGTGCATGGGTGACTCGACACTTATTACCCAAACACTGTACGCACCCAAAAGGTAACCCACGATTACATTGGCAAAGGACCAGGGGATATCTGTATATAGATCGATCGGAAATGAACACAGTCATGACACCATAGTATGTTTGTGTACGAGGGCAAAGGCCGTGATATCAGTTTATAATTACACTTCTCGACTTTGATAAACAGGACCCTTGGAACATTTTCCCCTCTCTCTCTTTCACAGGGGTGCTTAAGCCCCTGAGCCTCCTTTACCTGGTTCCCGCTGTCGTGCGATCCGCTACGCCATTAGTAGCTGATCGTGGAGTTTTTGTTTTGTTTTGTTTTGGGTTTTTTGGTGTGTGTGTGTGTGTGTGTGTGTGTGTGTGTGTGTGTGAACCGATGTCTGTAACATGGCGCCACAATTAAAATCGTGGTCTTGATCGAAGAGTAGTTGTGGTCTTATCATATCATGAGGTCAGTGGTGGCAATGGCGTTCATCGTAGACAAGTTTTGGACTGTTCAATTGTCTTACGATCAATGCGATTGCCACTGTGGTAGGATCACCCCCAGTGGCGCATCCAGAGGGGATGCAACCGGCGCAGCCCCCCCTTTATTTTTCGTTAAAAACAAAGAAGTATAAGATGAAAAAAATGAAACCCAGAAGTGGCACCAGAAATGTTAGTTGCGCCCACTCCCCTTTACAGAATTCCTGGATCTGCCCCTGACCCCTACTTGGCCAGTCGTGGCGTGCGTTGTGGCTCGCACGGCAGTGGAAACCCAGCATTAGGTTTCCGGACTGGAAGAACATGAAGAACACACATTAAGTGGTTAACTACCGTGTAATGCATTCTCACATTGATGCTGGGAGTGCTTCCTACTCAAAAAAAAAAGTCGGTGGTGCTGCAGCACCCCATTGCCATGAACCCTTGCAGGGGCTTGTCACACTGTAAAAACAGCGGTGTTAGATTTAACACCACGGGTGTTAAATCTAACACCGATCAAACTTCAATAAAGGACCACACCCACAGGTGTTGAAAATGCACTGTGATGGTGTTAAAAAGTTTCACCTGACACTTCGTGGTGTTAATTTGACACTGTACCTGGTGTTATTTTGACACTGTACTGGTTTTAATTCAAAAATGACACCACATGGTGTTGATTTGATATTTGTTGGTGTTAATATCAATGGTTTAACACCCGTCTGGCTTCAATAAGAGACCACACCAGCTGGTGTTACTGTGGTGTAAATTTATTTTCACATTTTTTCAAAAATCTAGTATTTTAATGTAAAATTCTTGATCGTCTTGTTTAAATTAAAAATCAACAAGAAGTGCAGTTACTAAGAAACTCTTAAAAAACAGTTTTATATTTGGAAATGACACCCGGAGGTGTTAATTTAACACCATAAATGAGCACCGAAAATTTAACACCAGCTCGGTGTTCACTATTTAACACCGGACTTTTTACAGTGCAGTAATGAACGTGCCAATGAACCCGTACCCATCGACCTTTGATTAAGTGCCATACATGTTTTTTTTTCTTTGTTTAACAGACTCCCTATCGTGCAAGGAGGTACCTTCTCTTTTCTGGTTCCCACCTTTGCCATCCTGGGTGTGAAAGGACCATGCCTTCCCTCCTTGACAGGTAGTGCCTAATATTTCAGCATTTTAATAAGCCAGTTCGGGGGTTCCAGTTTGCGCATGAGCAGAAAAAAAAGGTCATTTGTACTGAGAGACAGGTTGGTTTTTCAATTAACTGAGATGATTAAGCTTAGAACTGTGATGCAATGTTTATTCAGATAATCCTTATAAGCAGTGCCTGCCAATACGTCCACCTGACAAGCCTGCTATGTGGCAATGCTGACAGAAGAAGTTTGTTTATGCATTCAGTATAGCACTATGAGATGAATGCTTCCCAAAATGGTGATTGACGAACCATTTTGGTCACTGGATCTACGCAGGTTCATTCTTTGTTTGAATACGAGTTCCGCAAATTGTTATGTCGGGCAAGCTGATGCATTATGTCGCTTTGAATTGAGTGAAGTGCCTAACCAACTTAGAGAGATAGAATGTCATTTGTAACCATGTGCACTTGAGCTATGTCCAAACTGGCTTATTCTGTTGTTGTTGTTTTTTAAAGCTCCTTCGTTTGATATTAAAATCGACTACTTCATAGAAAGGAGTCATCTACCCTCATACGTACTCTACTGTGATTGCATCAATTTTCAAACTATTTATTGCATAGTGGCTTTTTGTTGTTGTTTGTGTAAACCTGTATCAAAGTATTATGTCGTCACTACAAAAGTTCTTCGCCAACAAAGCAATGTGTCAAGACTTTTGTATCAGCTTTATATGGTTGCAATGTGATTGACAAATAGCCCTACATCGACGGAAATAAGGACTGAATTAATCAGTGTTTTAGTAGTAGCCATGATAAATTCATTTTTTGTTCATGAATTTGAATAATTGCTCACCTTCATAATACGGTTTTGTATGCATAAATTCGGTTGTTGGTTTCACCGTGCGAAAACCTGCCAACACGTTGTGTCCAATAGAGAACGAAAACGAAACAAGTAAGAAAAACTCGTGCATCAATTGAGAGTAGGAATTACATGAAATATCGTACCTTTCCTCTTCTGAAGTTTGAGCTTCCAGTCACGGTAGGATGGAAGAGTGATTTGTTTATGACCATTGGCTTTTTGTGGGCTACAATCAACATAAAGCGTTCATTTTTTTTTTTTTAATGCGCAGTGTGTGTCTCTTGTATCTCCTGTTTACCGGAATTAGATAGAAACGTGATGTGTCCGCGGTGCCATCAGTGTTCGAGTACGGAAGTACATGTGACTGGTGTCTTTATCAGTACTATATTTACTATGTCGTACTTTGTTATCAATGCATAAACATAATTACAATGCATGTATGCATCCGGTGTGATAACTGATTACACCGAGGGAGTTCTGCCCTCTCCAAAACGTGTGAAACAATACTTATATGATGATAGATCGTATCTGTGATGTATCACGATGCATCCAGGGAGGTTTCTTCTCCTATACAGCCTGGTAACGAACCATTTCATTCACACGCTCCCTCCGATGTGTATACGTGTCTATGGTAGGATTCATTTTGTTGTTGCTAGGTAGGTCAAGCCTCCAGCAAGCTTTGAGGTTGTTATTAAGGCAACTTGAATTTGTGAACAAAGCATGCGTAGAATTTTAATCATCACAGAAACGGTCTGATGCTGCTAGCTTTCTACTTCATAATGATGTACTCGATCTGATGTGGTAAGACTCAGAGGAATTACAAAGGATAGGTGAAAGGAATTGTGTTTCTCAAAAACCACTCAATCAACTATAACAATCTCAATTTCAGATAACGCTACAGCGGAAGAGCGTGCTAATCATACGGAGTTTTGGCAAAGCCGCATGCGAGAGCTTCAGGGCGATATCATGGTAGCCTCTCTGTTCCAGGTACGTTCCCTATGACCAGATAACAACAACGAAAAAAAAAAAGCTCACCATTAATCATCTGTGAAAGAGCACCTGTCATGAAATCAAAAGGCGTTTTCACATCAGCCCGATAAAAATCCAAGCTCGAGATATTTTTTAATATCCCAAGTCAGAAAATAGCGCGCTATTTCGAAACATCGGGCTGATGTGAAAACGCCTATAGACTGCTGTTCGAGGTTTCAGATACCTTTGGAATTTTGGACTCCCCGTTCGCGCTTTATCATTTCAGTTACGAGACAAACGAATTCATTACAACCACGTCTCCATTTCTGTCTATTAATTTAGGATGTATACAAGTATACATAGGGCCTACATACGTACGCGCGCGCGCACACGCACACACACACACACACACACACACACACACAGATTGTCATACCCACAGCCAAGTAGAGTATAATAGTCTATTAAAACGAAATTAGGGCAAGAAAGGTGACTGTGTCAGAGAGGAGAATAACCTTTCCTTTTTTTGAGGGGGGGGGGGGGGCTAGAAGAACAAAACATCACGTGATTACCAAAGACTGACCTCCATAATTTAAAAGAAAAAAAAAAAACATATCAAGGATATGCTCTAGAAATGGAGTTTGGACTGGTGAAATGTGTGTTCCAGTTGTTCAGTGGCATGGAAACTCTAAATCTGTACAATGTGTATTGTATTTTTGATACTGTTGTAGATCCAGTTATTTGTCAAAATCATTGAAATTTGAATGCCATTGCCGCCCGGATGCCTTTGAGATTTGAGATTATTTACCTCCTCCCCCCCCCCCCCCCATTATGGTGAAGTGATCATGCTCTTTCCAGCACAATGTAAAGGACGCTGGTAGTGGTACACTGCAAAAAGTCCGGTGTCAAATATGAAACACCGAGCTGAGGTTATATTTTTGGTGCTCATTTATGGTGTTAGATTTTAAGAGTTTTTGAATAGTTTCTTAGTTACTGTTCTTGTTGATTTTGAACTTCAACAAAACGATCAAGAATTTTCCGATAAAGTACTTGATTTTTTAAAAAGAGGTGTGACCACATTTACACCACAATAACACTAACTGGTGTGGTCTCCTATTGAAGCTGGAAGGGTGTTATACCATTGACATTAACACCAGCAATATCAAATCAACACCATGCGGTGTCATTGTTGAATTAACACCAACGCAGTGTCAAAAATATCACCAGCTACAGTGTCAAATTGACACCACGAAGTGCCAGTTGAATACTTTTCAACACCATCACAACATACTTTCTACACCATGGGTGTGGTCCTCTATTGACACTTGACCTGACACCGATGTTTTTGCAGTGTATTGCTTTGATATCATCGATTGATCAATCTTTACATAATCATTCCCCCGTATGATATTCTGTGTTTATGTGTCTTAACAGGTTGTGATAGGGTTTACAGGCACCATTGGACTTCTGCTGCGATTCATCGGACCGCTATCGATTGCACCGACAATTGCCCTAATCGGTATTTCGCTCTTCCCAGTCGCCTCCGATTTTGCCGGTTCCCACTGGGGTATCGCCGTTTTGTAAGTTTCCCGAATCAAAAGCATAATAATTATGGGTTATATTTTCTTCACATTATATCATACACTATTATTAAGCCTAATATATGATTATTATATATTATTGAGACGCTTTCGTATTTAAGAAAAAGAAAGATTAATGATAATTAAATGTATGTAATTACACATAGTTTGTATCAATGCGCGTGTTTGCATACGTTAGTAGCCAGAAGAGTCTTTGACATCCACAATAGACAGATTTGCGTGTGAATGAAAATGAATGTAGATCCAATCCAATTTATCATTCTCGATTTTTATTTTGACAGGACCATCGGACTCATGGTGATCTTTTCTCAGTACCTGGCACGATTTTCTATTCCATGCTTGGGCTTCTCCAGGTCTAAGGGCTGCCATAAGACCGATCTTTTTCTCTTCAAACTCTTTCCCGTGAGTAACGTATCAATAGTTACGTTCAGACCGTGATACGTAAACTCGAGTATAGCCATACCTTCGAGGATAAACTTCGTCGTGTGAACGCGCGTCGTAGTCAGGGGACCAGAGCTCATCTTCAAAGATAGGTATCCTCGAGGTTATGGATCACCGTCTGAACGCATCTTTGCTAACCTTTACGTTCAGACGAGGATAAGCTCTGCCCCCCCCCCCTTAGTACGACGCGCTTCACATGAGGAAACTTATCATCGAAAGTAGCTATCGAGGATAGACTAACTGCTCCCCGTAACTACGCTATCTACAAGTTACAAATCAACAAAGTCTGTATACACGATTCTTAACTACGAGTTGGGACTCCGTGCGGCTCGTTGATATAGAGCGCTATTAACCTGCAGATATCTCGTAAATAGCTACCTTCGAGTTAACTTCAAGTTAGTTATACAAAGAGGGCATCTGCACGATGCTTAACTACGAGCTTATCTTCGAAGATAACTGTACCCTCCAGGTGTAGGATCACTGTCCGAATGTAATCATTCTTTCCCAACCCGAATAGTTATACTGATTATACTGATCTCAAAAGTATAAGATTCATATCTGTTTTCAAGAAAAAAAAAAAGAAATTGTTTAGAATGACATGACAGATAAGTCATATATATATATTTTTTTGAAGTACTGCATATAATTCCATATTGATGTTTTAATGGATTTTTAGGTATAAATGGTAAATGTTTGGATGTTTGGGGGGTATATATATCATTTGGGAGGGTGGGACGGTGATACATAGTTTGTTATATCTATGTTCATTTTGTGATTATTGTGTAGATTTGTGTTGTGAAAGTTATCATGTTAAACCTTTTGTGGATGAAGTGCAACAAATGTTGATGTTTTTGTTTGTTTTTGCTTAAATCATTTCTTATCATGTTAATATGATTTGTGTATATTGATTCACGGCCCCATTGAAAAACAGCATATTTGCTGATTGGGCTTTTTATCCGTGGTAAAATAAAATGAATGAAATGAAATGAAATAATGACAAGGACATACCACCAGAATGCCGCGCGGCTGCTAAATGTAGTTCAGTGGATGAACTCTGTTTACTCGTGGCCGCAAGAGGGCGATACATGCGAGAAGAGCGATATCCACGACCGAGCGGGCAGAAGAAAGACAGAAATGGCATCAGGACAGGTCCCTGACTACTGCTTTTGCACCTAGTCGGGCCTGCAATCCCCCCCCCCCTTTCCTTGTCCGCTTACGTGACTGGAACATGTATTTTAACCTCATTAAAATTCACGTGCGTTTGTTATTCGACCCATGTCCCTTTAGTCTATTGTCCAATGTTGATGGAGGAAAATGGTTATTGCCGTAGCGTTCTTTTTCCACAAGAAGGCCAAAATTGATTTTATTGCTGTCATAAACTGATGATTTATCTAACTGTGACAAAAGCTTGGACATTAAGTTGTGATCGTCAAGGTTAAAGATAATAAAAAGTTTTGGTACCTCAAAAGTTTCCCTGAATTTCCTTGTACGGCCAGCGCATGCGCACACAAACATCTTATCCGTTCATGGATTTGAAATTTGTTCGCATGTGATGTGTTCGCATGCACTGGCTGTAGTATTCAGTGTATACATGTAGCTCTCCCAAGGTCCTGTCGACCGAGTCACATTCAGTCATCAATTCGAACAGAAAGGGACTATAGGCAGAACTAAACGTTGCCCGAAGCCTGTTTTCAATACTTCAACTTAATTGGTAAGTCTTCAAATTGAAGAATTTTTGGGATTTTAAGTTGACATTTTATCCTGCGATACTAAATCTGTCATGATCCTGAATGTTACAATGCGAAGCCCGATTACGCTATGCGTATGGGGCTGCTGGTCGCAGTTAATTGCATGATTACTAAGACATGAGAGCACTTTGGGGCGAGTAAGTCTCACAGTGTTAGTTATATGAAAGGTACTTTAACCCGAAACACAAACTAAGACAAGGAAATTCAAGGAAACTTTTGAGGTACCAAAACGTTTTAATCATCTTTAACAAAACACAGGAATGTATAGTGCCCCATCTCTTTCTATCTGTTGTTTATCCTCATGCAAAGTATTTTTAGGAATCCCGTATGTTCTCACCGTGAGTTGAAATTTAATCATTATCAACTGCAGTGACCTAGGTTGATAAGCCTAGTTGGGAAGCCCGCTCATGAAACCGGAACTGACTATTTACTGGTACATAATTTAATTCAGACAAACAAAACAATGTTAACTATTGGTAAAATTCTGGGCGTAATGGGGCCAAAGTTACAGTTAATTTATTATACCATGTATAATCTATAATTTTTATTACTACCAGCATTTACAGGTAACATGAGTACCAAGTCTGATGTTCTTTCACGTGAGCTTGCATAATGTTCAAAGTCATTTTACATATTGAATAATGTAAGTGGAACTTTGTTAAAAAAAAAAAAAACAGTCACGAAGCCTGGGGGATGGGTGCAAGTAAAATAGCAACTTACAGCAGTATAGATTGAGTTGAATTCCCATACCAAAAAAAGAATACTATCCGATAGCCATCGGATGATCATCCGATGGTTATCGGATAGCATTTGGGCAGTGATTTGGTAGCTATCAGCAATCACCCGCTAGCCGATGTCTTCCTGATAGTTTCTAACCCAGTTATCAGCAAGACATCGGCTAGCTGATGGCCAATTGATAACTATCAGGAGCACATCAGCAAACTCGGTTTTTTAAACAGCTTCTCACCTAACCATCGGGAAGACATCAGGTAGCTGATGTCTTACCGCTGATGGCAAAGCATCAACCATCAAGATGACATTGGCAAATAAAAACAGTTATCAGGAAGCCATCAGAAAACTTGTAGTCTCAAAAATCTGATCATTTGTATCACCAGGAAGACATCAGCAAACATAGTCTCTGAAACCAGGAGTTCATACACAATATATATTTGTGTGTCATTAAGAAAATTTATGGGCCAGGCCAAGAGACTGGGGGAGAGACTGTATGGGGTGATGATGACCTTGTGGTCAGACCAATGAGGTGCCCACCTCCCTGGTTAAACCAGCTTTGAAATAATCGTTGGGCATCATCATTCCTATACCACTCCATGCACAACTCCAATAGGGTCTATGTCTCTCCTCCATCATTCTTATCAGCAGGTAAGCAAGTTTCTCATTTCATCCCATATTTTAATGTCACACAGTAACAGAATGTCCTAACTTTGTGTGAAAACTGAAGAGCCTGCAATTGTGGTGGATCAAGTGTAGCTGCAATGTTCAGTATGAGCCTTATATTAGTAGTATCCAGTGTCAGCTAGAAGATGATGAATCAACATGATTACCCGGTACCAACTGAATGGTGAGTGATTGTGAACCCGCGAGATGTTAATGGTAGTCTCTAAAAGGACCAAGCAATGTTACATAGTATCAGGAGTGGAGCCTAAACGTTTTTGCATCGGAAATTGTGTCAATTAACTCCTGCCATGTGATACGTTAAGCTCCATGAGACATATTTACGCAAATTGCTATGAGTGGGATTGTGTGTGGTTGTGCACTGGATATACCTGCGCGATGGTAAATACCGATCGGACTTTGAGATATTGGTGGGAAGTGCTTTATATAGTGCTAGTAGGCCTATCTCTATGAACCGAGATGATAGAGTCTCTGTATGGATTGTGGCAATGACATATATATATTGAAAATTGATCCTAACAGAGATTCCTGCAGAAAGGTGCTGACTTCGAGTGACCGGATACACCAGCCAGAAATTGTCCCATTACTATAACGTACAAGGATTGTGACGTGGTTTGTGGATGCATGCGGAAAGCCATTGGCAAATGTATACCCATCAGCAAGCCATCGGGAAATTTACCCATCAGCAAGCCATCGGGAAATTCACCCATCAGCAAGCCATCGGGAAATGTACTCATCAGCAAGCCATCAGCTAGCGGATGGCTTGCTGAAGGTAACTAATTTGCATGTGAAATTGCCATCCGATAGCCATCGGATAACCACCAGATAGCCATCGGATGGCCAGTAGGTATAGCGATCCGCAGTGCTATCAGCAAGCCATCAGGAAATGCACCCATCGACAAGCCATCGGGAAATTTACCATCAGCAAGCCATCGGGAAATTTACCCATCAGCAAGCCATCTGCTAGCGGATGGCTTGTTGATGGTAACTAATTTGCATGTGAAATTGCCATCCGATAGCCATCGGATAACCACCGGATAGCCATCGGATGGCCAGTAGGTATAGCCATCCGCAGTGCTATCAGCAAGCCATCGGGAAATGTACCCATCGGCAAGCCATCGGGAAATGTACCCATCAGCAAGCCATCTGCTAGTCGATGGCTTGCTGATGGTAACTAATTTGCATGTGAAATTGCCATCCGATAGTTATCGGATGGCATAGCATCGGATAGCTATCGGATGGCCTGCAGATGGCCATCTGCAGACCACATTTATTTCGCTATGGGTTGGTGAACAACTCTTACCAAAAAGAATGAAATTAAAAGTGATTTTATGTTTTGTTTTTTTCTCCTCCTGTTTTCCCTTTTTTCGCTCATAGGTTATTATGGCCATTCTACTTTCGTGGCTTTTTGCTTTTATTCTAACGGAAACCAACGTCTTTCCGACGGACCCTGATAGCTATGGTTACAATGCACGCACTGATCTGAGGGTTCAAGTCTTAAATGAGGCGGCTTGGTTTAGGATTCCATATCCAGGCGAGTTGCTCTCGAAATGTTGTTATTAAAAATTGTCTAAATAGTTCATGCTTTTGTTTAAATTTCATGATTCTTTGCTGTGTCCATAGTAAGTCACAACTTTGGAAGTCAAAATGATGATGATGATGATGATGATGATGATGATGATGATACATAGTGATGATGATGATGATGATGATGATACATGGTGATGATGATGATTGCGATTATTATCATGCTAGTGATGATAACAATACAGGTTGTAATAGTAGTTCTACTACTAGGAATACTACTTACTATTATTATTATTACTACTACTACTAGTACTACTGCTACTACTACTAGTACTACTGCTACTACTACTACTACTACTACTACTACTAGTACTACTACTACTACTAGTACTACTGCTACTACTACTACTACTACTACTAGTACTACTGCTACTACTACTACTACTACTACTACTTCTACTAGTACTACTACTACTACTAGTACTACTGCTACTACTACTACTACTACTACTACTATACGTAAAACTACTACTACTACTACTACTACAACTACTACTACTACTATGTAAAACTATTACAACTCCACGACCTCCTACTGCAACTGATACTAATACTTCTCCTACTACTACTAATATACTCAGAATAATGATAATGAAATGATAACGATGATGATAATGTCAGTGATGATCTCAGTAATGATGACAGTGACAACAATTATGCCACATTGCTGGGAAATCAATCATTATGGGCCATTGAGGCATAGTGCGAAAAGACACTTGACTTCCAATCCCAGGCCCCGAGTTCGAATCCATCTGAGTGTTAGCCTTTTGCCAAGGCCCTTTCACTATGGTGGTTAGCGAATGGGGGGGGGGGGGGGGGGGGCAAACGATGAGAGCTCGGCTGAGTTGGACAGCGTTGACGCTCTCGGCTGGTCTCGCTTCGCTTGCCCGTTAGCCACGACATAGCGAGGGCCTTGACAAAAGGTTATATCTTAGTGCACACTTGCGTGTACATGGTGTACGAGATACGAGGCTGCTCTGAATTTGTACAGTAGATCTTAAATCACATCCCTGGTATAATGCAGACACTGATCTCCTAAAGGACACCGGAAATGTTTCCTCAGCGTTGTCTTGGAACCCGCGACACGCAGGGCGCGAGGGCGCGTATTTTTTTATTTACACCACTGCTCCGCCAAAATTCCCAGAAATACGAAAGAAACGGCTCGCGGGCAAGTCTAATCTGTGCGCTCAAGGCGATATTTTTTTCCCAATATGGGAAGTCTTTGACTTTATTATTCTCTCTAGCCTTGAGCCTGACGGAATAAACCGTTACAAACTTAATATACTTTAGAAATTACGAGCAAAAATGAAAACAAGATATTGAGCAAGACCCCGAATGGGAGTCGAACCACCGGACCTTCTGATTACCAGTCCAAGCCCTAACACACCGTGAAAAAGCGAGGCGATGTCGAGATCGGTGGTCATTGTGTTTAAGAAGTAGGCCCTATGCGAACACAATTTGTCTTAGAGTCCGTATAGTCTTAAGGCGCGAGCCGTTTCTGTTTTTTTTTTTGTTTTTTTTTTTTTTTTTTAGGGCCTACTATAGTGGCGGAGCAGTGGTGTAAATAAAAAATACGCTGCCCGCGTTGCATGAGGTGGGCGAAACATTATTATTGAAGTGTCATGAATGAAACTGTTAAGAATATGCATTTGTACAGAGTGGGTGTGGCTTGAACATTGGGCCCACGTTGGGAAAGAAATGGATGGAGACTATATTAATGGCGCGTGAGGCGAGGGAAGAATAAAGTTTTCTTGTTACTTTAAGTCTGATCTGATTATCATGGTGGTGGGTGGTGATATTTGTTTTGTTGTCAGAATGTGTGACATGATGTTGTGCCATCAGTATTTCCCTCTCTTCCGTAATAAAACGTAAGATTTTCTGTTATGTCGAAGAGTTCAGATTTTACCCACTGAACTGCAGTACCGCAAATAAGTAAGCTTTTAGTTACCATAATCATTCTCTACAACACTTTTGCCATACGAATGGCAGGTCAGTGGGGTTTGCCAACGATCTCTGTCGCCGGAGTTTTCGGCATGCTGGCGGGTGTCCTCGCTTCCATGATCGAATCCGTGGGCGACTATTACGCGTGCGCGAGACTGTCAGGGGCCCCGCCCCCTCCGTCGCACGCTGTGAGCCGCGGCATTGGTATGGAGGGAATAGGCTGTGTGATCGCCGGTGCCATCGGATCGGGAAACGGCACCACATCGTACAGCGAGAACATTGGTGCCATTGGCATTACGAAGGTAACTTCAGACCTGGCCCTTTTCAACAATTTGTTTGTTTGTTTGTTTGTTTTCGCTTCTCTATAAAATGACTTTAATTGTGTTGTCATGATTGACATCATCATAATCTCAATTTTTTTTTGTATAACGTCACTTTTATTTTGTCACCGTCGACAAGATGTCATTCACAAGTGTATACCGCAAAAACGTTTGATTTATTCTAGAACAGTGCAATGAAAATTCGCCTCTGTGATATGAAATTGCCAATCTTAAATGTTGTTCTTGTGTAACTGGAAACAATAAAATGTATCAACAGTATGAGTTTTAAAGTGATATACATTTCAGTGTTCACCGATCACGATGATTTTGGTAATTGTTTAGAAAAAAAAAAATAGTAGACGAACTAATAATGACCTGAAAATCTGGACGTATGATATAAAATGTCACTGCACAGGTAACCTGTGTGCAAACGATATAAGATCAGTTTCATTTTGAGATAATGGTAGAGACAGTGGGGAGGGGATGGTGGGGGGGGGGGAGAGAAATGAGAGACATGGGTTATACGACTACGGCATTTGAGTCACCGTCCCAAATTGCTTGAAGGATATCACATTTTGTTGACCTTTCTCGAAAGCTATCGTCTATCTATCTCTTGTCCCTCCACCCCAACCCCCACCTCACTTTCATTTCATGAGCTCGCTTTCATTGATCCAAGGTTGGCAGCAGACGAGTGATTCAAATGGGCGGACTTCTCATGATCATTCTGGGATGCTTGTCCAAGTTTGGCGCCCTCTTTGTCATGATTCCCGATCCTATTGTCGGTGGAATGTTCTTCGTCATGTTCGGTAAGCGCGCAGCAGGCAGCGGAGATAATATTATACATGTATTGACCAGTTCGTAAAATTTTCCAGTTTGCGCATGACCAGAAAGAGGTCAGTGTACCAATAGGCATTTTGATTTGTTAATTCACTGAGATAAGCATCTATGATGTGATGATTATTTATGTGAACCTTATCTGAATTGGGCTTGCAAGCGCATCTACCTGACAGCAAGCATGGTACATGTATTTGGCAATATCAAAAGAAAAAGGTTATTGCATTCAATAAAAAAACAACAACAATGAAATGGATGCCTACTGAAATGTCAGCTGACGGACTGTTCTAGTCACGTGGTCAAAACGCGAGTTCATAATGTATATGCCATAACAGATGTATGGCGCTATACAAATGCTGTTCATCATCATAATTATCATCATTCTTTGTTTGAACGGGAATTCCACATTGTCATGTCGAGCAAGCTTTTGCATTATGCCGCTTTGAAAACGAGTGGAGTGCCTAACCAACTGAGAGAGAGAGAGAGAGAAAAAAAAAGAAAAAGAAAAGAAAGGTCATTATGTACCAATGTGTACATGAGCTAATTACGAACTCATAACGTGCACCGATATGTCATCAGTATAACTTGCACAGGTATTCTAAAACAAGAATGGCGAAGTAATGACAAAATACATGTGTATCGCGTCCATGCTATCCGTTATGGGTTACGCCATTTCCTGACCCACTTTATCTGACACACTCTTTCTGACACACTTTTTTGCCATTCACTTTGTACACGGGGCAGTTTTCATGAGACGGCCTCTGTTATTGGCTACTGTGCTAATGAATATTCAAGACTATGGTATGGCTTGTCGAACGTCGCGCTCAAGGCCGGCCAATAAGAGGCGGCCAGGAGCTGGTGAGCTGGAGGCGCGCGGCAATTTCTAATCTCATCCACGTGTAGGCCTTGCTACTACGTGCGCTTCCAGTACCTTTTTTTTTTTTTTTTTTTTTTTTCCAGCTGCTTAAACCATACTACGTACGGGCGCCGGGCCTCTGTGTACTAGTAATCTTCGTGCCTGCCTAGTAAGTCGACAGCGAACTTGGGCGCGATCTTCCCTACGGCGCGATCTACACGCGAAGGGTATTCATGCTCCCAACCCCCGAGATAGCTCTGGAACATTCCTTTGAATGACGGGGGTTTTATTTTGCAATGTTATCAAATAACTCTCATGTAAGCAAATTCTTGCCATAGCTAATCTATTTTAGAATAAAATCGTAATCTATCTATGATTAGATAACCTAATTCAAATTGGCAGTGACATAGAAAAATGTTTGTTTTACAATCGTGATACGTTCAACTACTCATCTGTGCTGAAATCCGCATGTCTGCTCCACACATGTTATCGCTATCGCTCAAACTTCGATCGCGGTGCCGGTGGCTTGTGTGTGTTTACAACATGTGTGCATATGGAGGAAGCATGGGGCTGAAAAAACAGTACCACGTGGTGAGGTAAAAAACAAATCGGACGTAAGAAGTCGTACATTCAAGAGCTAAACAGACAAATAGCGAAAACAAAGTCCACTGAAAAGGTCTTGACACTGTAATGTATATTCCAAATTCATGTCTGGCTTAGTTTCGAGAGAATTTTCTACACTTGTAAAGGTTTTCTTTGCAAGAGATCAGGAGTGAGATCGGTGAAGTAGCTAAACATGTACTCTATGTGACTGTTGGTGACTGTTGCATGCATGCTGCGCTTGCACGTGGCTGGGAGAGTGCGGCAAGAACGCTAGGAATGCACCACCAGCACGTACGGTGGGCTGCAAATTCTTGGGGCAAAATTAGACTTCATTGTTCAGCCCGTCTAGTATTTATATATTCAAAATAATTCTAATTCTTCATGAAATCACGATAAAAATACTTCATATCTATATTCATAATACATTTAAGAAGCGTAATATGAAATATTTTGACCTTTTTTTTGAAATCCAAAGAAAAAAATGTTTTGACTAAAAAATTGATAATAAGTAATAGTTCGTGACTCAAGTCTAAACTTCGTGCGTCTTCTTCCAGTTACCCCGCAGTTGCCCATGGATACGACGCATAAATAATCAGCTGTTTGCTGAGTCATTCCTACCCTACTGACTCTGTTCAAATTGAGAGCGATTGTGATTTTATCGGTGGCATTTATAGTTTCATGACCTAATCCAATAAAACGACAAATTTAAACATCAAATGTTGTGACAGTTTTTGTCAGAATTTCCTATCAATATCACTTGTTGCCACGATAGTTTTCAGATTTCACTTGCTTCATTATCGAAGCTGTTCTGAGGCTGTTGGACATTTGAAAGAACTGCTTTGTAAGAAATCACCTTTTATTTATTATCTATTTCCACACACAAGAATTTTGATGACTTACATAATCTTTTAAAACTATTCTAATGTCATAATATTTCGTGATGGTATGTGTTCTGTCTTTACATGGCAAGATGGGATTTTTTTTTTTCTTCCATCCAGGGTCAAAGAAGGAAGTGTCAGGAAGGAAACCAACACGATAGGGAGGAAATGAAAAGGATAGAATGAAACACCTGCTCAGCGGGCTCTTTTTTATTGATTTTTACAATGGTGAATGCAGTACATCAGAATTTAAGTAAATTTACAGTTCTAAATAATTTATCATATGAAAAATGAGCAAAGAAAATGGGATATAATCGAGTTCTAAATGAAAACTAAATTAGCATCGCCATTTAGATCTAATATTTACTAAAGAATAGTCCTGATGCAACCTTATTGTCAAGCTTTTGGTTGAGTTTCTTTAGAGAAACGAATTTTTGGAGCACTAACCCAAGTGAACAACCAAAAGGTTTTTAAAAAAATGATTAAACGCAGGTCTTTAGGTCTAGACCACTCCTGTGCATGAGCGAGCAACAGCCCCCGTGGACAGTGTCACTCTCGTCCTTGGCCTCTAGGCTAGGCTACTCGTGTCGTTCTCGCCATCATCAATGATCAACGTCATGGTCACACGAAATAAATTGCATCATCAAAAGGGTTCGTATATCATCACCAGAATCATTATGATCATCATCACTATCATCTCAACCACAGCAAAACCCTGAATATTATTCCCACCATAGTCACTCCCAGCTCACAAAAACACATCAGCAAACGTACAGACATCGCAGACTTTGTAGCTAACTACGTTAGATTTAGATCAATGTTAGTTGTACACAAAAGGAAACGGAGGTGGAAAACTAGTAATGAATACACGGAGATCATCAACGATGGCATTTTACCGTAGAAAAAATACACTGAACATCTTGCACCGCAAAAAAAAAATTGAGGTAAAAAACTACGTTGAGGAAAACTAGGGTGAAAACTCGCTGCTTGGAAGACGAACGATGAAGACACTGTACGGTAAAAATGCACACGGAAACAAACGAGTGGGTACCATGAATGTTCTCGCACACACGTAGATAATCTACATCGTGTTCAATCAAAAAACTCAACAAACACTCGAACAAAAACTCACCTCTAAATTGTTGCAAACGAGATAATCACTTCAAAAAATGGGGGAAAAACACTTGTGGTAGTACGATTGTACTCTAAGAATAACAGAGATAAGATGATACGAAAGCAAAAGAGAGAAAAAGAGAGAGAAATGGACAGGAAACCTGCAGAAATTATGCCACACTCACTGGCACTAAAACGCAATTCGACACACACACGCACACTGGTAATCAGATAATATCTGATTATCTGACGATATCTGACGATATTATCGTCATGGACCCCCTTGAGGAGATCGATATCACGCGTAAGTCAATAGCTAAAAGCCAATCACAGACACAGAATCAGACCGAGTGACTCATTATGAAAAAAAAAAAAAATCGTAAGGCTGTTGAATATTCATTAGCACAGTAGCCAATAACAGAGGCCGTCTCATGAAAACGGCCCCGTGTACAAAATGAATGGCAAAAAAAGTGTGTCAGAAAGAGTGTGTCAGATGAAGTGGGTCAGGAAATGGCGTAACCCGTATACTCTTGTAGACTGTTCATTTCCTGTTGTACATGTACGTAAAGTGAATGCATTACAGTATTCCATTTGATGCTGTCACGTGACCTTTTATTAGCTCGTATTCAGGCAATAGCCGAAGTCTTGTCTTGCGTTGATGGACATTTCAACGTCATAATCCGACCATTGCTTTTAGAAATTGATAGCAGAAAGTTCATAGTTATGAACGAAATAGCGAAAATTATTATCATTTATGTAAAAAGAATCCTTGGCTCTCTACATTACCAACTTCTGCAGGTATGGTTGCTGCAGTTGGCTTGTCGAATCTGAAGTTTGTTGACCTCACCTCGACCAGGAACCTGTTCATCTTAGGTTTCTCCATACTCGCTGGTCTCTGCATTCCCTACTACATACAAAGCAACCCAGACTTCATCCAAACTGGTAGGAATCTCCCCCCCCCCCCTCACTCTTGAATACTCCCTTGCCGTTTGCTATTGCAGAAACACATCATTAGAATGTTTATTTTGTACAATGCCCCGTCGGTCTCTTACTATATAGATACACAATGTAATTTCATGATTTAACTTCAGATTGTCGAACAGTTACATTTTATACATCCAATGGAAACAAAGAAAAAGAAGAAGAAGAATCAAAGAGTCAAGTACGTGGCAAATGGTAGCGTACCCTTGGCAAGCAAACCACTCAATACAATTTTAAAGAGATAAAGAGGAGAACAGAATTAAAAAGAAACGAAAACAAGTAACGCCGAAACTACATCTCTCATATTGTGCTACCTTGTTTCTATTATCGAAAACACGCTTATAAGCTATCATGCTCTCTCCCTCTCCTTCTCTCTGTTATACATACATAATGTGCATGTACGAAAGTATGTATGTATGTATGTATGTATATGTCATATATATATGTGTTTTATATACATATATATATATATATATATTTATATGTCATATATATATGTGTTTTATATACATATGTATATATATTTATATGATAAAGGAAACTTCGTGAAAGACGATTTTCGCCCATTGCTCAGGAATGACGTCTTTCAGGGAGTTTCCATAATTACTACTGTTGTAAACCAATGTCTTCTTAGACTCCGAGCAGAAACCCTTAACAGTAAATAAATATAGTTAAATAGTTATATACATCTATATCTATATATATCTGTACCTCTATGTGTAATTGAGAGAGAGAGAAAAAAACCAAATACTTACGTGTATATAGATGCATAGAACATGAAATATTATACAAGAGAGAGAGGGAGAGAGAGAGAGAGAGAGAGAGAAAAGGCGAAAGCTTCAGTCAATGCTATAAATCCCAACTTTGTGAGTTATTGTGTCGTTCTTCAACTCCAATCGGATTATGTTTTTTTTTTTTAATTAATCAAATGATTTGAGTATTATGCAACTTTCATTTTGGCTATAGGTGTGGCTGAGTTAGATCAAATCATCGAAGTTCTGTTATCTACCAGTATGTTCGTCGGCGGTTTCTTTGGGTTCTTCTTCGATAACACTATACCAGGTAAGCACAGAAATACTTAAAGAGGCATTCCGGACGATTTTCATAAGTTCACATTATGTAGTACATAAAATGACAGCCCCATGTATAGATTTGTGCAATTTATTGTGGGCCTTGAGCAGAGAAACACTCTGAAAAATCTTAAACAAATTACACTAAACAGTGTTGATGACATAGGAGCCTCGTATTTCAGAAATGTAGCAGTGTAATTCCATTACAATAATATACCATTTGCTTAACAAGTTCACCTTTGTACAATGTATGTATGCCATCTTCTTTTCTTCTACTCCCTGGAGCCCAAACTCATGCATTCTAATGGTGAGGCTGCCATGCCATGTCATCATCCTTGTTCATGGCAATTTGTTGTAAAATTTGAAAACTTTCTTATTCCTCAACCCAATCACTATAGATTCTGAAACTCTGTACTTGGTATACTTGTTCAAATGTAAATATGTGAAAATCATCTGGAGGTGTCCTTTTGGTGACAATCGCGTATTTCCGGCATAGACAAATTATGTGAACTCTGTCAACGCAAATGCTTTGACGGAACGCATGCAGTTTAACATCCAAACCATTGATATCAAACTTTGCCCTACTTTATATCATTTTCATGGCAGTGAACAACAACAACAACAAAAATTAAAATAAAAAATATATATATATAGAGAGAATGGGGGTAGTCCGGTTCAACATTTTGTCCTCACACATTCATGTGAAATCTGACCTCGTTATTTCTCTCTCTCTCCCTCTCTCTCTCTCTCTCTCTCTCTTTCTCTCTCTCTCTCATTGATGCTTTCTGAGCTTGGCACTGGTATAGTAGCGTTCTGTGCCACCTTTCCTTACGAAGAATATCACAATTAGCCTAATTCGAAGTAATTTAACCGCTTCTTCAGTTGAAATTAATGCACTTATTAGCTCTGACACGTCGTCTGTCGCTGTTAGATTGGTCCATTTTATTATACTTAGGTAAAAACTTCGCCGAATGTTTTTTTCAATTCTTTTATTCCTGCAGACATCATAAACATGAATTTTCCGTTTGCTCTTGCTGCATTCCCGTTGTTGAACCCCGTTGTTGAATGAGCGAAAGTCTTACATTTTGCCATTTCCAAGATTCTAGCATATAAACACAGAATCCAATTTGTGCCAAGTTGTAATTTTCTTCGAATTTCCACTTTAAGGTACCGCCGAAGAACGTGGGATCCGCAAATGGCAAGAAGTGGCCGGAAATGACGCAGACAGTCAAAATGCCAAGGTTAACGAACTCGTCAACAGATGTTATGAGTTCCCCTTTGGTATGAGTTACATCAGAAAGGTCAGCTGCTTCGCTGAGGTGCCATTCTGCCCAACATTTAGAGGTTGGGCCTGCTCATGCAAAAAGAAACAAGGTATGTTTGCTTCACTTACTGTTATGGTGTGTATAGGTCACCTAATTAGGGTAGGTACTTGACGGTAATCGTGGTCAGTAAGTGAAGTTAATAATGAGTCCTATCCGATACATTTTGTTTCTTCTTAATCATACAGTGATAACATGTTGTTTTTTTTCCAATACTCATGTGTCGCTCAGGAATATTTGTTGCAGTGCGGTTTCACACTGCACAGTATACCTCCAAGTATCATTGTTGTTCTTCAATCGTCACGGGTATGGCGTACGTTTATATCCTCCCCTCGAGTCCTATTGGAGCTTTAACGACGAGACAAGGTAGTAGACAAGAGAACAGTCTTTCACAAAGCCTTGACTCCTATGTTAACGCTTATTTTCTCTTCCATTTATCTACTGAACGGGTAGACGCCAGTCAGCAAGGTTACTGCTCAATCAACCTACATTCAGTATGCAGATCTTTAGCGTAAAGACTGAAGGCATTAAACCACTTCGGAGTTAGGGCACATTGGTACATTGGTATCATTGGCATCATGGGCACAGTGGACCGCTCTTTTTTTTTTTTCTCAGTCGGTTAGGGGCACTGCACTCGTTTTCAGAGCGACATAATGCATTAGCTTTACGTATCAATTTATGGCATTCATCAATTCTGTTCAAACAAAGAGAGAACTTGCGTAGAATAGAAGACCAGAATGGTCGGTCAAGGGGAAGCATCCATTTCATTACTTTACATTGAATGCATCAACAATCTCTTTCTATTGATATAGCCAAATACCACTTTTGCTGTCAGGTAGATGTGCTGGCAAGCAGCATTTATAAGGATCACATGAATAATCATTACATCACAGATGCTTATCCCAATGAATTTAAAAACCAAATTGCCTGTTGGTAAGAATGACCTTTTCTAATTTTTTTTTTCTGCTCATGCGCAAAGTGGAACTGAGAATTGGCTTATTCACTCGGTGCTCAACGGGCACGACACCCTCCAGTTTTCCACCTTGATACCGGAAGAGTGTTACTTTTATACGGGGGCTCTAGGCCTGTTCATTGTTTCAATCTTAGCATCAGTGCAGCTACAGACCTTTTCTTGATTATTGAATTGTAAACGAGGTATTTGACAAACTTGATAGGTCTTCATGAAGCAATGTTATGAGTATTTTTAATGTACAAACCAGGTGTCCATTGATTATTATGTGCTGGTAAATGTGCACTGAAATGGAGGAAGACGGGAAAGTATAGACAGTTTCTATTTTCATTTCGTGTGTTTCATTTTCAACAGCAAAAAAAAAAATGCAATTGCAAGAAATCATTCAAGAACATGTACACATTATGACATACAATGATCACAACAGTGTGATCAAGGAAAATACTATGAACTGAAATAGAGTTACACAGCACATTTCAGACTGTGAAGGAAACTACCAGGAACACTGCTTCTCTCGTCATCTTGACTTCTTGCAAAACTGCGGTGGTAATCAAAGATATTTGTTTTCACGGCACGTACGCACATTACTACCAGTAACAGTCCGTTTCTTTGATTACGCATTCAAGTAATCTGTCACTTTTTTTTTTCGTTTGTTTTGTACATTCAAATTTCTTTAGACTCCGAGGAAGGAGAGGAAATGGATATAGCTAGAACTTATTCATCGACTTCAGCGTTGTCCACCAAGATGTGAGCGACTTGCGATTTGAAGGGGAACTCCTGGCGATTTTCATAATTTCACATCCTGTAGTACACAAATCGACAGCTCTATATTCAGATTTGTGGAAATAAACGTGTTCCTTGAGCAGAAAAGTCAGAATTACACTGAACAAGGTAGCAGCTCCAACCATGAGAATGCGTGGGGGCTCACCATAAGAATGCATGAGTACGAGGCTCACATATTATTTCAGAAAATATCTGGCAATGCAAACCATTCTTTATCAATGTCACTGCTTGTGTAGAATTTATACATGCTTTCTTCTTTAGTTCTACTTCCTTGAGCCCCAACTCATGCATTATTACGATGAAGCTGTTATGTCATTTATTGCGATTTGTTATAAATTCTTAAAACATTCCTATCCATTATCCCAATTACTGTAAATTCTTAAACTCTGTACCCAGTATAACCAATTTACACGCGTTCAAATGTAAAAATCTGAACATCAGCCGAAATTCTCCTTTTAAAGCATCCCGAGTAAAAACAAGAGGAGACAAAATGCATCTACGGTATCCACGTCTTCTCAGACCCTGACTTAGAAGACATCGTCAGGGCTTGTCTCTGGAAGATGAAGACTTCATTTTCATTGAAATGATAATAATGAAAGACATCTGAAGTGTAAAGAGGAATGTCATGATAAAGTGGTGCACAATGAGGGGTGCTATATCGGGCGTTGGTGTCTCCATGAAAGCACCGCGGAATTGACCGCAATGGAGGAAAAGAATAGGATATCTTTAAAGTATGTGTGCGTGCGTGTGTGCACGTGTTTTTTTATCACTGCTCACAGCTGATGCCATAAAGACTTTCTTCTTTCTTATAGAAAGAGAAATGAAGATTTGAAAGCAAAAGCAGATAAACGCCATTTTAAAAGTTTTTTTTTTTTAAAGTAAGATCGTCACCTAATGCAGAAAAATCAAATCTGTCCGATGATATATGCGATCATTACATAACACGAAATAAGTCACTAAAGGTTAATAAGATAGTTAAGAAAAGGATACCATGACCTTGATTTTGACATGATCATTTTGTAGTTATTCGTTATAGTGTTGTATTATTATGAGATTGCTCACTTTGAGTAAATTGACACTAAGAGTGTAATGGTTGGAACCTGTTATAATCACGATGATTGAATAGCAAGATTCACTATGATGTGATTGTTCATACTGTAATGTGTGTAGGTACAGAATCAGTAAATGCTGTAGGTTCTTTTCCTTTCTTTTCTCGTATCTTCGGTGATGTCAACTTCTTATCAGTGCCTTTGTTTTTTCGTCGTTATGTCGATAGGGTGTCGATAATTATTTGAATCGAACTTTGTTCGAAATTTCGTCCGATGTTCTCTCTTTTTGCACCGTGTCCCATTCGTGTTAGGAAGAAGTGCTCAACAATATAAGTGTATACTTCCGGTTACTGCCTTTGTTTTTCATGAAAAAAAAACATCCATTAAAGAAATACACCGTAACTGCCTTTTTTATCATTATGTTGATAGGGTGTCGACATTATTTGAATCGAACTTTGTTCGAAGTATTGTCCGACGCTCTCGCTTTTCGCACCGTGTCCCATTAGTGTTAGGAAGAAGTGCTCAACAATATAAGTGTATACTTCCGGTTACTGCCTTTGTTTTTCATGAAAAAAAAAATCCATTAAAGAAATACACCGTAACTGCCTTTTTTATCATTATGTTGATAGGGTGTCGATATTATTTGAATCGAACTTTGTTCGAAGTATTGTCCGACGCTCTCGCTTTTCGCACCGTGTCCCATAGTGTTAGGAAGAAGTACTCAACAATATATAAGTGTATACTTCAGGTTTAAGGTTTATTTATTTGAAAACTTCCATGAAATGAATAACTGCCTTTGTTTTGTTTTTTCATAAGATAAAAAAAAAACTTCCATAAAATAAATAACAGCCTTTTTTCATCATTTTGTTGATAGGGTGTCGATATTTGAACCGACTTTGTTCGAAATGTTGTTCGATGTTCTCTCTTTTCGCACTGTGTCTATTAGTGTTTGAAAGAAGTGCTCAACAATATAAGTGTATACTTCATGTGTGTGTGTGTGTGTGTGTGTGTGTGTGTGTGTGTAATGGTGTACACATTTAATATGATGTGACAAATTTTTGTGAACGAGTAGCAATCCAGCCGATTACTCTCTAAAAAAAATCGAGTGAAAATATTCACTCTTGAAGGAGTGAATACAAAAGAAGAGTGAATTTAGAGTGAAATTGGAGTGAATTTCGAGTGAAAACGTTCATTTTCACTCATTTTGGAGTGACCTCAGGGATCACTCGAAGATTTTGGAGTGATCCCTGACGTCACTCTAAAACGAGTGAAAATGAATACGTTCACTCGAAATTCACTCCAATTTCACTCGAAATTCACTTTTTTTTTGTATTCACTCCTTCAAGAGTGAAAATTTTTACTCGATTTTTTTTAGAGAGTACAGGGACGCAATGACAAAAGAAGAATACCTCATTGACATGTACGTCACAATTCATATTTATGTGGAGCCGTATACGTGTTGATTTAATTGTACATTGTATTTGTATTTTACATATTTCATTCTTCCATAATTGTTTCTATAATCAATCCATTTTACATACGTTTAACGTTCTTTTTTGTTTGTTTCTTTGATTTAATTGCTTTCCAACATAATATTTGACATAAATCAAAATTGTTTCAGCAATATCACAATAAATATCAATATAAGACTACAATAAGTATACATGACTCGAAGAAAGAATGTGTGAAGTAATCCATCAACAATTCCATAAATGGAAAATATTAAAGTGTGTAAATAAATCCAATCTTGAGACTGAAAGTTGTCAACAAAATATCGTTTTATTGCCTCATATAATTATGTTTGTACATGCTTTTACGAATAAAAGGGAAAAGGAATGGAAACTAAGCTTCATTGAGATTTTTTGTTTGTCTGTAGTGATTGTTACCATCTGCTCAAATGACTTGATTTTCACCTTTGCTTTCGATGAATGGAGGGCTACACAAGATTATAATTATGATGGATATTAGGCATGCGCTGTGATCACGGTTATGCGATACTTTATGAGTTGTCTCGTGCATTCCATGGTAATTTGATTGGCTCTTCATAAAGCCGTCTGTACTGGACCTTTCGTCCATGTAAGAAACCAAACTTCACACAAAACCATTAACCATTTAGCCAATTATTTTCATATAAACGCAATTGGTGAATTATACAATGTTCAGCTACGCCTTTACCCTGTTATCCGCGCCGTCTTCTCATCTTCAATATGTTGTATGTGTGTGTGTGTGTGTTTTGGGCTTTTGTTTTGGGATGCATGCATTCACAAATACCAGCGAAATATGAAAATGCACGCCATCTACATCTGTCTAATCCTATATCATACAGTTTATTGAGTAAATATCCAATAGATTGATCGTACATAAAACAGCAAAACAGCAACGTACGAAAGGACTATAAGCCCTTTAAATGAAACATGTCATTTATTTTGTATCATTCCTGGAAAGATTTGTAGGTGTCTACTTTTAGCTCACCCGAGCCGAAGGCTCAGGTGAGCTATTGCGATCGTGCGTCGTGCGTCGTTCGTCGTGCGTAAACTTTCTACATTTTCATTATCACCCCCCCCCCCCCCCACCCTCGGCGCTTCGCGCTATAATTCTATAACGCGAGAAGGCCATGAAATGACCTTTAGACATTTTTATGATCATGCAACCTTTGAATATGTAAACAAAACAAGATATAAAACAAAAAGTAGACTCGATGTTTTTAATAATATCTAAGATCTAAGATCTTGGGCTTAATTCGCATTTCATTTGATTTCATTTTATTTCATTTCCGACGACAGTATACTATTATGACAATTGCATATAAACAAAGTAAAGTACAATGTAACTTTTGCATATTCAAATGAGATTTAAATGCACGTCATTTTGTTTACAATTAGACAAAACATACTTTAGATGAAGAAATGCATGGACAAACTGTAACTGAATCGTAGCAAAGAAAAAGTCGGAAATCGAGGGGACTGCTAAAAAAAAAGAAAAAAAAAAAAGAACCTAGCTTGCAGAATGCAGTCCCCTCGTGAGTAGTAAATTGTAGTTATAATCAAACAAAACGATTAGACATATTCCTCGGGAAGCAGAACGTAAAACAAATACGCACACAAACGCACACACATCAGACACAAACAAAGCAGCTCTTTTACGCACGTGTGGATAATCAATTGATTAAGATTAAAAATTGATAATTTAAAAAAATCTGAAGACACAATCTTGTAGATTTTGACGTGGGTGTATAACGCATGCTCAATTTCATCGTGATCGCACCACTGATTGCCGAGGTCCCTCCAGTTTTAGCATAGCAAAAAAACAAAACAAAAACAAAAACAAAACAAAACAAAACAAAGCAAACCAAAAAAAAAAAAAAAAAAACAAACCAAACCAAACAAAACAAAACAAAACGAGACATGAAAACTCGTCACATTGAGGACGAGTTAGGTGATACGCTTGTGGTCATCAGATGACAGTCATCTGTGATCGACAAAGAAAAGAATGTGATATAGGCACCTTGAAGTTATATTGAGCGTGCATGCGAAACCGTTTCTGTAACCACTCGGCCACGGGTCATCCACGGAAATGGTAAGACAAAAAAACAACAACAATGTATTGATATAACGGGGGGAAAGTCAATGCCCACTCAACTAACGTGGCCGTGTGAACATCTATTGCATTGCTAGACGGAAAAGCGGCCTTGTAACGACTGAGGTCGCTATGCCATTTCTGGCAACTTGGGAAAAATACGTCCCGCAGACATAAAACCTATAATCGGCTGGTTTTGATACCTTGCCTTTAATCACAATTTTCAGTGTAATGACGTCATCAAATTACAAAACAATGACATGGTCTTGAAAGAAAATTGTTCAAAGTACAACACCTCAGTCGTCGTCATTACATACTATGATCGGTTTGACAAAGTCAACCTGCAAAATTTTGCTGCAGTCGAAGCAATGTGGTCTCCAACACACAAAAAAGAGGGATATGGCGTGTGTGTGTGTCTGTGTGTGTGCATAGGTGCGTTTATATACGAATGTGATTTCTACATGGACGAATATGTAATACAAAATTGAAGAAAAAAAACAGTAAAGTAGCTAAGTATTTTGTTTCGTGATCTTGTGGGGTTCGAACCCGCAACCTCAAGTCTCTGAGACGTCGCCTTTAACCACTCGGCGACACGTCTCGACGGGAAAATATGGGGAACGTTATGGACTTGATAGACAGTTGTTCAGTATATAACACATTCATCGTACGTTGTCAGTTTGCTATTGACATGACGATCTACCACATGAATATGAGGCAGGCATTAGTACCTGTATGAAATTATTATAGGCATGGTTATCAAATTGCCCTAAAATATCCTTATAATTGCCTTATTTTTACACACAGTTACGCTATCCCTTTAAACTCGTCACAGTTTAATTAGAATCATTAACATCATACATTAGTACCATATTCAGTTCCATAGCTGATCACGTTTGCTAATCAATTAAGAGTAATTGTCTAGAATGTGTCATATGGCCAACCTGTATACACACGTATATACACACACACAATGCTAAATGTATGTATCAAACATCTGTAATACAGCTTTGAACTAACTATAGGAATTATCGCTGCACTTATCATCCATACTTTTTATCACTATCTGAAACTCCACAAAAACCACTAATTGACAAATAATCATCAATACAGAAGACTGAATACCTTTTTTACAATGTATAGCTTGTTACATGTATAAATCAGCACAAAGTAACCACGACTACATTGTGTTACTGAATTGATATGAACAAATTTCATTTTGTTACAGTATACTATATCAGTTTGAAAAGCCCAACCTGCAAAACTATAATTTTGCAGCAGTTGAAGTAATGCAGTCTCCAACGCAAAACAAAGGTATACTGTGTGAGTGTGTGCGTATAGGTGTGTTTACTTGCAAACGTGATTTCTACATGGACGAAGGTGTAGTACTCCATTGAAGAAAAAAAGTTAAAAAAAAAATAATTTTCTTTCGTGCTCTTGTGAGGATCGAACCCGTACGTGTGCAACCTCACGTTTCTAAGACGACGCCTCTAACCACTCGGCCATACGTCTCGACGAGAAAATTAGAGGAACGTAAGCTTATGTACGTGAAAGATGAATCAGGAATCGTTTGGTCCGCATTCCATTCTCATTTTCAGTTTTAAATTGCAAAATTGTCAACCTCATGAGGAGATTTCAAAGAATAAAATGCATGATTACTGCAGCTTATTGTCACAGCTACAACATAAATAAGTTTCAGAGGAAATGAAGCAAAATCAGCTGAGATAAAGGTGCTTAAACGTTGTCAAGTCAATGCATGGTTTCTAAAAAAATCACCTCCCATAGACATAACACGTAAACTTGTCCGATTTTGCGTCTTTACCTTTAAACACAATTTAAAGCATGATGACGTCATCAAATTTCAAAACCATGACATGGACTTGAAAGGCAAATGTTCAAAGTACAACATATCTGAATTTGGGATAATATTGAGCTTAAACAACAGAGATACGAGCAAATGAATGTCAGAAACAGTACCTCAAAAAAATTAATTCCACTTTTTTGATTTCAGATGACGATATGATGACGTCATAATGTAATTATGGAAATAATGATACTTGAAACGTCATGTCCAATTTATATGCTTTTGTAATATGCAATAAAAACATAGGGTCACCTGACGTTTTAAAGAGCTATGGCGAAATAAACAAAGACATGTTTTTTCACTATATTTGCACATAGACGCGCACGCGAAATTTGAACTTTGACGCAAGTGCATTGCTTTGTTATTTGTAGGAATCGATTAGAAATCAATGGATATTGTTGCTCAAAGTATCAGGAATCCAAATCTGTCAAAAAAAGTGTATTTTCATGTTGCTGACGCGCTGTGCGCGCGAAAATGCGCGGACGGACGCGCACGCGCAAAATTGTTTGAAACGCATAAAATTGTCTGAAACTTCGAGATTTCCCATTGGAAAGTTGTTTTGAGCCTTTTAAAATTTTGACGCGCGCTTACGCGCACTTAATGATGTCCTAGGTAATTAGCATCAAAAGAAGTAAGATAGAACGTGACCTGAACTTTATGTCCACAAAAAATGATACAGAAATGACCTTTAGTTATGAAGTTATGATCGATCATGTAACATGGTCCAAAAATCACAAAATGGCGCCTAGACGACGTCATAGATATGTTACTGTCATGAAAACCTTATTGTGGCTAGATATTGTCATGAGACATGTTCCCTGAAAATGTCATGTTATTCCGTAATGTCATTCTTGAGATATTGATGACACAAAATTGTCCAGAAAGAAAGAAGAACGAGATATGAAACTCGTCACGCTGACGAGTTAGGTGATACGCTTGGGGTCATCAGGTGTCGGTCATCTGTGATCGACAAAGAAAAGAATGTGATATAGGCACCTTGAAGTTATATTGAGCGTGCATGCAAAACCGTTTCTCTAACCACTCGGCCACGGGACATCCCCGGAAATGGTAAGGCAAAAAAGAAATGTATAGATATGACAGGGGGAAAAAGTCAATGCCCACTCAACAATCGTGGCCGCGTGAACATGTATTGCATTGCTAGACGGAAATGAGGCCTTGTAACGACTGATGTCGCTATGCCATTTCTGGCAACTTGGGAAAAATACGCGCCGTAGACATAAAGCCTATAATCGGCTGGTTTTGATACCTTGTCTTTAATCACAATTTTCAGTGTGATGACGTCATCAAAGTACAAAACAATGACATGGTCTTGAAAGACATTTTTTCAAAGTACAGCACCTCAGTCGTCGTCATTACATACTATGATCGGTTTGACAAAGTCAGCCTGCAAAGTTTTGCAGCAGTCGAAGCAATGTGGTCTCCAACACAAAAAAGAGGGATATGGTGTGTGTCTGTGTGTCTGTGTGTGTGTATAGGTGCGTTTATATACGAACGTGATTTCTACATGAACGAATATGTAATACAAAATTGAAGAAAAAAAGTAAAATAGCTAAGTATTTTGTTTCGTGATCTTGCGGGGTTCGAACCCGCAACCTCACGTCTCTGAGACGTCGCCTTTAACCGCTCGGCCATACGTCTCGGCGAGAAAATATGAGGAACGTAAACTTATGTATGTGAAAGCTGAATCGGAATCGTTTTGTCCACATTCCATTCTCATTTTCAGTTTTAAACTGCAAAATTGTCAACCTGATGAGGAGATTTCGAAGAAGAAAATGCATGATTATTGCAGCTTATTGTCTCAGCTACAACATACTTAAGTTTCAGAGGAAATGAAGCAGAATCAGCTGAGATAAAGGTGCTTAAACGTTGTCAAGTCAATGCATGGTTTTAAAAAAGATCCCCTCCCATAGACATAACACGTAAACTTGTCCGATTTTGCGTCTTTACCTTTAATCACAATTTAAAGTATGATGACGTCATTAAATTTCAAAACCATGACATGGACCTGAAAGGCAAATGTTCAAAGTACAACATATCTGAATTTGGGATAATATTGAGCTTAAACAACAGAGATACGAGCAAATGAATGTCAGAAACAGTACCTCAAAAAAATTAATTCCACTTTTTTGATTTCAGATGATGATATGATGACGTCATAATGTAATTATGGAAATATTAATACTTGAAACGTTATTTCCAATTCATATGTTTTTGTAATATGCAATAAAAACATAGGGTAACCAGACGTTTTAAAGAGCTATGGCGAAATAAACAAAGACATGTTTTTCGCTATATTTGCACAAAGACGCGCACACGAAATTTCAACTTTGACGCCAACGCATTCCTTTGTTATAGGTCAAAATTGATCGGAAATCAATGGATATTGTTACTTAATGTATCAGGAATCCAAATCTGTCAAAAAATGTGCATTTTCAGTTTGCTTACGCGCACTACGCGCGAAAATGTGCGGACGGACGCGAACGCGCGAAACGCTTAAAATTGTCTGAAACTTCGAGATTTCCCATTGGTAAGTTGTTTTGAGCCTTTTAAAAGTTTGACGCGCGCGTACGCGCGCGTAATAATGTCTTAGGTAATTAGCATTAAAATGTATGATAGAGCGTGACCTGAACTTAATGTCCGCCGAAAATGATACAGACATGACCTTTAGATATGAAGTTATGATCGATCATGTAACATGGTCCGAAAATCACAAAATGGCGCCTAGATGACGTCATAGATATGTTACTGTCATGAAAACCTTATTGTGGCTAGATTTTGTCATGAGACATGTTCCCTGAAAATGTCATGTTATTCCGTAATGTCATTCTTGAGATATTGATGACACAAAATTGTCCAGAAAGAAAGAAGAATAAAAAGAAACGAGATATGAAACTCGTCACGCCGACGAGTTAGGTGATACGCTTGGGGTCATCAGGTGTCGGTCATCTGTGATCGACAAAGAAAAGAATGTGATATAGGCACCTTGAAGTTATATTGAGCGTGCATGCAAAACCGTTTCTCTAACCAATCGGCCACGGGACATCCCCGGAAATGGTAAGGCAAAAAAGAAATGTATGGATATTACAGGGGGAAAAAGTCAATGCCCACTCAACAATCGTGGCCGCGTGAACATGTATTGCATTGCTGGACGGAAATGCGGCCTTGTAACGACTGATGTCGCTATGCCATTTCTGGCAACTTGGGAAAAATACGCGCCGTAGACATAAAGCCTATAATCGGCTGGTTTTGATACCTTGCCTTTAATCACAATTTTCAGTGTGATGACGTCATCAAAGTACAAAACAATGACATGGTCTTGAAAGACAAATGTTCAAAGTACAACACCTCAGTCGTCGTCATTACATACTATGATCGGTTTGACAAAGTCAACCTGCAAAATGTTGCTGCAGTCGAAGCAATGTGGTCTCCAACACACAAAAAAGAGGGATATGGCGTGTGTCTGTGTGTCTGTGTGTGTGTATAGGTGCGTTTATATACGAACGTGATTTCTACATGGACGAATATGTAATACAAAATTGAAGAAAAAAAGTAAAATAGCTAAGTATTTTGTTTCGTGATCTTGTGGGGTTCGAACCCGCAACCTCAAGTCTCTGAGACGTCGCCTTTAACCACTCGGCCATACGTCTCGGCGAGAAAATATGAGGAACGTAAACTTATGTATGTGAAAGCTGAATCGGGAATCGTTTTGTCCACATTCCATTCTCATTTTCAGTTTTAAACTGCAAAATTGTCAACCTGATGATGAGATTTCAAAAAATAAAATGCATGATTACTGAAGCTTATTGTCTCAGCTACAACATACTTAAGTTTCAGAGGAAATGAAGCAAAATCAGCTGAGATAAAGGTGCTTAAACGTTGTCAAGTCAATGCATGGTTTTAAAAAAAATCACCTCCCATAGACAATACACGTAAACTTGTCCGATTTTGCATCTTTACCTTTAATCACAATTTAAGGTATGATGACGTCATCAAATTTCAAAACCATGACTTGGACTTAAAAGGCAAATGTTCAAAGTACAACATATCTGAATTTGGGATAATATTGAGCTTAAACAACAGAGATACGAGCAAATGAATGTCAGAAACAGTACCTCAAAAAAATTAATTCCACTTTTTTGATTTCAGATGATGATATGATGACGTCATAATGTATTTAGGGAAATATTGATACTTGAGACGTTATTTTCAATTCATATGCTTTTGTAATATGCAATAAAAACATAGGGTCACCTGACGTTTTAAAGAGCTATGGCGAAATAAACAAAGACATGTTTTTCGCTATATTTCCACATAGACGCGAACACGAAATTTCAACTTTGACGCCAGCGCATTCCTTTGTTATAGGTCGAAATTGATCGGAAATCAATGGATATTGTTACTTAATGTATCAGGAATCCAAATCTGTCAAAAAATGTGCATTTTCAGTTTGCTTACGCGCACTACGCGCGAAAATGTGCGGACGGACGCGAACGCGCGAAACGCTTAAAATTGTCTGAAACTTCGAGATTTCCCATTGGTAAGTTGTTTTGAGCCTTTTAAAAGTTTGACGCGCGCGTACGCGCGCGTAATAATGTCTTAGGTAATTAGCATTAAAATGTATGATAGAGCGTGACCTGAACTTAATGTCCGCCGAAAATGATACAGACATGACCTTTAGATATGAAGTTATGATCGATCATGTAACATGGTCCGAAAATCACAAAATGGCGCCTAGATGACGTCATAGATATGTTACTGTCATGAAAACCTTATTGTGGCTAGATTTTGTCATGAGACATGTTCCCTGAAAATGTCATGTTATTCCGTAATGTCATTCTTGAGATATTGATGACACAAAATTGTCCAGAAAGAAAGAAGAATAAAAAGAAACGAGATATGAAACTCGTCACGCTGACGAGTTAGGTGATACGCTTGGGGTCATCAGGTGTCGGTCATCTGTGATCGACAAAGAAAAGAATGTGATATAGGCACCTTGAAGTTATATTGAGCGTGCATGCAAAACCGTTTCTCTAACCACTCGGCCACGGGACATCCCCGGAAATGGTAAGGCAAAAACGAAATGTATAGATATTACAGGGGGGAAAAGTCAATGCCCACTCAACAATCGTGGCCGCGTGAACATGTATTGCATTGCTAGACGGAAATGCGGCCTTGTAACGACTGATGTCGCTATGCCATTTCTGGCAACTTGGGAAAAATACGCGCCGTAGACACAAAGCCTATAATCGGCTGCTTTTGATACCTTGCCTTTAATCACAATTTTCAGTGTGATGACGTCATCAAAGTACAAAACAATGACATGGTCTTGAAAGACAATTGTTCAAAGTACAACACCTCCGTCGTCGTCTTTACATACTATGATCGGTTTGACGAAGTCAGCCTGCAAAATTTTGCAGCAGCCGAAGCAATGTGGTCTCCAACACAAAAAAGAGGGATATGGTGTGTGTCTGTGTGTCTGTGTGTGTGTATAGGTGCGTTTATATACGAACGTGATTTCTACATGGACGAATATGTAATACAAAATTGAAGAAAAAAAGTAAAATAGCTAAGTATTTTGTTTCGTGATCTTGTGGGGTTCGAACCCGCAACCTCAAGTCACTGAGACGTCGCCTTTAACCACTCGGCCATACGTCTCGGCGAGAAAATATGGGGAACGTAAACTTATGTATGTGAAAGCTGAATCGGGAATCGTTTTGTCCACATTCCATTCTCATTTTCAGTTTTAAACTGCAAAATTGTCAACCTGATGATGAGATTTCAAAGAATAAAATGCATGATTACTGAAGCTTATTGTCTCAGCTACAACATACTTAAGTTTCAGAGGAAATGAAGCAAAATCAGCTGAGATAAAGGTGCTTAAACGTTGTCAAGTCAATGCATGGTTTTAAAAAAAATCACCTCCCATAGACATAACACGTAAACTTGTCCGATTTTGCATCTTTACCTTTAATCACAATTTAAGGTATGATGACGTCATCAAATTTCAAAAACATGACTTGGACCTGAAAGGCAAATGTTCAAAGTACAACATACCTGAATTTGGGATAATATTGAGCTTAAACAACAGAGATACGAGCAAATGAATGTCAGAAACAGTACCTTAAAAAAATTAATTCCACTTTTTTGATTTCAGATGATGATATGATGACGTCACAATGTATTTAGGGAACTATTGATACTTGAAACGTTATTTTCAATTCATATGCTTTTGTAATATGCAATAAAAACATAGGGTCACCTGACGTTTTAAAGAGCTATGGCGAAATAAACAAAGACATGTTTTTCGCTATATTTCCACATAGACGCGCACACGAAATTTCAACTTTGACGCCAGCGCATTCCTTTGTTATAGGTCGAAATTGATCGAAAATCAATGGATATTGTTGCTTAATGTATCAGGAATCCAAATCTGTCAAAAAATGTGCATTTTCATGTTGCTTACGCGCACTGCGCGCAGAAATGCGCGGACGGACGCGAACGCGCGGAACGCTTAAAATTGTCTGAAACTTCGAGATTTCCCATTGGGAAGTCGTTTTAAGCATTTAAAAACTTTGACGCGCGATAATGCGCGCGTAATGATGTCCTAGGTAATTAGCATTAAAAAGTAAGATAGAGCGTGACTTGAACTTTATGTCCAACGAAAATGATACAGAAATGACCTTTAGTTATGAAGTTATGATCGATCATGTAACATGGTCCGAAAATCACAAAATGGCGCCTAGATGACGTCATAGATATGTTACTGTCATGAAAACCTTATTGTGGCTAGATATTGTCATGAGACATGTTGACTGAAAATGTCATGTTATTCCGTCATGTCAATGTTGAGATATTCACGACACAAAATGTGCCAGAAAGAAAGAAGAATAAAAAGAAAGAAAGGAAGATTTTGACAAACACAATAGGTGATACGCTAAAAGCGTATCACCTAATAAAGAGAGATTTTGACAATCACAATAGGTGATACGCTGATAGCGTATCACCTAATAAAGAGAGATTTTGACAATCACAGGTGATACGCTGATAGCGTATCACCTAATAAAAAGAAATAAAGAGAGATTTTGACAATCACAATAGGTGATACGCTGATAGCGTATCACCTAACAAAAAATAAGCCCGATGTGATTAGGATTAAGACCTCGATGAAATCTCCTGCAATTTGTGTATCCTATGGCTTTAATCCTTTCTTTGCCAGGGTTTTTTGAGATTGTGTATACGATGCCATGGTATGTTCTGTGTCATTCGGTACTCACGGCACACAGAGTACAAACAAATTCCACTCCGTTACATTTAATGATAAGAGTAGGACTTCTCATCCCATTACAAATTAAGGAATTGTTTTATTTTACAAGAGAGGAAGCACGGTGTACCAGCTTACAACAGCAAGACAAGTTTCAATCAATACCTACGCTTCTCATAGACTCTATCCTCAAACATTTTCCGTCTATCAATGTGTATAATAACTGAAAGCTTCTGAGATTTTGTCTTGTAACACCCGTCTTGCTGTCGTGAGGCAGGGTATGGTGCGTATAAATACAAACATTATATTGAAGTGTTCAGAATGTCTATATATCTGTACAGATACACATTGCATTGTGGTGGTCATTTGAGCCGACTCGGCTGTTAATTTCAAGTTCAAATTCAGTGATAGTGCAATGCAATGACAATTTTAATTTCGATCACATCATGAAAGGCAAAGACGATAATTTTCCCGGGGGTTGAATCGACTTCATGGATGCAAACTAAAGATGAGAAGATAAAACATTAGAATTCAGTACAGTGTAGTACATTTACTTTTCTTGTGAGATACATTCTACACCGCCGTCAGGATACTTAGAATTGCCTTCGCTTACATAGTTGCTATGGTCTCAATAAGCTGAAAACTGCACAAGGCATATGAAACAATATCTTCGTTTATTTGTACATGTACTTTGACTTGAAAATTAGTTTTGAAATTTATCCCAGTCATTCTACAACACATTGGGATAACAATATATCTAGTCCTTTTTCAGGAGGAGATTTTTTTTTCTTCTAAATTTGCCAGGGATGCGGTAGTGCTGTCCGGTAATATTATGTACTTTTTTTTTTTGGTTTCCTTTACTTACTCTTAGTCCTAATGCCTTATGCTTAGCATTCACTTGTGTATTATATAATATGGACATGTATGAGGAATATTGAATATCAATGCCAATTCGACATGAGCTCCAAAATCCAAAATGTGAGCCAGAACGAAAAATGTGGTTGTCAGCTGAATATACAAATAATATTTGAAATTTAATGACATTTCCCACCTCCTTCCCCATAAAGAAAAACCTCCATCAATTGAAAATGATAGATTTACCCATGTAATTACGCCGCTTTACGACAAATGTTACGACAAATCCCCTGTACAGCGAAAGTCAGAACTGAATTATTCTAGTCAGAACGGAATTATTCTTGTGGGAAACGAATAGATAATAGATCAATGTCGATTCAACAGAATCCGTGGAGTTTCCAGTAACCCTCCGATCCATAGCCAGTAAATATACCAACGAAGTCGACCGATACAGGGTTCGGGTCAGTCATTTCCAGAATAGGTGTTTCTTCTCCGTAGTGGCCAAACTTGATGACACCGCCAGCGAAACTGAACCAGAAGTGGTCGTAGTGAGGTATTCCGGAGAGCGACACGTCATCAGCGCCGAATTCGAAATTGTCGCACTGGTCAGGTGGAGACACACATCGCCGCATCGCTCCGGCAACATTGACTCGTCCGTTCTTTGCTCCTCCTAGTGCTGGGGAAATGAAAAGTTATGCTGAATGTGTATGAAACATGCATGTGATCGAATTATTCTTTCCGCGTGTCTGCTATTGTTGGTCTCGTTTCTGTCAAGATTGTCATTGTCATGCAAGTTGCCTCCTAGCCATCAAACAGTTAATGACTTGCTCTTTCACTGAGTAGAAAAGGAAGTGAAGAACTGAATTACGAAGTCAGATTAATTCATTTCAATAATTCTTTATACGACCTAGCTAAGAGTGTTACGCGCGTATGAGACGATATACTTCAGATTCCAGTATGACTTTTTAGTTGAGTTAAGGGTTTTTACTTTGAATATTATTTCTTATAAAAGGAAAATGAAAGGTGCATCTTAAAAATTGAAATGCTTTTCAAAACAGACGCCAGTATAAACTCTGATTTAATCACAAAATATCAAAATTATCCAATGTCCCGGCCTTGAAAATGTCAGTCAATACACAATGTTGCTGCATGTAGCCACATAGGGTGAATCTACCGCAGATACAGTTGAGGAATGGGAGTTCAGGCCATTCAGTGAGAGGGATAAGAATGAACAGATTTTTTAAAAGAGAGAGAGAGAGAGGAAGAGTTGATGGTTTGTATGCATAGAAACGCATAATTTAGTTCATCATGTGCAATTATTTGCGTTTGTCGGAAACGAGAGAATGGAGCAGTGGGATGAATAATGTAAGTAGAATGGAGGCCCGGCAATTATGATGATCACTCTCAGAAGTAATGAAATTAGGTACTCACCAATTTCATACATCCCTCCCCCTGCATTACTACTGAACAAACCGACGTGGGCATCACGATTCGCACTGACTTCCAGGTCGAACGACGTTATACCGGGTGATATGTTCCATCCACCAATCGTGTAGGTCCTTGATATGCCTACGTCAGGGGTATGGATAACTGGACAGGCTGTAGAATTGATAAGTTATTGATAACAATGATGGGGACATTGTAATTAGAGGGAAATCAAGGTAGTGTAAACTGAGAGTACCCATCATATTGATTATTTATATCATCATCATTACAGTCGGTATCGCCACACAAAAGACAATAATGGAGGTAGGCTTATATTACTTCATCTATATTGCATACGCATTTGGAGTACAATACCCAAAGGGTCAAGACTCGCATCCATTTAGAACAAGGAACATTTTTCTGAATTATATCATTATGTTACATGGAATATCACAATGCATTATTTTGTCGGGTTGTAATATACATGCATAGGCTATTCTTTGAAAATGGAAAAAATATATATATAAATTAATTAATACATGTGATAAGAGAACTGGCCACTAAGGAAACGGACGAAAACTAAAATATTCCGCCACAGCTTTATGAGATTTAGACATTCGAACACATTCAAACAAATTAGAAATATTCAAATTCATGAAATTCTTCCGTCGAGGTATTTTTATTGCAACTGATTGACAAATTGCCCTACGTCGACGTAAATAAGCACTGAATTGATCAGTGTTTGAGTCATAGCTTTGGCTACACCTAAAACAGTGATTAATTCAGTGCTTACTTACGTCGATGTAGGGCAATATGTCAATCAGGTGCTTTCAAGACATCATAAAAACATTTGCGTTGAATAAGGACGAAACGATTTTGACACGAAATACCTAAATTTGCCAGCAGCATGGCTGAGATTTCAACTTTTGATTGAAAGTGTAAAGAAAATCTCCTTTTTTCACTTTTTGGTTCTATGCCTATCTGCGAACAAATAAAGGCAATATAATGATATATGTATGTATATATATATATATGTATATATATACTAGTATATATATATATATATATATATACACCGTGTATATATACATATATCCAGAAGCACATCAGTTTGAAAGTCAGTCTGCCTGAAGATAGCCACAGCGTGTAACCGCCGGTAGCGGACAAGACGCCAAAGCACAGGTACGCCTATACATGTATATATATATATATATATATATATATATATATGTATACATATGTTATAATATTCCAGAAACCAAAACTATTTCATTGAAAGAGTAACTTTCATGTAGAAATGCCCTTTTAACAATTCGATATAGATATGCAAATGCGTATCATAAAACTTTTGAGGAAATAATAATCAATAACAATGTTTGACTTTCCATATTACACAATCCGAAAGTTTGCAATGATCCACACTATAACGATATTTGTTTTCACAAGTCATATTACGCCGATGTTGTATTTACGAATCATAACATAGTGTGTACACTCTACTTTGAAGTTTGCTTCCTGCCCACCCCCACTCCCCCCCCCCCCCCCCGTTGTGTTTTGTTTTGTTTGTTTGTTTGTTTTTTGTGTTACGGCTACAGCGTTAATTCCCTATACTCACCACACTGACTTCCAAAGAAGGCATTGGCACAGGTGCACAAGTGTCCGGTTGCAGTCTCGGTACAGTTCCCTCCATTTTGGCAAGGTTCATAACTACATTCTTTGGAAGAAAAGAAAAAATATGTTCAAAGTAGCTCCATGAGGTCGCTTGAATTTAGTCAAACGCTAAATGAGAAAGTTGAGACAACTTTTGTATTACTTATTAGAGGTAAAATATAAAGGTAGCAATTTTTTAACTTTGGAATATTTTATCCTGCAGCTATGTTTATTACACGCCATCCTGATGTTAGACATGACGATTATTTAGAATTTTCGTTCATTTTTTTTTTTGTTTTTTGTCATATTGCCGTCCACAATTGTGTTGCGCCAACGCATGAGCATACTATGGGCAATCCGTCCTCTACTTCGTTGACTTGCTTTTGCTTGCGTTTGCTTTTCAGACCCCACAACGTGTTGGAAATTCGACCATTTTCATCTTCCTACTATAGGCCACTTTAAACAACAAGTGACTTTGCACCGAAGGCACGAATTTGTTGTTAAGCCAGGACCCAACATTACAGGGGTGGAAAAAAATGTTATCAGTGCCAATGAAATTGGCACTCTTAAATTACTACTATCATATTGCATTGCTTGCCACTAAAACAGTGACTTAAACTGTTACCATTGTGTCATGTACCGTATTAGGCTTCAAAATACTGTTATAACAGTAAACAGAAAAGATCTACGTCACAACTTAATTGGTCATAGTATCCAGTTTGGACTTCTGCTTGGGAAACCTGAACTTATTGTACATAGGCCTATCCGTAGTACTGAATTAAAAATATTATGTTGAATGATCCCCTTTACTGAAATTCGCCGGCTCCGTGTCAAATCTCTTGTTTAAACTCAGATGGCAAGGTTTTTTGTGTTTCTTTGGGGTTTTTTTGTTTTGTGTTGCTTGATTGCATTTGAATTTGATTGGAAAATCCTTTTCTGTGCCATTTAGCAGGGCTCGACACTAACTTTTATTTTTGGTGGCCCGATCGGGCCACCAAAATCATGAATTTGTATAGTTGGTGGCCCGAAAGTAATATCTGGTGGCCCGAAAAAAAATCAAGAAAAACATAAAAAAACTAAATCGGTCCTACTAAACATAGAAACATAAATACAGTGTATTAAGCATTAATGAAGTAATACAGGTACTCATGTCCAAAACAAGTGAATAGAGAATTCAATCATCTTACCGTTATTCTGAGTTCTAAGATTTAGCAAAGAGGCTTATATATTTAAATTTTATGCTATTTTCGTGGTCAAAACTTCCGTTTGAAATGAGAAAGTGGGAGCATTTACAGACATTTGTAAACATCCGACATTTGTTTTAGCATTGTAAAGAGCCGAAAGTTACCGTTATTCGTTTCTGATTGTAAAAGCAATCATCCAACACTTACTAGTATTTTAGCACCTTATGGAGCCGATTGTTACCGTTAATCATTTTTAAATGTAAAAGAAACAACCGACATTCATTTTAGCATCTTACGGAGCTGAATGTTATCCCTATTCATTTCCGAACGTGAAAGCAAACATGCGCTATTCATTTCAGCATCTAACTGAACCGATTGATACCGTTAATCATTTCCAAATGTAAAAGCAACAATCTATTATCCATTTCCAAATTTAAAAGCAAAAAACCGGCATTTATTTTACCATCGTACGGAGCCGAATGTTACTGCTGTCCACTTCCGAAAGTGAAATGAATCATCTGACAATGTTACTGTTTTTCATTTTTGAACGTCAAGGCAGACATCAGACATTTAATTTTATTTTACCATCAAACGCAGCTGAATGTTACTGCTATTCATTTCGAAATGTAAAAGCAAAATAATATCCGACAAAGCATCATTCGTATGGAGCAGAGCGTTACTGGTATTCACTTCCAAACGTAAAAGGAACAATCTGACATTTATTTTGCCATATTGAATGTTATTGCTATTTACTTTCAAAAGTAAGAGCAAACATCCGACATTATTTTATCTGATCATCGTACGGAGTTGAAAATCATTGTTATTCATTTCCGAACGTCAAAGGGATCATTCGACGTTTATTTTAGCATCTTACGGAGTTGAATATTATTATTCACTTCTGAACGTCAAAGCAAACATTCGACATTCATTCCAGCCGCGGAGCCGAATGTTATCCCTATTCATTTCCGAAAGCAAAATCAAATATCTGACATTAATTTTAGCATCGTACAGAGCTGAATGTTACCGTTATTCATTTCCAAAAGTATAAGCAAACATCCGACATTTATTTTAGTATCATACGGAGTCGAATATTACCATTATTCATTTCTAAAATAAAAAGCAAACATTGACATTTATTTTAGCATCTTACGAAGCCAATTGTTACCGCCGTTCTTCCAAAATTAAAGGCAAACATCCGACTTTTTTGGTGGCCCAGTTGGGCCACCAAAATCTTCATTTCTGATATTTGGGTGGCCCGACGTGCGTTTTTGGTGGCCCCGGGCCACTGGGCCACCGTTAGTGTCGAGCTCTGCATTTAGTATCAAAACCGGGCGAATACCGAAAGTGCCCAAGAGATTGCTCTGAATTGTCGACAAATACGTTGTATATGTCCCCCAACACCCTCAAAAAACAAAACAAAACAAAACAAAACAAAACACAACACAACGGCACCCTCCTTGACGATAACTTCAAGAAACAGTTAAAAAATTCAAATACAATTTCAGGGCATGAAGCTATAACTCATTACCCGCATCTTACAGAAATCCCATCCGATTTGCTTCACTGGTCAGAAGGAAATAAAGGTTTACGTACAGCATGTAGGGACTCCCTTCCCTGCAAGTTCTGTCCATTCTGTTCACACATGCAGTTCCAAGAGCATCCAAGTGCTAAACTTGGAAGAATCAGACGCATGACATGCTCTTCAACGATCCACATTTTTCTGTGACCACTTAACCAAACTGAACGGGGTTTTCTGCAAAATATAGCTAAGATGTTATGGTTTAAGACCCTGAAATAGTATTCAGACAGTTTAATCATTAATACGGAAATCCGATCGTATTTCTTTTTAACAAACTATACAAAGGAGGCCTAACAATTTCGGTTTCGGGGGATGCATTAGCGCATCTTTAAATTTTCCTGATTTGGGATGTCGATCTCCTTGTACAATAAGATTATTTTGAACGTTTGTTCGCTTATTTGTTTTTTAGATGCCATGGCACCCTTCGCTTCACCTTTAAACATTTTTTTTAAAATGATCTCTTTCTTGGGTTGTGCTACTTACCCTGTGCGATTCCAAATAAAATACATTTAACGATTTTTGTCACTCTATACAATACTTGAAAAAGGAAGTGGTGAGACAATTTGGCGTAAGAGATAAGGAAATAAACAAATAATACCTGGTATTTTACACATATATCCTCGGATCTTGTTCCCTGCATGTTGAGTTCCGATCCTGGCAAAGCCCTCATCACTCATCAACTTCATTACCATGGTTACCGTCCTTCCATTCCTTAGTTTTATTGTTCCGCAACCTCCACTGAAGTTTGGGCATCTAACGTCGCAGCTCTCGTCTGCTGACAACCCAGAGACTGGGAATGAAAACAAAAGACATGATTGTGATTGGGTAACTTTCTCTGTATAATCAGTTTGTAGATTATCAATACATGTCATGAAGGCGTCCTACAGCAATGATCGACAATGTAGTAAGAGGATAGCAGTAAACTCAGGCCCCTAGCTCGCTCACCAGTCCTGCGTGATGACGTGCTGGAGCATTCTCTTTTGCGTTTGTAATTGTCCATAGAATGTTCACGCAATCTTGTTGATTTTAGAAATCATGTACATGTAGATATTTTCATTTATACTGGCTGAAAAGTGTGAAAACAAGGAAAATGTAAGGCGTCTTATAATGGCATCTAATGCAATGCAAAAATGAGAAAACTCACAGAGATTGCTGCCAGTAATTAGTAGAAGTGTGAATGGCCTTATCATAGCCATTTTGGTGTTGGTGTCCAGCAGCCGAGGATGAACAACACAACGTTATCTAAAATAGTGAGGCAAATGTTTCCGCCTGTCTCTTTGAATCCATCCAAAACGGCGTGCATGCATCTGTCGGAATGATGGCGTATCAATAGTGGGCGTTGCGTTGTTGAAAGTGATCAAATCGCTCTATCTTGTCTCGCATTCAGTCCATCGCATAACTTCTGTGCGTGCATATGTGTGCGTGCGCCTGTGTGTGTATGTTGGGTATCCTCACATATATACGATAGACCAGATCGTAATTCCACTTTGCGCGTGAGCAGAAAAAAGGTCATTTGTACCAAAGGGCATTTTGGTTATTGTGTGTGTGTGTGTGTGTGTGTGTGTGTGTGTGTGTGTGTGTGTGTGTGTGTGTGTGTGTGTGTGTGTGTGTTAATTCATTGAGATAAGCATATGTGATGTTATGGTTATTCATGTGATCTTATCTTAATGGTGCTTGCAGCACATCCACCTGACAGCAAGCGGCACTTTGGCAAAATCAAAAGGAAAAGGTAGTTGAAAATGAAATGAAATGAATGCGTAGTAAAATGTAAACTATAACTGGTCACCTGTTCTAAACGCAAGTCAATTGAAACTTGTTTGTTTGAGCAAGAGTTCCATAAATTCTTACATTGGGCAAACTAATAATTACGTCGCTTTTAAAACGTGTGGAGTACTCAACCAAAAAGAAAAAAGAAAGGTAATTTGTACCAATGTATACATAAGCTAATTACGAACTGGCTTGTAATTCGTTGGGAACATGGAACAACATATCACATTACAATAGAATGATAACCTTTGTAAGAATACGCATTGACTTTAAAAAAAAAAATTATAAAACAGGAGACCCAAATGCATTAAATTTTTGATAAAGTGCATGGAGAATCCCTTTACTGTTGCTAGTGACTGAGTGAATTAGTTTCCTATCTAACAGAAAAATGGGCTCACAGAGTGAAATCACAGTAAGGCTCGCCAATGTGAAATGTAGTCATCTCCTGTACAATTAACGAGGTAGAGTGGTTACAGAAAACAATGTTCTATTCATTGCTGTCGATGATTCTTTGACGTAAACATGTCGGGGGTACAACAAACTGCTGAGAGAAAGAGAGATAGAGAGATATAGACATGTAGAGAGAGATGGAGGATAGTATGTGTGTGCGTGTGATTGTGTGTGTGCGTTTGTGTGTGTGTACGTGTTTTTGTGTGCATTACCAATATGGTTGACATTGAGCAATGCTAAAATTACATTAGCTTTGCGCGGAAACTGTTATGGAAATAATGAACCAGCAGAAGATGTGTAAAAATACTATTGACTTTTTATGTTGTTCTTTTGTTCAGTGTTTTCCTGTTCGTCAGGACTATAGAGCTGTTTACCTAATAATAGTACTGTCTATCGATTCTGAACCGCCAATGTATTCAATCCTATCTACTTAAGCGCTGCGTTCATGTTTACAGTTGCTTCATCCAGATTACTACGTTCCCATCCTCGCGCAGTCGGAGTCCGTATTGTCTGTGCTGTTTGATCACGGCCGACAGTTTTGTATACAGAGCTGCTTCCATTGACTTGGGTCTTCTAGAGACCCAGTTCCGTTTGTTTGCCCGCTAATGACTATTATTTTAATGGTGGCAACGACACAATAAGTCAAATCCCTGTAAACCTGCTGGTGGATGCTTAATAAGTCTCATGTTTTCAGATGGGTGAAAACTAGTTGCGTACATTAAAATGAGGACAAGGTAGTGCACCGACAAACTTAAAATCATGTCATTTTATTTGATTTTATTTCAAGTGATTTATTCTTCCTATTCTTCCTATATACACAAATTTTCAGCAATTTGATAAACGTTATTATTATACAATATGGTATTAAACAGTAATAACTGGTTATTTTTCACAATTTCAATAGTTTTTGTTTTATACACATTATGTACAAAATAAATATGCATGACCTTGTATTCATGATGAACTGTATTTACATGTACATGTATTATAACTTATGTGATAAATATGTTTATAAAATGGGTTCAAGAATGTAGCCTGACGTCACAATGTTTACACTATCAGTGCGCACTCAATCAGTTGTTACAAATGCGTCGCGCGCTACTACGCGCTGTCAATCCTGTAAACAACTTCTACTTCGGGCTGCCAGCCGGCCTTTCTTGTGCATACATGTGGCTTACGTATACTCTTATACGTACATTTTGTACATGCTCATAGTACTTATATGTGCGGGATTTCCGAGTGCGACGTGCGTAATATGTTCGGGACGAACATCTTCGGACATCTTGACTTTTTGACTTGAGCTAGTGCTACATGTAGCTGTCTGGTATTGACCCACAAAGGTACGTGAAAAATGCTGTTAGTTTTCGACCCATTTTATAAAACAAATGATGCACAGGATTATTTCGTGGCGTGGCCCTCGTGCATGTTTCACAATTGTAAATACCCTCGAGTGCGCTACATCTCCACTAACGCACTCTATCCTGTGCATCATTTGTATAATATTTATGCATGTATATTTATATACATTCTTATATGTATAACGTTATTCATTAAACACATTGCATTTCACCACTGACAATTTTTTTCAATTTCTATAGGTCTGGAATGTCTTCGCGCCTTATTGCCACTCCTGAATCCATGATGTTTCACAAAGATTCCGCTAGAAGCTATCCATTTTATTACCAAGCATTGAGCCGTTCAAAATTCAGACAGTATAATCAGCCAGCGCTTTTTGCGGGTACCCGTCTGTAGCGCAAGTGAAAACTCATCTGTGATATCAGCAACTTTGTCACGCTGGATTTGCATAGGCCTACACTGCCGAAGGGCGTAGTCAAATTTTCGAATGCCTGCCAAAATAAACGTAATTTATTACGGATACATTTTTATTTTCCTTTCAAGACCTGTTAAAAAAGCCCAGTGAAGCACACTACTAGAGCAAACCAGCAAATTTACTATGTTGGTGATACGGGGTCTACGATTTGCCATCTTCAACAATTCGTCGATGAGCTCTGTAACCAACTAACTGGACAACTGATCCTGGTGGATTCCGCGATTGGATTTTTGCAAGAGATAATCACGAGCTTTCTGACGATAATGAGGTAAGTGCATTCTCTAGGGGACAAAAGCTAGGGCACTTCCTGCTTTGATTGCAAGTGCGCAAGTGAATTACTCTCTCTTCATTGGACATAGATTGGTAGGTGATTGATATGACTGGCTACCTAATGCCTATTGACCAAATCACGAGGGATGTGTTTGAATGCGTTTGAACGTAGAGTAAATTGATCGTGTGATTCGGTGTGCGCCAACCAATTTAAATGCAAAAGTTGACCTGGAGCTCCCTATGACCTGGAACCCACACCGATGTTTTATTTTCTGAAAACAAAATTTTAAAGATAACTGATATTTATTATTATTGTCTTGGCCAATTTATGTATAAACTTTCTAATAATTTGTTGCCGTCTGTCTTCACAAGCATGTTTGCGAGAAACCGCTCGTTCCATAAATATCCAACTCGTCACTCAGATGAATTCCATCTGCCTTTAACTAGAACAATGTTTACACAATCTATATTTACATTTGCTGGACCTAAATATTGGAACAACCTTTCTAACAGTTTGAGGACATCTCCAAGTTTAAGTTCCTTTAAGAGTAATCTGAAGAAAAATATTTTGAACAGTTATAAGAATTGTTGATTCTTTATTGGTTGCAAAGAAGTGTAAAATCCAACCTTATATTCTATTGGAATTACAGCTAAGCGGCTCCATCCATCCACTACCTCTCGTGTCCTTCTATTTTTTTTTTGTCTCTTATCTTCACACCACGCATTAAGCTGCTTTCTCCCCCCCCCCCTCTCTCTCTCATACACACACACACACTCACACACACACACACACACACACATACTATTTTGTTTCTCTCCTCTCTTTTCCGGCATGACAGCGACTTAGTGTAGTGTAGGGATTTGTTCAGGGTTTTTGTTTCGGATAAGTTAGGTTATAGGTCTTTTTGTCTTACTTTCTTTGTTTCATCCATTTTCAATGCTTATCAGTCTATCGATCATATAATTTCTTGTATTACGTGTGGGGGGAATGCAGCCTACAAGCTCAGCTTTTTAGCATTCCTCCCCATTTCCAACATTTTCCTATACCTACAAGTTTTCTGTAAATTTATCCTTTACTTTGTATGATGAAATTTATGCACTGTATTCAATTTTTGTAATATATTTATATGTTTTTGTTGGAAATGAAAAATAAATGAATGAATGAATGAATGATCAGACAAGTATAGCGGATTTTTATACCACGATATTTTGACAACAACCCCCCCCCCCTCCCATATGGAGCTCCATTACACATCTGACACTTTACCTGTGGCCAAAAATTGAAGGACACTGTATAAATGATTTTTTTTCTTAATTTTACATTATCAAAGAAGCACGCACTGTAGAGCGAAAATACGTATAATGAATGACATGCTTTATTTTATTTTTTTGTGTGCTGCAAAATATCATCATAATATGATCTGACTTAAATCTGGAACGTGATTAAGGTCGGCAATACTGAATGATAAATCAATTCAATTCAGTTTAGTTTCAATTTGATTTTATTGTCCATTTGTGAAAATTTTGATTTGTTTACATGCACACACGTTATAGTTCATCGGTACATGCATAGAATGCATACATATAAAGAACGCAGGAATAACATACAGGTACATACATAGACTTGATAGACTTACAAGAGATATACAACAATAATCATAATATCTGTATCAATATCAGAGATACCCCATTAGGAATTCAGTCCGTCTAAGACAACCCGAGTATTAGATGAAATATCAATCTGTATGATTTATATGAGTGAACGTCGTGTTTGGTGTGATGTTCGTGTATGCAGGCTGGTGTGTAAATATGTGTCAAATTGATCATAACTAGGGCCTCTTATCGGAATTGTAAAAGATATAAGTGAGTGTATCCAAAAGAAGTGATTGTATATCACTAACTTTGGAAGGTCATGTGTGTATGTGTGTGTGTGTGTTTGCGTAAATGAAAGTGGATGTATATTTGACAGAAATTATACCACATCAACGGTTATAATCAATATTCTACTGAATAAAACTAAAATTTTCATAACAATTGTGTAATAATTCATACCTGAATTTAAATATGATATTTTCCTATTTTCCTATATATTATGTATTATGTACGAGGGCTGCATGCAAATCAAGCATTGCTTAAGCTGTAGCCCTTCTGCGTTATTCATTGCATCGCTGATAATATGTTCTTTTGTACATTGTAAAGGCAATGAAGAAACTGTATTGCTGTATAGGTAATGAAGAAACTTACTTTGTTAGCAACTAATGTTTATGTATATCCATTTATATGTATGGTACCATCAATGTATATGATATATATGTGCATGTATCTGCATGAGCAATGATATAATGCAGGAACCAATAAAATAAAATCAAAAAATAAAAATAAAAAAAATATAATATATTAATATTGCTATGAGAGATAAATGTAGAATGAATGTATTGATCACTTACCATATGAAATCACAAATGCCCATATTATTATCATCATTATGCAGGGTACTTTTTATCCCATATTCACTGATTAACCATCACAAAAAAAGGAGGCGAGGAAATATATGTACACACACACACACACACACACATATATATATATATATATATATATATATATATATATATATATGTGTGTGTGTATAAATATGAAACCTACTTCTTTTCAAATGCTGATAACAAAGTTAGTTTTTAGGAACATTTTGTTATATGTATCTCTAACCTTCTCTTTCTCTCTTTCAATAATATATGATAATCGTAAATGTTCAAATCAGTCTATGATTATGATATGACATATTATGTAGGGCCTAAGTATATATATGTATATATGTATATATGTATATATGTATATACGTATGTATATAGACAATATATACGTATATATATATATATATATATACAATGTATATATATATATATATTATGTATATATATATGTATATATATATATATATATATATATATATATATACAATGTTTATGCACGGCTTACCATCCTTCCAGTGCTCCTGCTAAACAAACGTGGACCATGCCACGTGGAGATGAGGAGAGGGGGAAAACAATTTTCGCCGAAATCTGTGCCTCTTGTCATTCTATCGTCGACAGTGGGGCCCGCAGATCGGGTCCCCACCTAATGGGAATCTGGGGCCGCCAAGCAAACACTCTACCGGGATACAAATTTGCCAAGTCCGATGAGAAGAGCGGTAAGATGTATAATGAGTTCAATGTGTGTTATCTTGCTGATGCCGAGACTTTGACATCATAATTATATGTTGATTTTCTTTATGACATCATGGTTTGTATGTTTCAGATATCCCCTAGTCTGATTTCTTATAAAATGTTAGGTGAAAAATTAAAAGGGCCGTGTAATTCTTTTCCGTCCTGCAAATCAGGAAAGCACATCAGCAGAATTTTTTATTTATTTGTACTTTTCGGTTACTTTTGTGTTGTTGTTGTTGTGATACCTGTATTGACCAATATCGTGAATACAGAGCTAAATTACGCAAGTGGGAAAGTTATTTTGAAATTAATCAATATCTAAACAAATTTGATATATTTCATTAGATCAATCTTCGTATACATTCAGAACCTTATGCAAACTATGTTCTAATCTGTTGATGCAAAAATCACTGAACAATCTATGACTCTGTTGCCTGGTTTTGGTACAAACAAACTGGTTGTACACGTGCTGATACACGACAACTCCCAATTTTTGACACAGTCTAGAGCTCTATAATGTTATTCAATATATGCCAAATCTTTGAATCGATATCTTTTCTGTTCGTATTTTTTTTTAATCAATGGGTTGTAGAATAAAGCCAACCCTACGCTCCAGGCATATTGGATGGTGACATGTTAAAACCAAAAGTTGTATACTTTGCGTTGTATTTGTTTTCTCTTTGTTTTCTTTTTTTTTGATACTTTTTCTTAACTCGTAAGAAAAGTTGATAATGTGCACCTGCCCTTTTGATCTGCATTTGATTTAAAGGAATAATCTGGAATGACAAGACACTATGGGACTACTTTGAAAGAGGCCATATACCGGGGACCAAGATGCTTTTCCGGGCTTTGAAGACGGACGAGCAGAAACGAGCCGACGTACTTGCCTACCTTAAAGTAGCCTCATCTACAAACAAGAAATAACGTTATTATCAGCATTTTTTTTTTGTTGCCCATTAATAACGAGCTGTACTTGAATGTTGCGTTATGTATTTACGGTGTAAGTTCTCTTCTCTCTTAAACGAAGAGATTATCTTATCTTGTTTCATCTCAAACTATGAACACGAAAAATTTGTGTCAGCAGGGAAATGCAACAGCATGATTCCAGCAAAGAGAATCCAGAGAAGAACAATTCTGGGGAGGGGAAAGGGCAGCTGGTCGGAATGTAAATTTTCTATATATCAAGATTAAAGGACAAGTTCACCTTCATAAACATAAGGATTGAGAGAATGCAACAATGTTAGTAGAACACATCAGTGAAAGTTTGAGGAAAATTGGACAATCCATGCAAAAGTTATGAATTTTTAAAAATTTTTGTGTTGGAACCGCTGGATGAGGAGACTACTACAGCTTGTGAGTCATATGCGTACAACAGTATAAAGAAAATATAAAGAAAATTCAACATATTTTCACTTTTTTCACATAACAAAAGAGCACTTGACTTTGCGCTTTCTAAAGGCAGGGGGAATAATATTACCCATAACATTTGTCGGTAACGAGTCGGGGGAATGTGAATTTTTTTCATAAGATGAAATTTTGTGAAATTCTCTTTATATTTTCTTTATATTGTTGTACGCATGTGACATCTAAGTTATTCACACACTGCAGTAGTCTTCTCATCCAGCGGTTACTGCACAAAAACTTCAAAAATTCATAACTTTTGAACGGATTGTCCGATTTTCCTCAAACTTTCAATGATGTGTTCTACTAATATTGCTACATTCTCTCAATCCTTATGTTTATGAAGGTGAACTTGTCCTTTAAGAAGTACATACAGGGAAAAAACAAAAACGTACTTTCACAGCAAAGTCTGGTATGAATGCTAGGAATGTTAGGTCGCGTATGCATTCAAATGGTAAATGGTATGGATGGGTGAAGGATTTGTTAAAATCACTTTTCTGTTCTCACTTGAAGAATGTGACGAGTTCCCTCACCCATCAAGCGTATCTAGCTGCAATTAAAACTTCGTGCTTTGCACGAAATTCGTATAGGTATTGCACTTTTCTGAGGATAGTGTTGTTGGAAAAGTAAGTCCTTTCATTTGTCGGAGGAACATGAAATGTCTACATTATTTTTATATGTTGAAAAGATATTTCAAAAAAAATATCATAATGTCCATTGGCTTCATTTACCAATCTTCCATGCATGATGTGGAAATTAAAGATCGCATACGTGACATGTATAATGATTATTTTGTGCCAGACATCGTACATTGGGTGTGTTCATATCATACTTGAAATTCAGCAATGGATTTGTCGAGCATTACTTTCTGTATTTGTTGTTGTGGTGTTTGTTTGTTTTTGGAGATTATGCCGACATAGAACGAAGATCAATCTTTGTATGAGCATATCGTGTATTTTTTCTATATAAACTAGAAGACCGTATTTTCCAGATTTCCTGTAAGATTAATTTCTACAAGTGTGCGTGTGTGTGTCCTTCATTTACAGCTATGCGATCGATACGGTTTGTAGGTCTACTCTTTGTATATTAAACCAGATGCTAGATTAATTATGTCACCACAGCTTGTTTACCAATACCATGTTTGTTTCTTTGTTGTTTTTCTCACATTTTCAAAATAGAGTGCAGTTTTCAAGCAACGTCACAAAAGATACATCCACAATGATGGCGCTCTTTCTGTTGGCAATCATGCGATACTGAAACAACGCTTGATCTGATACGCATACCAAATTATCAGCACTACGATATTCAATTACGGTATTACACTCATGTAACTATTCACTGATTGTATATCTGCACCAAATAGCACTTGATACATCAAAACAATCATGTCATAGAGAAACATAAGCTCTGCTGACCAAAGTTCTGATTCAACAATAAAGAAAGCACCGAATAATAATTCTATAACGGACGGAGTCTGTGGCTCTTTTTTATTAGTTAATAAGTATTGTCACTGTGATTAAAGCCATGTACATAAACACATGCATGATGCTTCAAAGTTGTGGTGACATAATTAACAGTAACGTCTAAAGAAAACATGGGCTGGAGATAGTTCACTCTGACGTGTTACACTACAGCTTTCATGTTTTGGTATAATTACTTTGCAAAAAGCGGCTGTCACAATTAAAGAAACATTCGGAAAGATCATCTCATTCCTCACCCCAATCACTATAAATTCTGAAACCCATTTGTACTCAGTAAAATTAATGTTTCAATGTTCAAATGTAAAAGTCTGAAAATCATCCGGAGGTCTCCTTTAAATCATCACGACCTGAACGCAACAAGTATCCTGCCCTTCTGGAGTTCCTCTCTTCACATCAAAAAGACTACCACTGAGTTGATATGAGAGTACTGCAAGTTTCTAGCTAATTGTTACATACTCTGATGGCACTGAAGAGAGATTTAGATGACACTGAAACTCATCAAAACTTCTCGACACACCTCTGATTCTGCTTTGATAAACACATATTATCATATGACCGCCCTGCTAACCCCCAAGAAAAAAACAAACAAAACAAAACAAAACAAAGTTAGAGAGCAAACTTACTTTTCTGTTTTCTACACAGCTTGAATGACTAGGCTTTAAGATACAGTTCTTTAAACATGTTAAACTTCGACCATTCTAACCCTTTTAAAAATTGATTGAAATAAGAGATTGTTGGGAGGTACAGTCTCATAGCCTATTTAACACTCTGTTTCACATTTAATGCAGCGCCTGTCCATTAAAATAGGAAAAAAGGGCAAATTCTTCGACTTTGCTATAATTTTAAGCCGTCAAACGTTGACAGTATAGGTAGAAACAGATACTCTCACAGAGAAGACATTTCTTATTAAAAAATTAATCTGTCTGAGTTTATTCGCCCTTGAGTTAGCCTTTAAACAAGGCGACTCGCTCTGCGTGCCCCCGTATAGCGCGTTTACCCCACAAACCTGTTGGCCGGCGAGTGGAGCGAGCCGCCTTTATCCACTCGTCCGGGGATGTGTACTTTTGTCGTTGTTGTTGCTTTATATTCTTTGACAAATTTGCGTACAAATTTGACGCAGAAAATACACACGGCACCAAGGCAAGCCTCGTTAATATTAAGTAGAATAAGAATAGTTACTTAATATTAACGAGGCTTTAATATTAACGAGGCTTGCCTTGGTGCCGTGTGTATTTTCTGCGTCGAATTTGTACGCAAATTTGTCAAAGAATATAAAGCAACAACAACGACAAAAATACACATCCCTGAACGAGTGGATAAAGGCGGCTCGCTCCACTCGCCGGCCAACAGGTTTGTGGGGTAAACGCACTATACGGGGGCACGCAGAGCGAGTCGCCTTGTTTAAAGGCTACCCTTGAGTTTGAGTTGAATTTATATCCAAAAGGTCTTAAATCCACTGTTATTGGTATTAGAGGAGAAAATCTTTGGTTTTTAATTCACATGCATCTAAGTGTTTCCGTTCAATGACTTTATTTCCTATAAGAGTACCCTGGCGATAAAGGGATGAAGAACATTTTGTCTCGGAAAAATCTACGGGTCTACACCCGTCTGCATTCCACAGTTTATAATCAAGCAATAGGTGTGGTTCATCTGAAATGCTACACAGGCAAGAAAGCTACCCAGTTTGACCTTACTCTGGGATCAAAGTGCGGGCAAGACGCATACAAAATTTTGTTTTTATTGCCTGATTTTTCATTTTCTCACCAGAATGCTAATACTTTGAAGAGTTTGCAGCTGTGATGGACTACTAAAAATGAATACATTTCTGTCAAAAAAGTTGTCTTGGACTTGGAAAGGAACCCTTCATAAAATGTATCAGACGGTGACCCAACACATGCATCACGGCTTAAGATACACCTTCTTACCCGATATGACAAAATTATATATTGTTTTGTGTCTTTTAATTGTTAGATAAGTTTCAAAAATGTTATTTGAAATGTCCTTGCCAATTATATTCACTTCATATATATCATGTTCTATATTTCTATGTCACACATCTCTGTTTACGCTTTTTCGTTACTCCATCTGCTTGTACAGCAGTATGTAAACAATTTGCAAGTAAAATCAGTATCAGAGAAAAAAATAGCATTACATTTTGAAGAAGAAAGAAAAATGGCCATATTCATTGTACCTGTCTTTAACGGAGCCATTTACAAACGCTTCGTAGAGGGCAGCGCATTTTGATGCCATCTGCAAGTTATATACACAGAACTTTCTGCCCCCATCAGAATACAATCATGTAATATTATCTCACGTCTACGGCCTGTCCCCCTCCCCCTTTGAATCCTTTTTTTTTCTCAGATTAAGGTCATGCCATTTCCTTTCTTGAGTATGTATTTCCCTATTATCCCACCCGATTTTCAATAATAGGTATTTCCAGTTCCGAGCTAATGTACAGATAAGGGTACCCACATTATTCATATTATTATGCGGGTACAAGTACATTGTATGAATCCAGGCGAAGCATCGAAGGTGATCGCCAAGCATGAGCTAAGGGTTCACTCACAGCACACATTCCGCCAGACTGTAGCCGCCAATTACCAGGTCAGCTGTATCTTTGACGTTTATTCCGAAATACCATCCCCTGGCTTGGTTCATCACGACATAATATCATGGGGTGAGTGTTGCAGCGCCGCAAGTATAGATCGTAGCGAAAACATACCTGTATGACGCGGGGATTGCATACGCAGTCCATACAATGCGTGTAGGCATCTATAGGAGCCCGAGCAATTCGGTGAGTGCCTACGTGCCAACTTTCATGATTGTCATGACGGCATTTCAATATCCAACACTACACGAACCGAGCCGCTGCAGTTCGCAGTGGTTATTAAGAATTCATTCCGTGTTGAAACTGCTTTGTGTTCTCTTATGACTTAGGTCATGAACACGCACGTTTTGGCCCGCTCAATTTGAACCTTGGACTTTCCACTTAAAATCAGAAGGCAATGATAGGAGTAGAATTCCCATAGAAAAAAGTAGAAGGTAATCTTAAATGTATTACACTTTAAGTTGTAGGCATATCAAACCACATCAAGCATTATTTCGTCCATTATTCATGATTGTTAAATCTTTCTTGAAGCGATCCGCGTTTCTACTAAGACCAAGCTTAGGTGAGTAGAATTCTCCCTCGATAATTATAGCCTGATAGGCGTATAAATCCTAGTTTTCATTGCATTGGTGCCTTGATTACTACCTTACAGGCAGCCAAAGACAGGGAGTGTTGAAATACATGTATAAAGCATCGGAGATTCAGATGACAAAAGCATAGCATAATTCCACGTCATTCAGATGATAAAGTTTGCTATAATTATAAAGGTTACATTTGATGTTTTCGTCAAAACCATTCATTGGTTCTGCATGTATCTTGTATAACAAAATTTGAATTAAATATTATGTTCTTGAACCCGTCGGCCTTTAATGCTAGATAGAAATAATCCTTTTCCTGTGTTTGTTAACTTTGAAGTTTTATATATTTCAATCTGAAAAATGAAGTACATTCTTGCACTTTAAATGCCAGATATATTTATATCTTAAGAAAATATAGCTGTCCATGTAATTTATTGATAACTGCAGCTCTTATTGCCGCACCTTTTTTAAATCTTATGATGGTGCGTGGTCTGTGTTACGCTATGGATGGTTACGTAGCATATGGATATGTTTCTTTATAGGGTGTATAGATCCCATTTTTAGTAATGAACGCATTCAGTGTCCAGTTGGAAATAAGGATACGTTTCCTTTCTAATTTCCCTTTAAGAAATAAACAGGGTTACCAGCGTATGGCGGCGCAATCTGATGACCTCTCCGCTAAAGGCGACCCCGATAAAGGGGCGTTGATATTCCAGGAACATTGTGCTGGCTGCCATGACATCGACAAAAGCGGGGAGCATCGCGCGGGACCCAACCTGATGGGATTGTGGGGCAGGGAAGCGAGCACGGTACCGGATTTCGCCTTTGTAGAATCTGATGAGAAGAGAGGTAAGTCAGCCCTTATTCATTATCCTCCATGACTTTTAAATTGCTTTTTGATACATAGCGTTACAAAGTGTACGTCAGCAACTGCTCGAACAAATAATGTCAGACGAGTTCACAGTATAACCTGAAGCATAATTTCATTGTACAAGTATAGAAAAAAAAGAATGCTATTTTTTTCTATACATTCTTGTCACTGGCAAACATTTGAAACACATGGATCGTATATAAATTATATATACGTTGATGGGTCACATTAAACCGAGTATTGTCAATTTTAGTCACTCAGAAGTAATTAGTGAATCACAACTACTCCACCCACCCCCCCCCCAAAAAAAAGACCCAAAGCAGTCAAACCGCATTTTGCAAGATATTCAGGTAAAGGAACATTTCAAAGACTCATTAATAAATCAATAGCAAACCATCAATTTAAAGAGGAAGACACAAATAGAACTGATGTCAGTTTGAAGGATAATTATTAGCTGTTTCAGCCATTTCGGGTGAATGAAATAGCTGAAGTGAATGGAACAATAAATTATACATATCTTGTAATGGTGTATTTCATTTTTTAAAATTATAAATCAATGTTAACGTATCATTCAATGATATCATGTATTTATTATTGTCTAATGCGGCTAGGTAGGAACTTTAATCTACATATATTTGCTATTATTTCATTAGAACAGGAACACAAGTGTATCGCATCAGAGTGTAACTATGCATAATTGGCACTCGAAATAAGACATCGGAAACACTTTCCCATATAGACCAAACAAAACTTGCATTTTTCTCTGCAATGGCTTCTGTTCATTTCTCTAGTAACACAGAAACACGCAGGTTATGCTCAGTCATTTGGTGCAAATTATTTGTATAGGGCCCCAATTTTTTTTTTCTCTCTCTCTTATTTCTTTCTTTAAAACAACAACAACATGCTTGGTCGAGGGAAGGTGCATTCCCGTATGTTTTGTTTATCATAAATATACTTTATAATGATTGACAGACATTGTAAATGGCAGCATCTTGGTTTGGAAGGTGTTTGTGTGTGTATATGTGTTGTGTGTGTGTGTGTGGGGGGGGGGGGGGGGAGGGGCGTATCCGAGTAATCTGAGGAAAAGTAGATTACGGATTATCATAAAACATGTATCGCATATTAGATATTCATCTGGCCATCCAAAGTGATGTTGAGGGTATTATCGTAAAAAAGAAAGAATACACAATTCAACATGCATGTGCATTGCATACCTCCTTTTTGCAGCAGGATATGCGGCACAGTGTAGGACAGGTGAAGCAGAGTTATCTATAGAAAGCATTCATAAAAAGAAAAGAACAGAATGTAGCAATTAAATACACTTTTGTAGATAAGACAAGGTAGAACTGCGAGGGTTTTCTTTTTCTTGTCTTTGTTGGTATTCCATTGAAGATAAAACGTCAGTGATTGCGGTCCAATAAAACCTTTAAAAAATGGTTTGTTCTTCTCTTCATTTATACAGGAATTGTCTGGAAGGACGATACGTTATTTGAGTACTTCGAGAAACCTCACATTCCAGGAACGAAGTTTCTATTCCGGGATCTGAAAGGAAAGGCGGAAGACAAGGCGAACCTTATCGCTTATCTTAAAAGGGAATCAAATCCAGGAAATTCTTGAGTCCGGATATTCGACGGCGTTTTTTTCTTCTTTTTTAAATCTTACAAATGAACCCTTTGTCCATTTTCTGGTGTGAATTTATATTCTTATATACGTAAAATAATCAGTTTCAATGACGGTACAACAACGTTTATGGGCTTAACATTAGTATGCCAAAATAACTTCGGAATTCAAACTTTGCTCAAAACATGGTTAGTACCCAGGTTTGGTTATGAACGTCAATTTGTAAGCATTTTCTGTTTACACAGCCAACTGGCCTTAATTTTTATTAAAAATGCTAGCAAATGATTTTGTGGTATTGGGTCCGAAAATTGTCTTTCGATACGGGGATATCTTTTTACAACTTGAATTGCCTTAAGACTCCAGTACCTGTGTCCAATTACAACAAAGGGATAATAATTTAAAGAGAAAAGATTTACTCTTTGAAATGATTTTATTCAGCTGTGAATTTCAGTTTGCCTCTAGAGATAAAGACAAGTTTACAACACAGTGAAAACTTGAAATGTGCAGACCTGTTCGCTTTAGATCATTCAATTTTGTTTTATTTGTCAAATACCTGAAATATAAAACCAAAAAAGACTGGATGTGCAGTTTACAATTTCTTGATACACGCTTTAGCTAAAATCATCTGTTTTATAGGAAATAACTTGCGTATATACTTGCATTAGTGAAAGCAAGCTTGCATCAATATACTTGCATTAGTGAAAGCAAGCTTCCAACTTCGATAAAAAAAGAGAAAAAAAATGTGCTAGTGCCAACCTTTGTGAACAATTCTAGTTTCCCTGCGTTTATTGGAAATTCGTTTCTGTGCTTTTATTAGATCAGTTTCTACCATACCAGCCTGTGCAATATTTACACCACCGTTCTGATGGTATATTCAAGAGCTTCAGAAAGGAAAACGTTTGTGATATAATAGCAAAGACAATATATATATATATATATATATATATATATCAAGAGGTTGTTTGCAAAAACCGATAAGTCCATTTTTGAAGATTTTGAAGTACAGTCTCTATCATAAAGTACAAAATAATACCTTTAAAATGGTATATTGGTCACTACATATAAAGGTACATTTTTGAAGTTATGGTCAAAAGAAGCAAATATTTTCTTATTATTCTCGTTATTTTTCTTGACCTTTAATCGCAAATATCTCCGTTTGGCAAATATTGACTTATCGGTTTTTGCAAACAAACTCTTCATATGTATATGTATATATATATAACACAAAATAAAGAGAAAAAAACAAAACAAAACAAAGCAATATACATTTTTGCCATTTTCTCAGAATTGATCGAATCATAAAGACGAGACCATCAATGCGGGGAGGGTAATAATGAATGGAGGCTGCAGTCTTAAGGCTACTTTGAAAGGATTATAATCAGCTAATAAGTGTTTGATGATGAATAACAGTAACTGAAAAGATAGAAATAATATGTAACGCACTGTCTTTTTTTTTAAATTCACGTTTGAAAAAGAAAAGACATTACAGGCAAATATACGCTTTCTGGTACAATGACAAATTTTACCATGTAAACAAGTGCATCAGAAAACACACACACACACACACACACACACACTCACCAGCTTCTTGAAATAAGAAATGTGTACGGTATTAAAGACAAGTCTGTCGGCCGAACTCGTCTATACTGCCCTCTACCGGCCAAAATAATACACGACCGTTGTCTGCGTAGCATATTCATGGCCAAGCCTTGTTCACATTGAGGTCGTGTTTTCATAATCAACAATTTTATTAGATCAGTTTCTACCATACCAGCCTGTGCAATATTTACACCACATGCATCGTGCCCTTTTTTCTCACATTATGAAAAGAACATGATAAAAAAAAAAAAAAAATTAAACGGTTAACATGCACACCTGGTTAAAGCCAGGAGAAATGATACGCTTACAAATATATGTATATTTCATGTATGTGTGCGTGTGTATGTGTGTGTATCTATATTATTGTGACCCGTTACAACACAAGGATCCTAAAGTCGCTGATGGGCGAGCCGAGAAAATCGAGTTTGAAGTGAGATCATCAAAATCCGTCAAAACATTCGGATTTCCTTTTTTGACATAATTTTGTAGTCTAATGTATCTTCTATCATCTGCTGAAATTTCAATGCTAAATGATCAAATAAAAGGCGAGAAAATATCGTTTTTCTAAGCCATGATTTTACGACTTTCAACGGAACAGATACGTGTCCGAAGATTTGGATTTAGCGCCACAGCTAGACTCCGCCCCTAGCAACGAGGGATCGTGATCTCATTAGTCAGTGCATGTCATCCTGGTTACTGATTGGTCGTGCGTAGACCGCTGGCGCTAAGCTTGAATGAACATCCCGGAGGTTGCTAGGAGTGTACTTTCTATTGTCCAGCAGTGAATACTGTCTTGCTTCCCCTTGATCATGACAGCGTCGGAAGGAAAACTTTGAAGGCGGTTTACTCGAAACGCCGATTTCCCAAACCACTCGACATGCGCTAATAAGATCATCGACATCTCCGCAACAGAGTACTTTAATGAGTCGCGTTATATGTGACAATAAAGAGGAAGAGTAAGGTAATAATGTCATGTCGCTTTCAGAAAATTGTCCTCCCCCGACTTTCGGATCCTTTTGTTGCAGCGGGTCACACACACACACACACACACACACACACACACACACACTCACATATATATATATATATATATATATGTATATATATATATATATATATGTATATATGTATATGTATATATATATATATATATATATATATATGTATATATGTATATGTATATATATATATATATATATATATATATATATATATGTTGATCAGGTAGTCCACGTGTTGGCAAGATAAAAAGATAAGTAACCAAAGCTGCAACAAAGTTCATGCTGTATTCACCAACGGTTTATTTCTTCACACAAATTTTCGAGCGTCTCGCCGCCCTTTCTCAAGTGTTGATACTCAAGAGAGTATATATATATATATATATATATATATATACATATATATACATATATATACATATATATATATATCATGTACATATTTCATATACCAATTGTGATTTTAAGAATATATTATGCATTTGTAATTTGTATCATTAATGAAAAAAGTATGACGTACATTTTATACAAATTTTTTTGCATACATTTTCCTATCCAAAGGCAAGTACGCACATAACCCACACCCCCCTCCCCACACACACACACAAACAATCATATACGCATACAGATAATCATACATACGTACAGTAAAAAAGTACTGCACTTACATTCGCTCATTTGAACAAAATACAAATGTTCATATTTAGCAAAAGTCACATGGTGGATAACTATTTTTTTTTCTATCAATGAGGCTTCAATCAGGATATACACTTTATGTTTTAACAGTCGGGAAATGAAATCGATTTAGATACTTTCTTGATTTATGTGATAGCCATTGTATTATAATTTGAATAATTTTCTTAATTGTATGCACAGGATGGGTGTTGCCAAAATACTTTTTTTTTTGATGGATGAAAATGCAGAATGAAGCACATAGACGCACACACACACGCACACACACACACATGTGAGAGAGGGGGGGGGGGGGCAATGTAATATGTGTATTGTGTGCGTTTGCTAGTGTGTGTCAGTGTGTGTTTATAATACGAATACTACAGGCAATTTTGTACAATGTTTGTACATATAAAAATGCAGTTTGTCTTTGTATGATGTTTTGTTTTTGTTTCTGTGAACGTTTCTGTTTCTGTGATATGAAATTGAACGAAATTCGAATAAAGAATTATAAAAAAAATAACATAACGATTACCAAGGCACCACCGTTCTGATGGTATATTCAAGAGCTTCAGAAAGGAAAACGTTTGTGATATAATAGCAAAGACAATATATATATATATATATATATATATATATATATATATATATCAAGAGGTTGTTTGCAAAAACCGATAAGTCCATTTTTGAAGATTTTGAAGTACAGTCTCTATCATAAAGTACAAAATAGTACCTTTAAAATGATATATTGGTCACTACATATAAAGGTACATTTTTGAAGTTATGGTCAAAAGAAGCAAATATTTTCTTATTATTCTCGTTATTTTTCTTGACCTTTAATCGCAAATATCTCCGTTTGGCAAATATTGACTTATCGGTTTTTGCAAACAAACTCTACATATGTATATGTATATATATATAACACAAAATAAAGAGAAAAAACAAAAAAAAACAAAGCAATACACATTTTTGCCATTTTCTCAGAATTGATTGAATCATAAAGACGAGACCATCAATGCGGGGAGGGTAATAATGAATGGAGGCTGCAGTCTTAAGGCTACTTTGAAAGGATTATAATCAGCTAATAAGTGTTTGATGATGAATAACAGTAACTGAAAAGATAGAAATAATATGTAACGCACTGTCTTTTTTTTTAAATTCACGTTTGAAAAAGAAAAGACATTACAGGCAAATATACGCTTTCTGGTACAATGACAAATTTTACCATGTAAACAAGTGCATCAGAAAAAAAACACACACACACACACACACACTCACCAGCTTCTTGAAATAAGAAATGTGTACGGTATTAAAGACAAGTCTGTCGGCCGAACTCGTCTATACTGCCCTCTACCGGCCAAAATAATACACGACCGTTGTCTGCGTAGCATATTCATGGCCAAGTCTTGTTCACATTGAGGTCGTGTTTTCATAATCAACAATGATCAATGAGCTCTTTTGATACTCCAAAACTATGAAGAAACGGAAAATGAGTTTCCAGTATTCGCTCAAACATAGAAACACAAAGAAAACACGTTAAATAAAGCTTAGAGTCATCTGTCTTCGATAGAGCAAAATAAGAAAAAAAAAGTTGTTTGATGAGAGAAAAAAAAACACGCTACAAGAATGGATTTCTACAGTTTCAGTTATTTTTACAATATTACTGATTTTGGCCCAAATCCTGCCAGCTAGATGAAGTGATGACGTCATTGCTTCCAGTTGATAGATTCACAATCTTGCACGGCATTTCCTTCTCAAAAACATAAGACATAATGCTCTTCACATTAGATTAAAAAATTGTATCTTAATAGCAAACACTGATTCTTTCTAATGGGTGTTTATTAAGATTTACCTTTTCGATCAACTATCTACATAATAACATGAATAGTTGATCAAAAGACGAGTTTTTACCCACTCTAATGGGATTGAGATATTTGTGATTAAAAAGTTTACAAATAAGTAAGAAAAAATGCGGAGCATTCTTTACCACAACTTACAGAATACTCCAATGTTAAAAACAAGGTATCATAAAAAAAAAACAATATTATACTCGGACGATGGACTTGTTCTAGCATGTTTAACAATGGCGATAACCGCTATACTCTTCACACATATTATGTATATGCATATATACATATTCCTTGTCTACTTTTTACGCACCAACACCTAGAGACAAGGAAAGAGAAAAAAAGACAGAAAGAAGAAATAAAGAAAGAAGTAAAGAAAGACAATGAGATAAGAAAAGCTAGACATGATTTACAACCTTTCAAGCAGCAATGAGAGGACTATTAGACCGCCTGCATGTCCACGCAGGCTGTACCTCATTCTCTATTTACCAACAAACGCTTGAAAAGTCTATCGTACTTCCAAAAGGGCTCTTCTAGTGCTTGTCAAACACGCCAAAGGGATATGATTTTTATAACAAGCTGAACTGCTCAACCTTTAAAATGCGATGCTTTTGTACAAACACACACACAAACTCGTTGTTTATAAAAAGAAAGAGAGAAAAATGGCACGAAACCCGATAATGTAATTGTAAATAAATATAACAGGTGATGTAAACCTCACCTGTTACACGTTATTTTCCTTTTGGCTGCAACTCACAAAAGCAGGATAATGCGCTATAATACGCAAACTAGTTCCTATTGATTGTTATGCACACAATAGAATCAGTTGGTCTAGGATCTCAATTTCCGGATAACATATATCAATGTGATCGTTATCAACGTGCAATGAATCCAGTCCAACCAAGGAGGTACGAGAGAACTGAGAACAGTTCACAAAAGCCAATTCACATGATTATTATCTATGGTTCGGTGTAAAAATGGCAGAGGTAAAAATGGCAGAGGTAAAAATGGCAGAGTTAAAAATGGAAGGGGTAAAAATGACAGAGTTAAAAATGGCAGGGGTAAAAATGGCAGAAGTAAAAATGGCAGAGGTAAAAATGGCAGAGGTAAAAATGGCAGAAGTAAAAATGGCAGAGGTAAAAATGGCAGGGGTAAAAATGGCAGAGGTAAAAATGACAGAGGTAAAAATGTCAGAGGTAAAAATGTCAGAGGTAAAAATGTCAGAGGTAAAAATGTCACAGGTAAATAATCATGTCAGTGGTAAAAATGTCAAAGGTAAAGTTGTCAGTGGTCGAAATGTCAGTGGTCAAAATGCTAGAGATAAAAATGCCATTGATAAAAAAATTTGTCGTTGAAATGCAAGAGGACGAGGTAAAAGTGACAGATTTTTTTCTTCATGTTTCTGACACCTTTCTCGCAATACGCCCTTTTCGTGCCTTCTGAAATAAAGCACGGGGAAGACCGGGGAGAAATGGGACATGGAGAGAAATATGGGACAATCGTGTAACTTGAAAAATGCCTGGCCCGTCAACAATCCAATTATGTCAGTAAAAAGATGAGCCTCGGTACACCTGAAAATGGACATATTAACCACTATATGTACAGCTCTACAGGCATCTTGTCAGTAAAATATCAAACTTACTATAGATCTGGTAGGTCCTATACTATGTTAATAGGTATTTTAATAAGTGTGCAAACTTCTGAAAATAACATTGCATGATAAGAGACACGCAGGTATGAAAAATTGGCAGGGATCTTTTACTGTTTCTGTTACCACTGGGAGAAATTTGATAGGGCAGTGTTACATTTTTCCCCGCGGCACATGTAATTCCTACTTTGGTCATGATGGTTATCCAATTTCTCTCAAGTTTGTCTCATTTCTCCCCGCTTGATGTCCCATTCCCCAAAAATAAGGGGTTAAACAAATTATTAATTACACGAAAATGTTTTATAACACTAAATACTCTTAGTGGGGCAGCTTAGCAAACCTATCGTGCATTTTGGGATACAAGCACTAAATTTGGCACAAATGTACATTAACATATTGCAAACATTTTCAGATATTGGGCCACTAGGAATTCTCTCTTTATGTCCGCCATATTGGATTTCAAAATGGTCGCCATTTGAAATCTACAGTTGCGATTATCTCTGGGTCTAATGGTGCTATTGACCTGATTCTGGTTTGTTCCGGGATTTACGCCCATGCTTTGGGGCAACAGCTAAGTTTGAAAGGCATCAAACATTTACGTTTTTTCCCCTGCGGATTCGTTCAACAATGATTGAAAGAAATCCCATGGCAAACTATCGGTTTTTTTCTCTCACTAGAACAGTTTATTGCTAAAATTCATCTCCAGTTTTAATAGGCATAAGTTTGTAAAGTGACCACAAAGTGTTCATTGAACTTCGAAATATTTGTTTTTGCGCCATGTGATACTTGAACAATGTAATAAAATATTTTGCAAGAGCTTACTTATGTCTGCCGATACATCTGCTGTAGTTTGTTTTTTGCGTTTTGTATTTTTACTTCTACATTATGTCGCGATCAGGCCTTGTGAGATAAATAGGCTCCTACGAAACCTGAATGTGAGAAAATAACATAGAACAGGTGAAAAATTAGCGGTTTGCTTCGACTATGTCTCCTTCACTTCTTTACAGTAAACAGTTCAAAAAATGAGAAATAATGACAAAATACTAGCCTGGACGTGAGCGGAATTCGTTTGTTGTGCAAGAGTGTGTGTGTGAGAGTACTGAGTATGTATATCTGCGTATAGAAGTGGTCATTATGTTTATACCAAAAGTGGGTTCGTGTGTGTGTGTGTGTGTGTGTGTGTGTGTGTGTGTGTGTGTGATAACTTCATTGGGCGAAGCAACGTAGGATTATACTGTTTAAAGGCTTTGCAGCATTGTTGGACCCCTCTTTATAATGATAGATAAACAGTAATAATAATGATTATAAAAATAATGAACAATAAAAATAATTTCCATAGGCCTACTAGGCTCTTAGCTGGTTTATCATTCCTCTGAACAGACAGATTACGCCACTGCACTTGAATCAAACTCAGAATAATGAGAGTGCTCTAATCTTTTTAAAAAACAAATTCAATAAACATTCTTCAAATCTGCAGTTTGGATTTGATAATTCGATAAATACAGTTTGCTTTTTTTTTTTTTACGATAATACCCTCAACATCACTTTAGATGGCCAGATATTCATCTGGCCATCTAAAGTGATGTTGAGGGTATTATCGTAAAAAAGAAAGAATACACAATTCAACATGCATGTGCATTGCATAGCTCCTTTTTGCAGCAGGATATGCAGCACAGTGTAGGACAGGTGAAGCAGAGTTATCTATAGAAAGCATTCATAAAAAGAAAAGAACAGAATGTAGCAATTAAATAGATAAGACAAGGTAGAACTGCGAGGGTTTTCTTTTTCTTGTCTTTGTTGGTATTCCATTGAAGATAAAACGTCAGTGATTGCGGTCCAATAAAACCTTTAAAAAATGGTTTGTTCTTCTCTTCATTTATACAGGAATTGTCTGGAAGGACGATACGTTATTTTAGTACTTCGAGAAACCTCACATTCCAGGAACGAAGTTTCTATTCCGGGATCTGAAAGGAAAGGCGGAAGACAAGGCGAACCTTATCGCTTATCTTAAAAGGGAATCAAATCCAGGAAATTCTTGAGTCCGGATATTCGACGGCGTTTTTTTCTTCTTTTTTAAATCTTACAAATGAACCCTTTGTCCATTTTCTGGTGTGAATTTATATTCTTATTTACGTAAAATAATCAGTTTCAATGACGGTACAACAACGTTTATGGGCTTAACATTAGTATGTCAAAATAACTTCGGAATTCAAACTTTGCTCAAAACATGGTTAGTACCCAGGTTTGGTTATGAACGTCAATTTGTAAGCATTTTCTGTTTACACAGCCAACTGGCCTTAATTTTTATTAAAAATGCTAGCAAATGATTTTGTGGTATTGGGTCCGAAAATTGTCTTTCGATACGGGGATATCTTTTTATAACTTGAATTGCCTTAAGACTCCAGTACCTGTGTCCAATTACAACAAAGGGATAATAATTTAAAGAGAAAAGATTTACTTTTTGAAATGATTTTATTCAGCTGTGAATTTCAGTTTGCCTCTAGAGATAAAGACAAGTTTACAACACAGTGAAAACTTGAAATGTGGAGACCTGTTCGCTTTAGATCATTCAATATTGTTTTATTTGTCAAATACCTGAAATATAAAACCAAAAAAGACTGGATGTGCAGTTTACAATTTCTTGATACACGCTTTAGCTAAAATCATCTGTTTTATAGGAAATAACTTGCGTATATACTTGCATTAGTGAAAGCAAGCTTGCATCAATATACTTGCATTAGTTAAAGAAAGCTTCCATCTTCGATAAAAAAAGAGAGAAAAAATATGCTAGTGCCAACCTCTGTGAACAATTCTAGTTTCCCTGCGTTTATTGGAAATTCGTTTCTGTGCTTTTATTAGATCAGTTTCTACCATACCAGCCTGTGCAATATTTACACCACCGTTCTGATGGTATATTCAAGAGCTTCAGAAAGGAAAACGTTTGTGATATAATAGCAAAGACAATATATATATATATATATATATATATATATATATATATATGTATCAAGAGGTTGTTTGCAAAAACCGATAAGTCCATTTTTGAAGATTTTGAAGTACAGTCTCTATCATAAAGTACAAAATAATACCTTTAAAATGATATATTGGTCACTACATATAAAGGTACATTTTTGAAGTTATGGTCAAAAGAAGCAAATATTTTCTTATTATTCTCGTTATTTTTCTTGACCTTTAATCGCAAATATCTCCGTTTGGCAAATATTGACTTATCGGTTTTTGCAAACAAACTCTTCATATGTATATGTATATATATATAACACAAAATAAAGAGAAAAAAACAAAACAAAACAAAGCAATATACATTTTTGCCATTTTCTCAGAATTGATCGAATCATAAAGACGAGACCATCAATGCGGGGAGGGTAATAATGAATGGAGGCTGCAGTCTTAAGGCTACTTTGAAAGGATTATAATCAGCTAATAAGTGTTTGATGATGAATAACAGTAACTGAAAAGATAGAAATAATATGTAACGCACTGTCTTTTTTTTTAAAATTCACGTTTGAAAAAGAAAAGACATTACAGGCAAATATACGCTTTCTGGTACAATGACAAATTTTACCATGTAAACAAGTGCATCAGAAAACACACACACACACACACACACACACTCACCAGCTTCTTGAAATAAGAAATGTGTACGGTATTAAAGACAAGTCTGTCGGCCGAACTCGTCTATACTGCCCTCTACCGGCCAAAATAATACACGACCGTTGTCTGCGTAGCATATTCATGGCCAAGCCTTGTTCACATTGAGGTCGTGTTTTCATAATCAACAATTTTATTAGATCAGTTTCTACCATACCAGCCTGTGCAATATTTACACCACATGCATCGTGCCCTTTTTTCTCACATTATGAAAAGAACATGATAAAAAAAAATTAAACGGTTGTTGACAATCACACCTGGTTAAAGCCAGGAGAAATGATACGCTTACAAATATATGTATATTTCATGTATATGTGCGTGTGTATGTGTGTGTATCTATAGATTTATATATATTGTGACCCGTTACAACACAAGGATCCTAAAGTCGCTGATGGGCGAGCCGAGAAAATCGAGTTTGAAGTGAGATCATCAAAATCCGTCAAAACATTCGGATTTCTTTTTTTGACATAATTTTGTAGTCTAATGTATCTTCTATCATCTGCTGAAATTTCAATGCTAAATGATCAAATAAAAGGCGAGAAAATATCGTTTTTCTAAGCCATGATTTTACGACTTTCAACGGAACAGATACGTGTCCGAAGATTTGGATTTAGCGCCACAGCTAGACTCCGCCCCTAGCAACGAGGGATCGTGATCTCATTAGTGAGTGCTTGTCATCCTGGTTACTGATTGGTCGTGCGTAGACCGCTGGCGCTAAGCTTGAATGAACATCCCGGAGGTTGCTAGGAGTGTACTTTCTATTGTCCAGCAGTGAATACTGTCTTGCTTCCCCTTGATCATGACAGCGTCGGAAGGAAAACTTTGAAGGCGGTTTACTCGAAACGCCGATTTCCCAAACCACTCGACATGCGCTAATAAGATCATCGATATCTCCGCAACAGAGTACTTTAATGAGTCGCGTTATATGTGACAATAAAGAGGAAGAGTAAGGTAATAATGTCATGTCGCTTTCAGAAAATTGTCCTCCCCCGACTTTCGGATCCTTTTGTTGCAGCGGGTCACACACACACACACACACACTCACATATATATATATATATATATATATGTATATATATATATATATATATATATATATATATATATATGTATATATGTATATGTATATATATATATATATATATATATATATATATATATATGTTGATCAGGTAGTCCACGTGTTGGCAAGATAAAAAGATAAGTAACCAAAGCTGCAACAAAGTTCATGCTGTATTCACCAACGGTTTATTTCTTCACACAAATTTTCGAGCGTCTCGCCGCCCTTTCTCAAGTGTTGATACTCAAGAGAGTATATATATATATATATATATATATATACATATATATACATATATATACATATATATACATATATATATATATATATATCATGTACATATTTCATATACCAATTGTGATTTTAAGAATATATTATGCAGTTGTAATTTGTATCATTAATGAAAAAAGTATGACGTACATTTTATACAAATTTTTTTGCATACATTTTCCTATCCAAAGGCAAGTACGCACATATACCCACACCCCCCTCCCCCCACACACACACAAACAATCATATACGCATACAGATAATCATACATACGTACAGTAAAAAAGTACTGCACTTACATTCGCTCATTTGAACAAAATACAAATGTTCATATTTAGCAAAAGTCACATGGTGGATAACTATTTTTTTTTCTATCAATGAGGCTTCAATCAGGATATACACTTTATGTTTTAACAGTCGGGAAATGAAATCGATTTAGATACTTTCTTGATTTATGTGATAGCCATTGTATTATAATTTGAATAATTTTCTTAATTGTATGCACAGGATGGGTGTTGCCAAAATACTTTTTTTTGATGGATGAAAATGCAGAATGAAGCACATAGACGCACACACACACGCACACACACACACATGTGAGAGAGGGGGGGGGGGGGGGGGGCAATGTAATATGTGTATTGTGTGCGTTTGCTAGTGTGTGTCAGTGTGTGTTTATAATACGAATACTACAGGCAATTTTGTACAATGTTTGTACATATAAAAATGCAGTTTGTCTTTGTATGATGTTTTGTTTTTGTTTCTGTGAACGTTTCTGTTTCTGTGATATGAAATTGAACGAAATTCGAATAAAGAATTATAAAAAAAATAACATAACGATTACCAAGGCACCACCGTTCTGATGGTATATTCAAGAGCTTCAGAAAGGAAAACGTTTGTGATATAATAGCAAAGACAATATATATATATATATATATATATATATATATATATATATATATGAAGAGGTTGTTTGCAAAAACCGATAAGTCCATTTTTGAAGATTTTGAAGTACAGTCTCTATCATAAAGTACAAAATAGTACCTTTAAAATGATATATTGATCACTACATATAAAGGTACATTTTTGAAGTTATGGTCAAAAGAAGCAAATATTTAATATTTTCTTATTATTCTCGTTATTTTTCTTGACCTTTAATCGCAAATATCTCCGTTTGGCAAATATTGACTTATCGGTTTTTGCAAACAAACTCTTCATATGTATATGTATATATATATAACACAAAATAAAGAGAAAAAACAAAAAACAAAGCAATATACATTTTTGCCATTTTCTCAGAATTGATTGAATCATAAAGACGAGACCATCAATGCGGGGAGGGTAATAATGAATGGAGGCTGCAGTCTTAAGGCTACTTTGAAAGGATTATAATCAGCTAATAAGTGTTTGATGATGAATAACAGTAACTGAAAAGATAGAAATAATATGTAACGCACTGTCTTTTTTTTTAAATTCACGTTTGAAAAAGAAAAGACATTACAGGCAAATATACGCTTTCTGGTACAATGACAAATTTTACCATGTAAACAAGTGCATCAGAAAACACACACACACACACACACACACACACACTCACCAGCTTCTTGAAATAAGAAATGTGTACGGTATTAAAGACAAGTCTGTCGGCCGAACTCGTCTATACTGCCCTCTACCGGCCAAAATAATACACGACCGTTGTCTGCGTAGCATATTCATGGCCAAGCCTTGTTCACATTGAGGTCGTGTTTTCATAATCAACAATGATCAATGAGCTCTTTTGATACTCCAAAACTATGAAGAAACGGAAAATGAGTTTCCAGTATTCGCTCAAACATAGAAACACAAAGAAAACACGTTAAATAAAGCTTAGAGTCATCTGTCTTCGATAGAGCAAAATAAGAAAAAAAAAGTTGTTTGATAAGAGAAAAAAAAAACACGCTACAAGAATGGATTTCTACAGTTTCAATTATTTTTACAATATTACTGATTTTGGCCCAAATCCTGCCAGCTAGATGAAGTGATGACGTCATTGCTTCCAGTTGATAGATTCACAATCTTGCACGGCATTTCCTTCTCAAAAACATAAGACATAATGCTCTTCACATTAGATTAAAAAATTGTATCTTAATAGCAAACACTGATTCTTTCTAATGGGTGTTTATTAAGATTTACCTTTTCGATCAACTATCTACATAATAACATGAATAGTTGATCAAAAGACGAGTTTTTACCCACTCTAATGGGATTGAGATATTTGTGATTAAAAAGTTTACAAATAAGTAAGAAAAATGCGGAGCATTCTTTACCACAACTTACAGAATACTCCAATGTTAAAAACAAGGTATCATAGAAAAAAAAAACAATATTATACTCGGACGATGGACTTGTTCTAGCATGTTTAACAATGGCGATAACCGCTATACTCTTCATACATATTATGTATATGCATATATACATATTCCTTGTCTACTTTTTACGCACCAACACCTAGAGACAAGGAAAGAGAAAAAAAGACAGAAAGAAGAAATAAAGAAAGAAGTAAAGAAAGACAATGAGATAAGAAAAGCTAGACATGATTTACAACCTTTCAAGCAGCAATGAGAGGACTATTAGACCGCCTGCATGTCCACGCAGGCTGTACTTCATTCTCTATTTACCAACAAACGCTTGAAAAGTCTATCGTACTTCCAAAAGGGCTCTTCTAGTGCTTGTCAAACACGCCAAAGGGATATGATTTTTATAACAAGCTGAACTGCTCAACCTTTAAAATGCGATGCTTTTGTACAAACACACACACAAACTCGTTGTTTATAAAAAGAAAGAGAGAAAAATGGCACGAAACCCGATAATGTAATTGTAAATAAATATAACAGGTGATGTAAACCTCACCTGTTACACGTTATTTTCCTTTTGGCTGCAACTCACAAAAGCAGGATAATGCACTATAATACGCAAACTAGTTCCTATTGATTGTTATGCACACAATAGAATCAGTTGGTCTAGGATCTCAATTTCCGGATAACATATATCAATGTGATCGTTATCAACGTGCAATGAATCCAGTCCAACCAAGGAGGTACGAGAGAACTGAGAACAGTTCACAAAAGCCAATTCACATGATATTATTATCTATGGTTCGGTGTAAAAATGGCAGAGGTAAAAATGGAAGGGGTAAAAATGACAGAGTTAAAAATGGCAGGGGTAAAAATGGCAGAAGTAAAAATGGCAGAGGTAAAAATGGCAGAGGTAAAAATGGCAGAAGTAAAAATGGCAGAGGTAAAAATGGCAGGGGTAAAAATGGCAGAGGTAAAAATGACAGACGTAAAAATGTCAGAGGTAAAAATGTCAGAGGTAAAAATGTCACAGGTAAATAATTATGTCAGTGGTAAAAATGTCAAAGGTAAAGTTGTCAGTGGTCGAAATGTCAGTGGTCAAAATGCTAGAGATAAAAATGCCATTGATAAAAAAAATTGTCGTTGAAATGTAAGAGGACGAGGTAAAAGTGACAGATTTTTTTCTTCATGTTTCTGACACCTTTCTCGCAATACGCCCTTTTCGTGCCTTCTGAAATAAAGCACGGGGAAGACCGGGGAGAAATGGGACATGGAGAGAAATATGGGACAATCGTGTAACTTGAAAAATGCTTGGCCCGTCAACAATCCAATTATGTCAGTAAAAAGATGAGCCTCGGTACACCTGAAAATGGACATATTAACCACTATATGTACAGCTCTACAGGTATCTTGTCAGTAAAATATCAAACTTACTATAGATCTGGTAGGTCCTATACTATGTTAATAGGTATTTTAATAAGTGTGCAAACTTCTGAAAATAACATTGCATGATAAGAGACACGCAGGTATGAAAAATTGGCAGGGATCTTTTACTGTTTCTGTTACCACTGGGAGAAATTTAATAGGGCAGTGTTACATTTTTCCCCGCGGCACATGTAATTCCTACTTTGGTCATGATGGTTATCCAATTTCTCTCAAGGTTGTCTCATTTCTCCCCGCTTGATGTCCCATTCCCCCAAAATAAGGTGTTAAGCAAATTATTAATTACACGAAAATGTTTTATAACACTAAATACTCTTAGTGGGGCAGCTTAGCAAACCTATCGTGCATTTTGGGATACAAGCACTAAATTTGGCACAAATGTACATTAACATATTGCAAACATTTTCAGATATTGGGCCACTTGGAATTCTCTCTTTATGTCCGCCATATTGGATTTCAAAATTGTCGCCATTTGAAATCTACAGTTGCGATTATTTCTGGGTCTAATGGTGCTATTGACCTGATTCTGGTTTGTTCCGGGATTTACGCCCATGCTTTGGGGCAACAGCTAAGTTTGAAAGGCATCAAACATTTACGTTTTTTTCCCCTGCGGATTCGTTCAACAATGATTGAAAGAAATCCCATGGCAAACTATCGGTTTCTTCCCTCACTAGAACAGTTTATTGCTAAAATTCATCTCCAGTTTTAATAGGCATAAGTTTGTAAAGTGACCACAAAGTGTTCATTGAACTTCGAGATATTTGTTTTTGCGCCATGTGATACTTGAACAATGTAATAAAATATTTTGCAAGAGCTTACTTATGTCTGCCGATACATCTGCTGTAGTTTGTTTTTTGCGTTTTGTATTTTTACTTCTACATTATGTCGCGATCAGGCCTTGTGAGATAAATAGGCTCCTACGAAACCTGAATGTGAGAAAATAACATAGAACAGGTGAAAAATTAGCGGTTTGCTTCGACTATGTCTCCTTCACTTCTTTATAGTAAACAGTTCAAAAAATGAGAAATAATGACAAAATACTAGCCTGGACGTGAGCGGAATTCGTTTGTTGTGCAAGAGTGTGTGTGTGAGAGTACTGAGTATGTATATCTGCGTATAGAAGTGGTCATTATGTTTATACCAAAAGTGGGTTCGTGTGTGTGTGTGTGTGTGTGTGTGTGTGTGTGTGTGTGATAACTTCATTGGGCGAAGCAACGTAGGATTATACTGTTTAAAGGCTTTGCAGCATTGTTGGACCCCTCTTTATAATGATAGATAAACAGTAATAATAATGATTATAAAAATAATGAATAATAAAAATAATTTCCATAGGCCTACTAGGCTCTTAGCTGGTTTATCATTCCTCTGAACAGACAGATTACGCCACTGCACTTGAATCAAACTCAGAATAATGAGAGTGCTCTAATCTTTTTAAAAAACAAATTCAATAAACATTCTTCAAATCTGCAGTTTGGATTTGATAATTCGATAAATACAGTTTGCTCTGGCTAGGTTATCATTCAAAACCTCATTATACGTTTATCTCTGACGAAATCGTTCTCATTACTTCTAACATTTTACCTCTGCCATTTTTACCTCTGCACATTTTTACCCCTGCCATTTTTACCCCTGCCATTTTTACCCCTGCCATTTTTACCCCTGCCATTTTTACCCCTGCCATTTTTACCCCTGCCATTTTTACCCCTGCCATTTTTACCTCTGCCATTTTTACCCCTGCCATTTTTACCCCTGCCATTTTTACCTCTGCCATTTTTACCTCTGCCATTTTCACCTCTGCCATTTTCACCTCTGCAATTTTTACCCCTGCCATTTCTACCCCTGCCATTTTTACCTCTGCCATTTTTACCTCTGCCATTTTACCCCTGCCATTTTTACCCCTGCCATTTTTACCCCTGCCATTTTTACCCCTGCCATTTCTACCCCTGCCATTTTTACCCCTGCCATTTTTACCTCTGCCATTTTTACCTGGCACCATTATGATTATCATTTCATTTCAAATTCATTCAAGAAGCGATGCATCAATGTCAACGTAACTGCTCTAAACACATTAAGAGGCAATGTATTGACGATGAAAAGAGATTACTTTTTTTTTTAAATTACATTTTCCATTTTATACTTTTAGAAGAGAGTTTTTTTTTTTTCAGTTTTGTTTGTTTAGTCTGGGTTGGTAAAGTTGATTTTACGGCATTCAAATAAGAGAAGCTCCAATATAGTTAGTTCAACAAATTTTAGGAATAGATAAGATAAAAGATAATATTCCAAGGTATTTAAAGTAAAGCTTATAGCTGCTGTTTCAAATGAATTAAATTCATTCGATATATTATATACTTTCCATCAAAAATCAATAAAAAAAATCTACAAGACACGAACAAAACGAGACCACCTTTTGAAGGCTTAGTACACACACTTTTACAAACAAAGAAGTCATGCTCAAATATTTCAGTAGAGACCTTATTTGAGATTTTCGAGGTGCATTTGAATTCGTTGGTACCGGATTTGGAGTGAACTTTTAATCGTGTGATATATTCATGACAAAATTATTAGACGTTTTAGTACCAATGTTTTTGTTTGTGATACAAAAGCCTTGATCTATAAGTTTACATATATACATACATGCATATATACATACATATATGCATAGTATATATATATATATATATATATATATATATATATATGTAATATGACATTGACATAAGTAATTCCTACATATCAAAGCAGCAAATTTGAATTCCTAAGAAATAGGAAAGATATTTCTGTTTTTATTTCGCCTTTATTGAAATACTCCCTTTTTTTTTCATGTAACTGAGATCTTTACCAACTTATTTCCCGTGTTAGCAAAAAGATGAATAGTCAACACTGCTTTAAAAAAAAATCAAATTCAGCATTTGATTTATCAATTAGGAAAGAGTAATTATTTGCTTGATTTCGTATTTTGCAGAGGAGTGGGGTGAGACATCCCATCCCACCCTATTTTGTTTGAATCCCCCAAGATAAGGAATAATACTATGAAAAAAAAGTAAAAGTTCTGTATCAACTGCCGATTTGGTTCAGTCAGTAACCAAAAGTGTTACCAAACTATTATTGATGCTTCAAGAAATCTATCGTTACCACATAACATAAAAATGAATTGATCTTCACAAAAACCAAGACAATGAAACTATCACAACAGGTCTTTCGGTTTCAAAAAATACACAATATCCCTTACAATATTATTTTTTAAAAAGTGAAATCAATCAGGCGTCTATGTAGTTTATTGATGGAACGTGAATCCAGTTACGTTCATTAAACTACGCGCACACCGTCGCAGCTGCATTATATAATACATAAATATTGAAACCATTTGCTAACTTGTGTATTGCTAAATAAATCCGGTTTCATAACCAACCCTGAAGCAATATTCAAGCCCCTGTTTGTAGAATCGAGACTTTTGTTGAACGGAGACTTTCTACATGAAATTTCAGAGCGAAAAAAAAAATCAGTCTGGAAACTAGAGAAGAGTGACATAAAACATAGCAACAACGAACACTGCATGCAGTCTGTGAATAAACTATAAATACGATGAAAATCCACCACAGCTTTTATAGACAAGTTGTCTTTCTGAGAGTGGTGACTTGCAGACAGTGTTCAACATGTTGGCCTTCGCAGCCTTTCTGGTGAGTGCGCTTTTGACTGGATCGTCACACGGGCTGTTCTTCAGTGAGTATTGTTTTTAAAATCGTTTTCAGAATTTAACATGGCGTCATAAATGTCAGAAGTTTGATGTGTACTGTAAGACAAAGGAATGACTACCAAACAGACTACGAAATGACTACCAAACAAATTGCATTTTTCAGTACACCTGTGTAATTTCCCCCCTCAGTTTGTCTTTTGTTTTTCTTCCAACGTTTACTTGGAGAAATGCTCTCAAAGATTGTAATCGGCATACACGCATCTTGTATTGATGGGACAAATGAATGTACAGAAACAGAAATCGTAAATTTTGATCGATACAGCTAGTATAGGCGATAGGTGAAATGAAATTTGTATCACCGAGAAATTTTCATTGGTGGCATTATTCAAAGTGGTGAGGGTTGGCGAATGAGGGCACTAGTCGTAGCGATGGTCGAGACTACAGGGCGTATTTTATCAGTCTCTCTTCTGAACTATAAGATATGAATCGCCCTCCCGGTAGATTGGTTTGTATGCTCAAAGCTCCGTTCATCACTGTTGGAAATGATAGAATAATCAAATAATAAAACAATAAGATAGTAGAATAATAGATAATCGATAATAAAATAATAGAATGAGAGGAATAGTCTGTCCTTGTTTAATCTCTTCGAAAAAAAGATAACCTGCAAAACCATTAGAAAACCACCCATATGATAAACTAGCTTTACTTCAATACCAACGAGTCTTAACTCCTTGCTCAAAACCAATGGTGGTTCTAGCGGTGCAGAACGGCCTGCACGACATACTGTATAATAAAGTTCAATAGATTTTATTTTCAAAGATCTTTAAAAACCTTCAACGGACAGGTAAGAGTTTATGATAGCAGTTTTTATTATCTAAGTATAAGTTTGAACAAAATAAAACTAAAGGCTTGAATAGAAAAGACAGATTGAAAATTTTAAGCTTGCTTTTTAACGGCATAGGTCTCCTGGACACACGTCGAAATGCACAACTGCATGTGTTTAATTCATACCTGTTGCGAGGAAACACTATTATCAACACACAATTTTAACACGCTCACTTATTGCTGAGCTCATCTTCAGTATACTATTTATTTTAGGGGGATATGAAGACAGCGTTCTCTTCAAAGTTTTGAGTTCTAATTCTTTGTAACGTATGCTGATGATGATCAAAACATAAAAGTTTGTCAAAGGAGATTTCATGACGACTGTCTGTTTTGTGAAAGTACAGAGAGGACCAGCCGTTCTAAATGCGTACCGGGTGTCATAATACAAATTATAGTATTAACTCGCATGCAACGTATATCCATGATTATGCACGTCTGACTGAGTTTGCTATTTGGTAAAAACAAAACAAATACAAAAAAGGACAATATATCTCAGTTATTTTTGTTGTTATCAAAACCGTAGAGCAAAACAATGATATTGTCATGAAAGTCGTCAGATCCATGTGATTTCAACTTGAAGTTGTCCAGGAATCATCCAATACGTAGAGAAAGAAAAAAACAACAACAACAATAACTGAGAAGTACAATACCACGATATTACGAACAGTGAAACATTGGTCCTATCTGAATATGAATAGGACAAATAGAATGGGTAGCTAGAAAAACTTGGGAAGGAATCTGTTCAAGAAATACAGAAAAAAAAAATGAACTATCAACCATTCTTTATCTATCGTAAATCCATAGCGATCTCATAACAAAGGTTAAGGTAACTTGACATGGGTTTACAAGGTGAAAATCTTCCAGGATAACATAATTGATACGTCAGTATTCATCGACAAGGTAACTTATGTCGCTGGTGTTCTTTATGTCAGAATGCAAATTCATATTAACATCGAAAGAAATCGCATTGAAGTATATTTCCAAACACACACACATACGGGTAAATCACTTAAGTCTATGTACTCTGCGACCAAAATAAATATGGTGACAATTAGATACCAATATCCAAGAAATCCCCACTTTATGTACTTGTCTGGTAGTCTTCTTTTCATCTCTTTTTTTTTTGTCTGATCCTATCTCTAAATACCAGATTTTCCTAAAATTTAATTTGATGACTACAAGCAACAAGGACTAAAGAGAGTAATAAATAAATGGTGTCACTGGTTTAAACCTATATGTAAATGTTAAATCTGACACTCAAAATGTCGGATTTACCATTTCAATAATGTTCAGTATAAAAAAGTGGTAAATCCATCATTTTGAGTGTTAAATTTAATTTTGTTATTCCTCTTATCTTATGTAAATATTCAATCTAAACCTCTAAGAGGTAAATCCAACATTTTGGGTCTTGAATTCAACATTTTGAGCGTGATATTTAACACTTACAAAAGGTTCGAAGAGTAACAAACTTTTAGAATGCGGATTTGCCCATATTGTTCTGCTAAAGAAATGCATATACTTGTACAGCAGCATACTTGACCTTGTCTAGACTTCGTCACCGGTTGTGTTTTAAACGTAAGTGTTTGACATAAAAACCAGGAACATGAAAAATCGAATTTTGTTACCCTCACAAGTCCTTCTGATGGCATTTTATTAGGAAAACTAACTTTATGGGATTAATCATTTTTCAGTTACAGATTTTGGATGTGATGACTACCAGTATATGTGCCCGGATGAATATCGTTGCATCCCGAAGAGCTGGGTTTGTGATGGCATTGTTGACTGCTACGACAACAGTGACGAAACAGGCTGTGGTGATTTAAGTTCCAAGCGTGAAGACTTGATCTTTGATTGCATTTTTCAGTTCACTTTTACTTTACAATAAATGATACCCTACCGGTTTCCTCAGTGTTTACTAGATTAAAGAAAATAAACATCCAGTTACAAGACGGACATAGAATAAAGAGGTGCTTCTATCTTTCGTAATATACCATGGTTTTTATCATTTTGATGAACTTTAAGTGAGTGAAGAGAATTGAAACAACGTAATACGGCACACGGTTTATAGTGTAATTTATTCTCCGGATCAGATAGAGTGTTATTGCCTTGGTCATTATCTCTTTTTTTTTGCCAGCGGCATTTATCTTTATCCATAGTGTTATCTTGTGCTATAAAGTGGACTTTAGAATTTCTGTAATCTAATTGGTCAATTGTCATGCATTGATTTTTACTGATCCACACGGAACCATGCGTCCGGTAAAATCCGAACCTATGGCCATGGCTCAAGTCTTGTATAATGTTGTAGGTGTACCGGACGCATGATGGGGAAGATGGTTGTATTTGATGAATATACGGGCCCATTTTATAAAAAAAAAAAGGTGCACAGGCCTATTTCGTGGATCAGTAAGAATTGGATGCTCTCGTATAATAACTTTGGAACAATCTGAAACCCACGAGCGAAGGGAGTGGGTTTAAACAGTTCCAAAGTCATGAAAATTAAACTCCCGCATCAAATTCTCACCGATCCACTTAGTCCTGTGTATCACTTATGCAGCGCCCAGGAAAAGTTAACGTCAAGAGCGATATGAGCTTGTTTGAGAAAAAAAAAATCTATTTTGGACACCACGGAGCATTTCCGTAAATTGTGTTCACCTATCCTAAGTATCCCTAATTCTTTCATATGAAATTGGTACAGCTCTAAAATATGTGAAAATATATGATAGTCCAGGCTAGGCTCCATAGAAAGTGCACCTCACCTTGTTTTTTGATATATACAATGTTTTTCGATGGTTTCTTGTCAATTCGAGGGTGCTGATTCCAAATCCGATTGATGCCACTCGCGTAACCTTGAGCATTTTCGGCAAAACGCAAAAATCCAAAATGGCCGCCAGATATGCTAATTTGGCCATGGTAATCCCAGTTATGTCAATTTTATGACAAATTTTTCCATCAAAGTTTTTTAGATTTTTGTTCATTGAGTAATTCTACTTGCACATGCAAGAAATTTTTCATTTAAAGAGGTACATTTCGTATTTTAAGCGTATTTTCAATTCAAAATGGCCGCCACTCCTATACTCATGTACTATATGAATGGCAAAAAATATGCATAGAAATAGAAGACGAATTTTCAGTCACATACTTATGCTTTTATCAAGTTTTGCATGTGCAATGCAAATCTGATGAGTGCCACTAGCAAAACAAGCAAACAAACAGAAAGTTTATTGTTTTTAGGCTTATTATATTCTTCTTAATACAAGACTTCAAAATGGATGCCACTCATATACCCCTGCACAACATGAACGGCAGTGCGTGTGAAATAAACAAATTTTCTCTTTTTTCTGTCACTCAGGTACACTGTTTACCAATTTGTGAGCTGATTGTAAATCAAAAGGTTGTTACTAACAAAGGCTGTTTTATTTTTTGATGCAAACATCCAAATTTGCTACCTCAATCTGAATTTTTCCCTAGGTATTTGGAAAAATCCACCAAAACTTGAATTGACTCCAACATCAAGATCGTTTATCAGGAATTATTAGATATGAACATTTGATACTTACTTGCCTTTAGATGTTCAACATCAAAATATTCATTCTGATTTACTGAATTAAAAGGGTGAATCCTCGATGATGCCATAAATGAAAATTCCAGTGAACTACATGCCCTGTTCTACATTATCTAAAAGCGATATTATACAAACTGTCAGTCCTCTCATCCGAGAAAGAACATGAGGCAGGGGAAAGTGGAAAAAAGGGACCACCTCACTTCCTGTTGTCAAATCTCTGAAATGAAAAACAATGCCCCAAAGTTTTTAATGTTAACCCAGATGAATTATATATGGTAGATGAATTTTACCACCGTTTTTTTCGGAGTGAATGTGTTTGAGTATAGGCCTGTGATGTCGAGGGAGATTGAGATCTGTACAGTGCTGCCTCATTCTGAAAGCAGTGTTATAACAACTTCACACTGCTTGTCTTTAATCTTCAGCATTTGCAGATTCAGGGTTGCTCTCGGTAACCAGACCAGTTGTGTTAGGACTCTGAATGATGGCCTCCTTAATGGTGGATGTAAACTAACTCCACTGGAGGTCTTTTTAACATATGTGGTGACATTACATTCACTTCACGTAGGAAGTTTGCAGATGATCTTGCCTTTACGTCTCATAGAAAGTCTTTGTATGACATGAGCCGAGTACTGACCCATCTCAAGACAATAGTGGAGTAATCTTCTGGCGAGACTTTGCCCCAACCTTTATTAGATTATCATCAGACCCACGCTTTTCATCACAGTAACCATCTTGCCAACGCTATGTTCTAGGTAGCCCTCTGTGGCAAGCCTTCCAAGCATAAAATAAGGAAGTCCACCCTCCACTGGCACTCGATCACTCTCCCTCACACTGGAAGGAAAGGATAGCAAGTGTCACCAGTGCCTTAAATGCATACCCTGACCTTCCAAACACGACAGCATGGGGGGGGGGGCATTTCATGAAGCGTTTTGTCTGACAAATTTGTCTGACAAATTTGCTGTCAGCCAATTAGATGCAAGGAATTTAATAGCTTATAACAGTTTGTCAAAAAGAAAAGATCTGACAAAACACTTCATGAAATGCCCCCTTGAACAACCTGCCATCAATGCGCCTGAAATTCCATAAGCCCTGATTTCCCTACTGTAACTTAACAGCTTTGACCCCAAAACAGGTTGGTGCAGATGCTGGTCTGATGTCATCTCTGATACCACCCAAGTTACCTACAACACTGTCTCTGGCCTGGCAACAAAGCCATAGGGCTTCAACGGGTGGTGATCAAGCAAGTCTTCATGTCTTCATCCTGTTTCTATGGCAAATAATCGCCCTCTGACCCCTGAGGAAGTGCTGAACATCACCAGATATGGTTGCAATAAAAACGATTGCAGGACTAATATGCATCTTTAGCCTGAGAATTCTGCAAATTTGGGGCTGATGTCGCCTGCTGCTAAACATACAATCAAAGGGTTCTTTAAAGACAATACAAATGACAGTTTTAGTTTTAAGACGAGACTGAATGAGATCATGATGTCAAAGCGTATATTATCAACACCTGGGAACTGTGAGAGAACTGAAAGAGGTATCTCACATTGCTCCTTGGTTGATGTTTAATGAACAGTTTGTACAGTATTGCATTAGGACAGTTTCGTTTATGCCTTCAACAGTTTTTGTTGTTGTTGTTTGAATTCAAAAAGAAAATCAGGTTTGCTCGATGATATCAAGGCGGCACTTCTGAATTAAAATTATATCAAAATGATGGAGGTTATGATCCCTTTCGAACTCGCCTCAGGACTGCTCCCTCCCCCCCCCCCCCCCTCCCCCAACTCCTTGCTGAAAAAAAACAACTACAATGTAAAGGGTTTTTAGTTGTGTCATTAATGTCCTCTGTGTTTTTGTCTGCAACCATGTATCTCTGCACTTACTGTATAATATTTTTCTGTAGGCCCCTACTTTGTTGATATGGTTTTAGGGAAATGCATATTACAAGCTTTGCTTTCTAACTTCCCCTCCATTTTCAACATTATTTGATAAATACCATGTATCTAGGCTCCTTAATATATTGTGTTAGTATTACATTTTTAATTCAACCTGCATGTAGAATATAGTATATTGATTTCTTGCGAGACGTTTAGTGAACTTATATTGTTGAGACTTTTGTTGAGACGAAATGAAATATATAAGAAATTGTGTTCAACATCGTAAGGTTTATGAATATTAAATGCTCATATATGTAGGCCCCCTATATATTGTAAGTGACACCCAACATATTGCACATGCAACACTTTATGATAACGTAGGTACGGGACTGGAAATACAGTAAATTTGTTCTATATTTCCATGCATATGTTTTGCCATTCATATAGTACATAAGCATGGGAATTGCGGCCATTTTGAATAAAAAAATGAGCTTTAAATGCTAAATGAACCTATGTTAAATGAAAATTCGCTTGCAAATGCAGATGGAGTAACTCTAGGAACAGAAATGTACAAAGTTTGGTGGAATAATTGGTCATATAATGCACATTATTGTGTTTATCACGGCCGAATTAGTATATATGGCGGCCATTTTGGATTTTTGCATTTTGCCGAAAATGCTCAAGGTTACGCGAGTGGCATCAATCGAATTTGGAATCAGCACCCTCGAATTGACAAGAAACAATAAAAAAACATTGTATATATCAAAAAACAAGGTTGGGTGCCTTCTAGCCTGGACTATGATATTCCATTATTTTTTTTATCATTTCCTTTGCAGGAGATTCCTTCTCCAGCTTCTCTTCCTTTTCATTTGATTCATATTCAGGTAATCTTAGAATTTCTACTAGCGTGCGGGTATTACCTATATCATTCGAAAAAAGAGAACTTTTGAACTTGATTGTTCCTCGGTTAATTATGATTAATACTAGTCTGCCAACGTGCTAAAAGTCCTGTTTACCATTTAGAGCAGTGATTTAATTAAAAAAAAAAAATCACATTTGATGCATAATTATGTCTACGTCTGTTGTATCACAAAAATCCTACCATGTCAAATTTTCGCAATAAAGCGTAAAATATCAGGAGATATCAATATTTTAAATCACAATAAACATAACTGTAGACGGTTTAGTCTGGAAACATTTTTATTACAACTATTGTTCCCATTTTGTGTATTCAACAATACCTAACATCGATAATAATAATTCACATTCTTACAATGGTCGTTTCTATTCCTAACTCACGTTTTAGGACTATTTTAAAGCACTAATGTTGGGTTTTCGTTTCATCTGCAAATAGTAAATGATGCCCTTAGAGATAATAATAAATTGTAAAGTTTAGGTACCTCAAAAGTTTCCCTGAATTTCCTTGTCTTAGTTTATGTTTCAGGTTAAAGTTCCTTTCATATAACTATCACTGTGAGACTTACTCGCCCCAAAGTGCTCTCATGTCTTAGTAATCATGTAATAGCCGTTTACTAGTATGAGACGCCGTACGGCGGCGAGGTACTAGTAGTACACGTATTGTACGAAACCATTATTGCATGATCAGTAACTGCGACCAGCAGTGGCGTGCAGCCCCATACGCATAGCTAACTGCGACCAGCAGCCCCATACGCATAGCTAAATGGGGCCTCGCATTGTAGCATTCAGGATCATGACAGATTTAGTATTGCGGGTAAATATCAACTTATGATCCAAAAAATTCTCCAATTTGAAGACTTACCAGTTAAGTTGAAGTATTGAAAACAGGCTTCGGGCAAAGTTTGGTTTTGCCAATAGTCCCTTTCTGTTCGAATTGATGACTAAATGTGACTCGGTCGAGAGGACCTTGGGAGAGCTATACTGAATTGACGGCCAGCGCATGCGCACACAGACATCTTATCCGTTCACGGATTTGAAATTTGTGCGCATGTGATGTGTGCGCATTTGCTGGCCGTAGTATTCAGTGTATGTAGCTCTTCCAAGGTCCTCTCGACCGCGTCACATTCAGTCATCAATTCGAACAGAAAGAGACTATTGGCAGAACCAAACGTTGCCCGAAGCCTGTTTTCAATACTTCAACTTTATTGGTTAGTCTTCAAATTGAAAAAAATTTGGATTTTAAGTTGATATTTACCCGCGATACTTAATATGGGCCTGCTGGTCGCAGTTAATTGTATGATTACTAAGACATGAGAGCACTTTGGGGCGTGTAAGTCTCACAGTGTTAGTTATCTGAAAGGTACTTTAACCTGAAACACAAACTAAGACAAGGAAATTCAGGGAAACTTTTGAGGTACCAAAACTTTATAATTATTATCTTTAAAGTTCAAAAACTCAAATTTGACAGTATGACCCTTTTGAGTTTGCATATCGCGCTGGTACGTTATCCTGACTTTCCACACATTATCTAGCTACATTAATCTCGACACCATAACTTAAAAAACGGGCTTGTTTCGTAACGTTTTAGCCGGGGTTGCTAGCAGTAATCAAACAAATTTCAAGGAAACTCTGGTATTTAGATATATAGCATCAGACAAATAGATGAAGATCAGACAAGCATACAAGTACATTTTCGGGGATTTCTTGGAATTGGTATCATAATCGTTATTATCATAGTTTGAGAGTAAATAGACTGTAATGATTTGTCCGTGTGTGTGTGTGTTTGAAAATATAACTCAATGCAGTTTGCTATGATGTCATAGCGATTTTGCATTTTGACATAAGTTTGCTCGTTGATGAATATTGAATAATGACATATCAACTAGGTGTGTCCTACAACATTTTAAACGAATTCCAAGTTACCCTTACCTCTGTTATGAAATTGAGAATTTACGAATATTATGTAAAAACGTATGATATGTCTTTCTTTTTTTTTTTACAGATCCCTTCCCCAGCTTCCCTAGCTACCCATTCTATTCATCCGATTCATATTCAGGTAGGACCAATATTCCACTGTTCTTATAGTCATAGTATTTTATTTCTCTTCGTAAAAAAAAAATGAATAAAAATGTTGAAAGAGTGGTACATGTTACGTCGTATTGACTACAACACCGACTGTGTTTTATAACAAGTGTAGTGGGTGCATTATGCATCACTACATATTTTCATTTAAATGTTTGACTTACATTATAAGGAAAATGAAAACCTGAATTCTCTTACCATTTCAGGTCTTTCAGTTGGCACTTCACTAAGAATATTAACTTTATTGAATTAATTATCCTTCAATTACAGATTTTGGATGTGCGGACTACCAGTATATGTGCCCAGATGGATATTGCATCCCGGAGAATTGGGTTTGTGATGCCATTGTTGACTGTTACGACGGCAGTGACGAAACAGGCTGTGGTGATTTAAGTTCCAAGCGTGCAAACGTGCCCCTAATTGATTGCATTATAATTCATTGCAATTCTCTTTTCAATAAAACGTCATCATTGCGGTTTCCTCGGTGTTTACTAGACATTGTAAAAAAATAATAACATCTGATTACAAGACTTACTTAAAACTAAAGAGGAACGTTCTCTCCTCGATAAGAAAGTGGTTGCTAAAGTCTGTAGATGTTACTTTATCCTGTTAATAGTTTTTCTATTTATTTTAATTTGTGAATTTTATATGTTTGTTATTTATGTTACTGCAGCTGACCTTGAATTTCACGCTCAAGATATATTTATATATGTAATATATATATATATATATATATATATATATATTCCACATGAATGTATTTTTTGTTTGTTTTCTTGTATTTTATACTGCTAATGCTGATCAAACCATCCTGAATAAACACATTAATTTTTTTATATAAAAATAGATACAAAGATACGTGCATAAATACGTAAGAGAAGAAAAATAACATAATTTTTGAGAACAATACATTGAGCAAACAGTATTGAAACAACCATATGCTTTGTCATCTTATTTAGCTTTATTTATTTACCGTTATTGATTTTTTTCCTCCGACAGATATTTTTCTCTTAATCAATACTGTCACCTTGTGCTAGTAAACCGTACTTGAATGGAGGAATATGCAGCGACCAGGAAGAGTTAATGATTCAGTGCGTCTTTTAATACGATTGCATCTTTTCATGAAGAATGTTAGCGATATAGCTTGTTTGATCATGAAGGTTAGGATATTTCGCACAGCATGCAATAATATCTTCGCCTCATGTGTTCACCTATCCAAAGTATCCTTGTATTTATTACAGAAAAAGTACGATATTGAGTTTTTTTTTTTTTAATTTCCTTCACAGGCGATTCCTTCTCCAGCTTTCCGTCCTATTCATTCTATTCGTATTCAGGTATGACTTAGCAATCCTACTAGCCTGGTGTTAGTTTCTCAACGAGAAAATCAAGTCTTTTCAATTTGATTGTTTCTCTGGTGATGATACAATGCTGAATGACAGTCTGAATCATGCATACCCAATCATATTAAATTTGCCCGTCTTCAATCTAATGACAACAAATGTAACACAGATGTATTGTTCTCCTGAGAAGAGTCAGTGTTTTTGAACCTTTCTGTAATATCATGTTTGTAACTTCATAACTTTTCTTTGGCGTCTTGGTGGAAGCTTCGATCTCAAAATATGAACTTTTCCTAGGTTATCCCTACAAGGAGAAATTATTTGAATTTCATTAAACACAATCGCAACAATACTTTAGTATTGTCGAATATTATTATTTAGCGGTGAACTGCAAAAAATGCTGAGAGGAGTATGTAAATATATACATAGACACACACGCACACACACACAACATTTTTAGTTGCAATCAACCCGTACCCTCAGTTTTGTTTAGAAAAATAATTGGCAAGATTCTAACATACTATGTCAGAATGCTTTATTCCTATTCAATCTTTTCTTTTTTTTTAACAGATTCCTATCCAAGCTACCCGAGCTTCCCTTTCTCTTCATTCGACTCGTACTCAGGTAGGGCCAATGTTTTACTATTTCTACTTCGGTTGTATTGTAGTTTCCAGTTATTTATTTTTTATCATTATTAATATTCTTATGAGTAGTTTTATTTCTACTTGCGTATTGGATATTTCCCTGGAAAACGTTGTCGGAATCAACTTCTAAATCTTATGGATCTTCCAACTTTTATTAGTCATTCCTTGGTATGCATGATTTTTGATGCCAGCAAAATTAGATAGACGTATGTCATTTCTGACACAAATATGTGTTTATGAATGTACCTATTACGATTTTAACCTCATGATTTTTTTCAGCAATCTGATGACACTAGATCTAGGAAATAAAAAAGAGGTGTATCACTCAACGAGAGAATATTAGCAACTTTTAAAAAGTCACAACAATACTTTGGTATCAACATCCAAGTGGGGGAATAGTAAAAGGTGTGACTGTTAGAAAGTAATACATATCAATAATATCTTAAGCAGCTTTTGTTCATATTGTTTCAAAACCTATGAAATCCGTGTTCATTCATAGTACAGTACTTTTGATTTTTCAACGGTGGATTTGCTCGTGTATTGTTAAAATGTCTATTCCATGCGAACTTGATCGATTTTTAATAATTGGTCTGCCTGGTAAATGTAATATTTCTGTTATGTTCATGATGTTAGGAATGGGCATACATGATTCACTGCATGTTTTCGCAGTAGTTTATTCTGAACGGGAGTGTGGGATGGGAACATAGCGTACATTGATTGGCACTATAATAGGAAAAGTTGAAATTTCTTACCCTGGAGTTTTTGTGGGGTTTTTTTTTTTCTGATGGCAGGTAATGAATACATTTGTCTATACATTATCATCCGTCCATTACAGATTACGGATGTGACGAGCATACCTGCCCGGATGGAAAATGTATCCCCAACAGCTGGATTTGCGATGCAATCGTTGACTGCGATGACGGCAGTGACGAATTGGGCTGCGGTAATTTAATGTTCAAGTGTCTTCACATGATTTGCTCATTGCATTATGATTTCATTATCTTCCAATATCATAACAAAACGTCTAAGTTTTTGTTTGATGATCGAACTTCTCTATTTCAGAATTTGCCAAAAAATTGGTTTCATTAGATTTTTTTTTTCGAACAGCATGTTAGGCTACTTTCTTCATCACCTTAGCATCATGTATGGGTTGTTATTTATGCGTTTTATTTTTTACTGCCACATTTCGCTTTATCCGTAGTGTCACCTTGTGATACTAACCCTTGCCAGAATGGGGGCCTTTGCATTAACCAGGGTGGCTTAATGTCGTTTGAATGCTTCTGTCCCGAAGGCTTCGAGGGCTTGTTCTGTGAATTCGCAAGTGAGCTGCTTATCAAAGAAACCCATACTATTCAATAAATTGTCATTTTTTTTGGGCATATCATCAGATTGTATTGTACAGACGGATAAAAACAAATTGTGACCCTTGGCAATGGTTTCAGGCAAAAGTCGCAAGAGCAAATTCCCTCCTAGGCGGGGTACAAAGATTATTTTTGTCGATTTTGGGTTTTTGCAGAATTTGAATCTTTGATATGTTTTCTACATCTACACTAAATTTCACATCATTACACTAAGTTTTTCCTACCGAAAATGGAATTTTAAACACCCTATGTTGGAAATCGCGCTCGTCAGTTTCGATCTTCTTTCGAACGCCGCGCCACTGCCCAATGTTGCTACGGCGCGGCATCTCGCGTGCGATTGGATAGTGCGTCGCACACATTTACATAGTTCGGCTTTCGGGGATACGCCTCGCAGTGTGTCGAAAATGTTTTGTCCACGCATGCATGCTCCATCGTTGTTGCTTCAATAGATACCAGTACGCTCGGTCTTTAGTGTAAGCTCTTCGTTTGGCTTTCTATCCGAGCTTTTCTACCGCAATGTTCGACAACGGAAGTGAAACAAAAGGTGAACAGCAACACTAGGCAGCACTAACTTTAACGTGAAAATAGATACGATAGGGAACATGATTTAAGCGTATGGGAGTGGCAAATTGCCACACAAATCGTGCAACATACGATCAGAAACTGACTTGTTAATTGTGCGTGTAGTAAATATGACAGCAGATTGACTCAAAAAGACAGCAGAAGAGAGAAAAGGAGTGGTCATAAATGACCAGTATTCAAATAATACACTGTCGTAAACGTCAAAATTGCACCAAACTAAGTAAAGTCGTGTTTGTTTGCTTGTTTACTTGCTTGCTTGTTTATCACACAATGCAACACATGTACAGCATCAAAAAAAAAAAAAAAACTACAGGAAGCATGACCCTTTTCATCTTTCTACCTTCGAAAGGGTCCCAATGATGAAATTTACAAGACAAATCAACCGCTATGAAAACGTGATTCGTAAAGATGTGGATACGAATGTGCTACCAACTCCCGTGACGTATACACACAGGCATAGCGTGTGGATGCCATTGAGTAATACGTGCACCATACACACGTAACCAGCAGCTTGTAATTATCGTATATCCGCCATCTTGAAAGACGTACAGTTATGAACAGAATGTGTTAATTCAGGCACGCTCAATTTCAGATCAATCTGATAATCCCTTCATTGTTGTTACTCTGGTGGACCAGGTTGACACGCTGTTTTTTTGTCCCATTCATTGCAGCCAGCACGGCTTGGTAAAGATTTAGCGCTTGAATAGACACTGCACTTCAGAGCCTCTTTTCTAAGTTCACACTTTTTCTGAATGTGTGTTTTCTTTCAAATATTTAGATTTTTAAGCTTAAAGTCTGCTCTTTTAGAATATGCTCTTAACTAAAATTTCTGGCGACTTTCTGTGCGTTTTGTGATGCAGGGTCACATATAACTCTGGAAAAAAAAATCTTTTATATCATATCAATTTGGAACAATTTCAACGTCATCGTACCGTGTATATAGATTATTTCAAGTGTTTTCTTGGCGATGCTCATGACTGTTATACAATGCACCAATATCATGCACTTAATAATATTTGCCAAATACATTAACTGTCTTCTTCTCGATAATTTCCGAACATAATTTCCATCTCTTGAAAGGTGCACCGTCTTGCAGTTACTCGCAGTTTGCATGCGATAACGGTAATTGTATACCAGCACAGTGTGTTTGTGATGGGTACAATGATTGCGGCGATTTGAGCGACGAAAATAATTGTGGTAAGTTGTAAGCAACAAACCTTGTGATGAATGTCCTTGTAGACTCTAGGAATAGATGAGCTTTAACAATTACTTTAAAGAATTTTGCCATGCTGACAGTGGATAGATCCTGGACGACGTCGATGGAAAAAAAAAAAACAGAGGCTTTTTTCAACGAATAGTCTCAATCTCTATACATCAAACTTATAACTCTCATATCTAGCATTGTCTAGTATCGATACGTGCAGTTCAACTACTGTTCTCATAAAAAAATAAAAGACATGGACTGAACGACGTGCAAGATTTTTTTTTCTATTTGGAATAATCTCCTTGTAATCTCTCACCTGATAAAACAAAATCAATAACTGTCGTGAAACTTTGAAGACAAATTTTAATTGTCAACTAGACTACCTTACTCATCTTTGATCATAGATAAAGGCATACTATCCTTGAATATCACTATTGTTTTTGTCTAGGCCATCTTACCACTGACCAGCCTGTTGTAACCACTACACAAGGTGAGAACGTGGAAGTTGTTGGAATCATAATATGTCGGAATGTAATTCTAGAATAAAATAGATATCTAATAAAGAAGCCTAGATTGTATCTTCTTATAACAACAACAGGATTGCAATAATCACTTTATAACAAATACCTTCAAACCGCTAAAAGGCAACGAAAAGGAAAGAACATTAAGAAAAAAAGAGAATTGACTCACCTAATACCAGAAGCTGACATTAATAAGCGTTTCAACTCTTTTTTTTTTTTCAGTGTATGGTTTTTCTATTTTTTGCTTTTAAACAGACACTTAAATAAAGTCAACCTCTCTCCTGAATAAGTGTTACAATTCTCTCTTTTTTTTCAGCGTTTGGTTTTGCTTTTCAATTTTTTGCTTTTAAACAGGCACCTAAATAAAATCAGCCTCTTCCCTGACGAATTAATCAGTGTAAATTAATGATAATTGCACAATTAATTGCATGCGATAACGGTATTTGTATACCAGCACAGTGGGTTTGTGATGGGGACAATGATTGCGGCGATTTGAGCGACGAAAATTGTGGTAAGTTGTAAGCAACAAGCCTTTAATGATCAATGTTTTTTTTTTTTTTGTAGACTCCTGATATCGATAGGCTTGAACAATTACTTTAAAGAATTTTGCCATGCTGACAGTGGATAAATCCTGGACGACGTCGATGGAAAAAAAAAACAAGGGCTTTTTCAACGAATAGTCTCAATCTCTATACATCAAACTTATAACTCTCATATCTAGTATCGATACGTGCAGTTCAACTACTGTTCTCATAAAAAATAAAAGACATGGACTGATCGACGTGCAAGATATTTTTTTTTCTATTTGGAATAATCTCCTTGTAATCTCTCCCCTGATAAAACAAAATCAATAACTGTCGTGAAACTATGAAGACAAATTTCAATTGTCAACTAGACTACCTTACTCATCTTTGATCATAGAAAAATGCATACTATCCTTCAATATCACTATTGTTTTTGTCTAGGCCATCTTACCACTGAACAGCCTGTGCAAAGCACTACACAAGGTGAGAACGTGGAAGTTGTTGCATTCATATGACGGAACTTAATTCTAGAATAAAATAGATATATAACAGAGAAGAGACATGAAGCCCAGATTGTATCTTCTTATAAAAAACAACAGAATTGCAATAATCACTTTATAACAAATACCTTCAAACCGCTAAAAGGCAACGAAAAAAAAGATCATTAAGAAAAAAAAAGAGAATTGGCTCACCTAATACTAGAAGCTGACATTAATAAGCGTTTCAATTTTCCTTTTTTTCAGTGTTTGGTTTTTCTATTTTTTTTGCTTTTAAACAGACACTTAAATAAAATCAACCTTCCTCCGGAATAAGCGTTACAATTCTCTTTTTTTCAGCGTTTGGTTTTGCTTTTCAATTTTTTGCTTTTAAACAGGCACCTAAATGAAGTCAACCTCTTCCCTGAAGAATTAATCAATGTAAATTAATGATAATTGCACAATTAATTGCATGCGACAACGGTAATTGTATACCAGCACAGTGGGTTTGTGATGGGGACAATGATTGCGGCGATTTGAGCGACGAAAATTGTGGTAAGTTGTAAGCAACAAGCCTTTAATGATCAATGCTTTTTTTGTAGACTCCTGATACCGATAGGTTTGAACAATTACTTTAAAGAATTTTGCCATGCTGACAGTGGAGAAATCCTGGACGACGTCGATGGAAAAAAAAAAAAACAAGGGCTTTTTCAACGAATAGTCTCAATCTCTATACATCAAACTTATAACTCTCATATCTAGTATCGATACGTGCAGTTCAACTACTGTTCTCATAAAAAATAAAAGACATGGACTGATCGACGTGTAAGATATTTTTTTTTTCTATTTGGAATAATCTCCTTGTAATCTTTCCCCTGATAAAACAAAATCAATAACTGTCGTGAAACTATGAAGACAAATTTCAATTGTCAACTAGACTACCTTACTCATCTTTGATCATAGATAAAGGCATACTATCCTTCAATATCGCTATTGTTTTTGTCTAGGCCATCTTACCACTGAACAGCCTGTGCAAAGCACTACACAAGGTGAGAACGTGGAAGTTGTTGCATTCATATGACGGAACGTAATTCTAGAATAAAATAGATATATAACAGAGAAGAGACATGAAGCCCAGATTGTATCTTCTATAAAAACAACAGAATTGCAATAATCACTTTATAACAAATACCTTCAAACCGCTAAAAGGCAACGAAAAAAAAAAGAACATTAAGAAAAAAAAAAGAGAATTGGCTCACCTAATACTAGAAGCTGACATTAATAAGCGTTTCAATTTTCCTTTTTTTTTCAGTGTTTGGTTTTTTCTATGTTTTTGCTTTTAAACAGACAATTAAATAAAGTCAACCTTCCTCCGGAATAAGCGTTACAATTCTCTTTTTTTCAGCGTTTGGTTTTGCTTTTCAATTTTTTGCTTTTAAACAGGCACCTAAATGAAGTCAACCTCTTCCCTGAAGAATTAATCAGTGTAAATTAATGATAATTGCACAATTAATTGCATGCGATAACGATAATTGTATACCAGCACAGTGGGTTTGTGATGGGGACAATGATTGCGGCGATTTGAGCGACGAAAATTGTGGTAAGTTGTAAGCAACAAGCCTTTAATGATCAATGCTTTTTTTTGTAGACTCCTGATATCGATAGGCTTGAACAATTACTTTAAAGAATTTTGCCATGCTGACAGTGGATAAATCCTGGACGACGTCGAGGGAAAAAAACAAGGGCTTTTTCAACGAATAGTCTCAATTTCTATACATCAAATTTATAACTCTCATATCTAGTATCGATACGTGCAGTTCAACTACTGTTCTCATAAAAAATAAAAGACATGAACTGATCGACGTGCAAGATATTTTTTTTTCTATTTGGAATAATCTCCTTGTAATCTCTCTCCTGATAAAACAAAATCAATAACTGTCGTGAAACTATGAAGACAAATTTCAATTGTCAACTAGACTACCTTACTCATCTTTGATCATAGATAAAGGCATACTATCCTTCAATATCGCTATTGTTTTTGTCTAGCCCATCTTACCACTGAACAGCCTGTGCAAAGCACTACACAAGGTGAGAACGTGGAAGTTGTTGCATTCATATGACGGAACGTAATTCTAGAATAAAATAGATATTTAACAGAGAAGAGACATGAAGCCCAGATTGTATCTTCTTATAAAAACAACAGGATTTCAATAATCACTTTATAACAAATACCTTCAAACCGCTAAAAGGCAACGAAAAGAACACATTAAGAAAAAAAAAGAGAATTGGCTCACCTAATACTAGAAGCTGACATTAATAAGCGTTTCAATTTTCCTTTTTTCTTTCAGTGTTTGGTTTTTCTATTTTTTTTTTTGCTTTTAAACAGACACTTAAATAAAGTCAACCTTCCTCCGGAATAAGCGTTACAATTCTCTTTTTTTCAGCGTTTGGTTTTGCTTTTCAATTTTTTGCTTTTAAACAGGCACCTAAATGAAGTCAACCTCTTCCCTGAAGAATTAATCAGTGTAAATTAATGATAATTGCACAATTAATTGCATGCGATAACGATAATTGTATACCAGCACAGTGGGTTTGTGATGGGGAAAATGATTGCGGCGATTTGAGCGACGAAAATTGTGGTAAGTTGTAAGCAACAAGCCTTTAATGATCAATGCTTTTTTTTGTAGACTCCTGATATCGATAGGCTTGAACAATTACTTTAAAGAATTTTGCCATGCTGACAGTGGAGAAATCCTGGACGACGTCGAGGGAAAAAAACAAGGGCTTTTTCAACGAATAGTCTCAATTTCTATACATCAAATTTATAACTCTCATATCTAGTATCGATACGTGCAGTTCAACTACTGTTCTCATAAAAAATAAAAGACATGGACTGATCGACGTGCAAGATATTTTTTTTCTATTTGGAATAATCTCCTTGTAATCTCTCTCCTGATAAAACAAAATCAATAACTGTCGTGAAACTATGAAGACAAATTTCAATTGTCAACTAGACTACCTTACTCATCTTTGATCATAGATAAAGGCATACTATCCTTCAATAACACTATTGTTTTTGTCTAGGCCATCTTACCACTGAACAGCCTGTGCAAAGCACTACACAAGGTGAGAACGTGGAAGTTGTTGCATTCATATGACGGAACGTAATTCTAGAATAAAATAGATATATAACAGAGAAGAGACATGAAGCCCAGATTGTATCTTCTTATAAAAACAACAGGATTGCAATAATCACTTTATAACAAATACCTTCAAACCGCTAAAAGGCAACGAAAAGAAAAGATCATTAAGAAAAAAAAAGAGAATTGGCTCGCCTAATACTAGAAGCTGACATTAATAAGCGTTTCAATTTTCCTTTTTTTTTCAGTGTTTGGTTTTTCTATTTTTTTTTGGTTTTAAACAGACACTTAAATAAAATCAACCTTCCTCCGGAATCAGCGTTACAATTCTCTTTTTTTCAGCGTTTGGTTTTGCTTTTCAATTTTTTGCTTTTAAACAGGCACCTAAATGAAGTCAACCTCTTCCCTGAAGAATTAATCAGTGTAAATTAATGATAATTGCACAATTAATTGCATGCGATAACGGTAATTGTATACCAGCACAGTGGGTTTGTGATGGGGACAATGATTGCGGCGATTTGAGCGACGAAAATTGTGGTAAGTTGTAAGCAACAAGCCTTTAATGATCAATGTTTTTTTTTTTTTTTGTAGACTCCTGATATCGATAGGCTTGAACAATTACTTTAAAGAATTTTGCCATGCTGACAGTGGATAAATCCTGGACGACGTCGATGGAAAAAAACCAAGGGCTTTTTCAACGAATAGTCTCAATCTCTATACATCAAACTTATAACTCTCATATCTAGTATCGATACGTGCAGTTCAACTACTGTTCTCATAAAAAATAAAAGACATGGACTGATCGACGTGCAAGATATTTTTTTTTCTATTTGGAATAATCTCCTTGTAATCTCTCCCCTGATAAAACAAAATCAATAACTGTCGTGAAACTAGAAGACAAATTTCAATTGTCAACTAGACTACCTTACTCATCTTTGATCATAGATAAAGGCATACTATCCTTCAATATCACTATTGTTTTTGTCTAGGCCATCTTACCACTGAACAGCCTGTGCAAAGCACTACACAAGGTGAGAACGTGGAAGTTGTTGCATTCATATGACGGAACGTAATTCTAGAATAAAATAGATATATAACAGAGAAGAGACATGAAGCCCAGATTGTATCTTCTTATAAAAAACAACAGAATTGCAATAATCACTTTATAACAAATACATTCAAACCGCTAAAAGGCAACGAAAAGAAAAGAACATTAAGAAAAAAAAAGAGAATTGGCTCACCTAATACTAGAAGCTGACATTAATAAGCGTTTCAATTTTCCTTTTTTTTTCAGTGTTTGGTTTTTTCTATGTTTTTGCTTTTAAACAGACACTTAAATAAAGTCAACCTTCCTCCGGAATAAGCGTTACAATTCTCTTTTTTTCAGCGTTTGGTTTTGCTTTTCAATTTTTTGCTTTTAAACAGGCACCTAAATGAAGTCAACCTCTTCTCTGAAGAATTAATCAGTGTAAATTAATGATAATTGCACAATTAATTGCATGCGATAACGGTAATTGTATACCAGCACAGTGGGTTTGTGATGGGGACAATGATTGCGGCGATTTGAGCGACGAAAATTGTGGTAAGTTGTGAGCAACAAGCCTTTAATGATCAATGTTTTTTTTTTTGTAGACTCCTGATATCGATAGGCTTGAACAATTACTCTAAAGAATTTTGCCATGCTGACAGTGGAGAAATCCTGGACGACGTCGATCGAAAAAAAAAAAACAAGGGCTTTTTCAACGAATAGTCTCAATCTCTATACATCAAACTTATAACTCTCATATCTAGTATCGATACGTGCAGTTCAACTACTGTTCTCATAAAAAATAAAAGACATGGACTGATCGACGTGCAAGATATTTTTTTTTCTATTTGGAATAATCTCCTCGTAATCTCTCCCCTGATAAAACAAAATCAATAACCGTCGTGAAACTATGAAGACAAATTTCAATTGTCAACTAGACTACCTTACTCATCTTTGATCATAGATAAAGGCATACTATCCTTGAATATCACTATTGTTTTTCTCTAGGCCATCTTACCACTGAACAGCCTGTGCAAAGCACTACACAAGGTGAGAACATTAAAGTTGTTGCATTTATATGACGGAACGTAATTCTAGAAAAAAATAGATATATAATAGAGAAGAGACATGAAGCCCAGTTTGTATCTTCTTATAAAAACAACAGGTTGCAATAATCACTTTATAACAAATACCTTCAAACCATTAAAAGGCAACGAAAAAAAAGGAACATTAAGAAAAAAAAGAGAATTGGCTCACCTAATACCAGAAGCTGACAATAATAAGCCTTTCAATTTTCCTTTTTTTCAGTGCTTGGTTTTTCTATTTTCTTGCTTTTAAACAGACACTTAAATAAAGTCAACCTCTCTTCAGAATAAGCGTTACATTTGTCTCTTTTTTTCAGCGTTTGGTTTTGCTTTTCAATTTTTTGCTTTTAAACAGGCACCTAAATAAAGTGGACCTCTTCCCTAAAGAATTAATCTGTGTAAATTAATAATAATTGTATAATTGCATGCGATAACGGTAATTGTATACCAGCACAGTGGGATTGTGATGGGGACAATGATTGCGGCGATTTGGGCGACGAAAATTGTGGTAAGTTGTAAGCAACAAGCCTGTAATGATCAATGGTTTTTTTTTTTTTGTAGACTCCTGATATCGATAGGCTTGAACAATCACTTTAAAGAATTTTGCCATGCTGACAGTGGATAGATCCTGGATAACGTCGAGGGAAAAAAACAAGGGTTTTTTCAACGAATAGTCTCAATCTCTATACATCAAACTTATAACTCTCATATCTAGTATCGATACGTGCAATTCAACTACTGTTCTCATAAAAAATAAAAGAAATGGACTGATCGACGTGCAAGATTTTTTTTTTCTATTTGGAATCATCTCCTTGTAATCTCTCCCCTGATAAAACAAAATCGATAACTGTCGTGAAACTATGAAGACAAATTTCAATTGTCAACTAGACTACCTTACTCATCTTTGATCATAGATAAAGGCATACTATCCTTGAATATCACTATTGTTTTTGTCTAGGCCATCTTACCACTGAACAGCCTGTGCAAAGCACTACACAAGGTGAGAATATTGAAGTTGTTGCATTTATATGACGGAACTTAATTATAGAATAAAATAGATATATAGCAGAGAAGAGACATGAAGCCCAGATTGTATCTTCTTATAAAAACAACAGGATTTCAATAATCACTTTATAACAAATACCTTCAAACCGCTAAAAGGCAACGAAAAGAACACATTAAGAAAAAAAAAAGAGAATTGGCTCACCTAATACTAGAAGCTGACATTAATAAGCGTTTCAATTTTCCTTTTTTTTCAGTGTTTGGTCTTTCTATTTTTTTTGCTTTTAAACAGACACTTAAATAAAGTCAACCTTCCTCCGAATAAGGGTTACAATTCTCTTTTTTTCAACGTTTGGTTTTGCTTTTCAATTTTATGCTTTTAAACAGGCACCTAAATGAAGTCAACCTCTTCCCTGAAGAATTAATCAATGTAAATTAATGATAATTGCACAATTAATTGCATGCGACAACGGTAATTGTATACCAGCACAGTGGGTTTGTGATGGGGACAATGATTGCGGCGATTTGAGCGACGAAAATTGTGGTAAGTTGTAAGCAACAAGCCTGTAATGATCAATGTTTTTATTTTTTGTAGACTCCTGATATCGATAGGCTTGAACAATCACTTTAAAGAATTTTGCCATGCTGACAGTGGATAGATCCTGGACGACGTCGAGGGAAAAAAAACAAGAGCTTTTTCAACGAATAGTCTCAATTTCTATACATCAAACTTATAACTCTCATATCTAGTATCGATACGTGCAGTTCAACTACTGTTCTCATAAAAAAATAAAAGACATGGACTGATTGACATGCAAGATATTTTTTTTTCTATTTGGAATAATCTCCTTGTAATCTTTCCCCTGATAAAACAATTCAATAACTGTCGTGAAACTATGAAGACAAATTTCAATTGTCAACTAGACTAACTTACTCATCTTTGATCATAGATAAAGGCATACTATCCTTCAATATCACTATTGTTTTTGTCTAGGCCATCTTACCACTGAACAGCCTGTGCAAAGCACTACACAAGGTGAGAACGTGGAAGTTGTTGCATTCATATGACGGAACGTAATTCTAGAATAAAATAGATATATAACAGAGAAGAGACATGAAGCCCAGATTGTATCTTCTTATAAAAACAACAGGATTGCAATAATCACTTTATAACAAATACCTTCAAACCGCTAAAAGGCAACGAAAAGAAAAGATCATTAAGAAAAAAAAAGAGAATTGGCTCACCTAATACTAGAAGCTGACATTAATAAGCGTTTCAATTTTCCTTTTTTTTTCAGTGTTTGGTTTTTCTATTTTTTTTGGTTTTAAACAGACACTTAAATAAAATCAACCTTCCTCCGGAATCAGCGTTACAATTCTCTTTTTTTCAACGTTTGGTTTTGCTTTTCAATTTTATGCTTTTAAACAGGCACCTAAATGAAGTCAACCTCTTCCCTGAAGAATTAATCAATGTAAATTAATGATAATTGCACAATTAATTGCATGCGACAACGGTAATTGTATACCAGCACAGTGGGTTTGTGATGGGGACAATGATTGCGGCGATTTGAGCGACGAAAATTGTGGTAAGTTGTAAGCAACAAGCCTGTAATGATCAATGTTTTTATTTTTTGTAGACTCCTGATATCGATAGGCTTGAACAATCACTTTAAAGAATTTTGCCATGCTGACAGTGGATAGATCCTGGACGACGTCGAGGGAAAAAAAACAAGTGCTTTTTCAACGAATAGTCTCAATTTCTATACATCAAACTTATAACTCTCATATCTAGTATCGATACGTGCAGTTCAACTACTGTTCTCATAAAAAAATAAAAGACATGGACTGATTGACGTGCAAGATATTTTTTTTTCTATTTGGAATAATCTCCTTGTAATCTTTCCCCTGATAAAACAATTCAATAACTGTCGTGAAACTATGAAGACAAATTTCAATTGTCAACTAGACTAACTTACTCATCTTTGATCATAGATAAAGGCATACTATCCTTCAATATCACTATTGTTTTTGTCTAGGCCATCTTACCACTGAACAGCCTGTGCAAAGCACTACACAAGGTGAGAACGTGGAAGTTGTTGCATTCATATGACGGAACGTAATTCTAGAATAAAATAGATATATAACAGAGAAGAGACATGAAGCCCAGATTGTATCTTCTTATAAAAACAACAGGATTGCAATAATCAGTTTATAACAAATACCTTCAAACCACCAAAAGGCAACGAAAAGAAAAGAACATTAAGAAAAAAAAAGAAAATTGGCTCACCTTATACTAGAAGCTGACATTAATAAGCGTTTCAATTTTCCTTTTTTTTCAGTGTTTCGTTTTTCTATTTTTTTTTGCTTTTAAACAGACACTTAAATAAAGTCAACCTTCCTCCGGAATAAGCGTAACAATTCTCTTTTTTTTTCAGCGTTTGGTTTCGCTTTTCAAATTTTTGCTTTTAAACAGGCACCTAAATGAAGTCAACCTCTTCCCTGAAGAATTAATCAGTGTAAATTAATGATAATTGCACAATTAATTGCATGCGATAACGGTAATTGTATACCAGCACAGTGGGTTTGTGATGGGGACAATGATTGCGGCGATTTGAGCGACGAAAATTGTGGTAAGTTGTAAGCAACAAGCCTTTAATGATCAATGTTTTTTTTTTTGTAGACTCCTGATATCGATAGGCTTGAACAATTACTTTAAAGAATTTTGCCATGCTGACAGTGGATAAATCCTGGACGACGTCGATGGAAAAAAACCAAGGGCTTTTTTAACGAATAGTCTCAATCTCTATACATCAAACTTATAACTCTCATATCTAGTATCGATACGTGCAGTTCAACTACTGTTCTCATAAAAAATAAAAGACATGGACTGAACGACGTGCAAGATATTTTTTTTTTCTATTTGGAATAATCTCCTTGTAATCTCTCCCCTGATAAAACAAAATCAATAACTGTCGTGAAACTAGAAGACAAATTTCAATTGTCAACTAGACTACCTTACTCATCTTTGATCATAGATAAAGGCATACTATCCTTCAATATCACTATTGTTTTTGTCTAGGCCATCTTACCACTGAACAGCCTGTGCAAAGCACTACACAAGGTGAGAACGTGGAAGTTGTTGCATTCATATGACGGAACGTAATTCTAGAATAAAATAGATATATAACAGAGAAGAGACATGAAGCCCAGATTGTATCTTCTTATAAAAACAACAGGATTGCAATAATCACTTTATAACAAATACCTTCAAACCGCTAAAAGGCAACGAAAAGAAAAGAACATTAAGAAAAAAAAAAGAGAATTGGCTCACCTAATATTAGAAGCTGACATTAATAAGCGTTTCAATTTTCCTTTTTTTTCAGTGTTTGGTTTTTTCTATGTTTTTGCTTTTAAACAGACACTTAAATAAAGTCAACCTTCCTCCGGAATAAGCGTTACAATTCTCTTTTTTTCAGCGTTTGGTTTTGCTTTTCAATTTTTTGCTTTTAAACAGGCACCTAAATGAAGTCAACCTCTTCCCTGAAGAATTAATCAGTGTAAATTAATGATAATTGCACAATTAATTGCATGCGATAACGGTAATTGTATACCAGCACAGTGGGTTTGTGATGGGGACAATGATTGCGGCGATTTGAGCGACGAAAATTGTGGTAAGTTGTGAGCAACAAGCCTTTAATGATCAATGTTTTTTTTTTTTTTTTTTTGTAGACTCCTGATATCGATAGGCTTGAACAATTACTCTAAAGAATTTTGCCATGCTGACAGTGGAGAAATCCTGGACGACGTCGATCGAAAAAAAAAAACAAGGGCTTTTTCAACGAATAGTCTCAATCTCTATACATCAAACTTATAACTCTCATATCTAGTATCGATACGTGCAGTTCAACTACTGTTCTCATAAAAAATAAAAGACATGGACTGATCGACGTGCAAGATATTTTTTTTTTCTATTTGGAATAATCTCCTCGTAATCTCTCCCCTGATAAAACAAAATCAATAACTGTCGTGAAACTATGAAGACAAATTTCAATTGTCAACTAGACTACCTTACTCATCTTTGATCATAGATAAAGGCATACTATCCTTGAATATCACTATTGTTTTTGTCTAGGCCATCTTACCACTGAACAGCCTGTGCAAAGCACTACACAAGGTGAGAACATTAAAGTTGTTGCATTTATATGACGGAACGTAATTCTAGAAAAAAATAGATATATAATAGAGAAGGGACATGAAGCCCAGTTTGTATCTTCTTATAAAAACAACAGGTTGCAATAATCACTTTATAACAAATACCTTCAAACCATTAAAAGGCAACGAAAAAAAAGAACATTAAGAAAAAAAAAGAGAATTGGCTCACCTAATACCAGAGGCTGACAATAATAAGCCTTTCAATTTTCCTTTTTTCAGTGCTTGGTTTTTCTATTTTCTTACTTTTAAACAGACACTTAAATAAAGTCAACCTCTCTTCAGAATAAGCGTTACATTTGTCTCTTTTTTTCAGCGTTTGGTTTTGCTTTTCAATTTTTTGCTTTTAAACAGGCACCTAAATAAAGTGGACCTCTTCCCTGAAGAATTAATCTGTGTAAATTAATAATAATTGTATAATTGCATGCGATAACGGTAATTGTATACCAGCACAGTGGGATTGTGATGGGGACAATGATTGCGGCGATTTGAGCGACGAAAATTGTGGTAAGTTGTAAGCAACAAGCCTGTAATGATCAATGTTTTTATTTTTTGTAGACTCCTGATATCGATAGGCTTGAACAATTACTTTAAAGAATTTTGCCATGCTGACAGTGGATAGATCCTGGATAACGTCGAGGGAAAAAAACAAGGGTTTTTTCAACGAATAGTCTCAATCTCTATACATCAAACTTATAACTCTCATATCTAGTATCGATACGTGCAATTCAACTACTGTTCTCATAAAAAATAAAAGAAATGGACTGATCGACTTGCAAGATTTTTTTTTTCTATTTGGAATCATCTCCTTGTAATCTCTCCCCTGATAAAACAAAATCGATAATTGTCGTGAAACTATGAAGACAAATTTCAATTGTCAACTAGACTACCTTACTCATCTTTGATCATAGATAAAGGCATACTATCCTTGAATATCACTATTGTTTTTGTCTAGGCCATCTTACCACTGAACAGCCTGTGCAAAGCACTACACAAGGTGAGAACGTGGAAGTTGTTGCATTCATATGACGGAACGTAATTCTAGAATAAAATAGATATATAACAGAGAAGAGACATGAAGCCCAGATTGTATCTTCTTATAAAAACAACAGGATTTCAATAATCACTTTATAACAAATACCTTCAAACCGCTAAAAGGCAACGAAAAGAACACATTAAGAAAAAAAAAGAGAATTGGCTCACCTAATACTAGAAGCTGACATTAATAAGCGTTTCAATTTTCCTTTTTTTTCAGTGTTTGGTCTTTCTATTTTTTTGCTTTTAAACAGACACTTAAATAAAGTCAACCTTCCTCCGGAATAAGCGTTACAATTCTCTTTTTTGCAGCGTTTGGTTTTGCTTTTCAATTTTATGCTTTTAAACAGGCACCTAAATGAAGTCAACCTCTTCCCTGAAGAATTAATCAGTGTAAATTAATGATAATTGCACAATTAATTGCATGCGATAACGGTAATTGTATACCAGCACAGTGGGTTTGTGATGGGGACAATGATTGCGGCGATTTGAGCGACGAAAATTGTGGTAAGTTGTGAGCAACAAGCCTTTAATGATCAATGTTTTTTTTTTTTTTGTAGACTCCTGATATCGATAGGCTTGAACAATTACTCTAAAGAATTTTGCCATGCTGACAGTGGATAAATCCTGGACGACGTCGATGGAAAAAAAAAAAACAAGGGCTTTTTCAACGAATAGTCTCAATCTCTATACATCAAACTTATAACTCTCATATCTAGTATCGATACGTGCAGTTCAACTACTGTTCTCATAAAAAATAAAAGACATGGACTGATCGACGTGCAAGATATTTTTTTTTTCTATTTGGAATAATCTCCTCGTAATCTCTCCCCTGATGAAACAAAATCAATAATTGTCGTGAAACTATGAAGACAAATTTCAATTGTCAACTAGACTACCTTACTCATCTTTGATCATAGATAAAGGCATACTATCCTTCAATATCACTATTGTTTTTCTCTAGGCCATCTTACCACTGAACAGCCTGTGCAAAGCACTACACAAGGTGAGAACATTAAAGTTGTTGCATTTATATGACGGAACGTAATTCTAGAAAAAAATAGATATATAATAGAGAAGGGACATGAAGCCCAGTTTGTATCTTCTTATAAAAACAACAGGTTGCAATAATCAATTTATAACAAATACCTTCAAACCATTAAAAGGCAACGAAAAAAAAAGAACATTAAGAAAAAAAAAGAGAATTGGCTCACCTAATACCAGAGGCTGACAATAATAAGCCTTTCAATTTTCCTTTTTTCAGTGCTTGGTTTTTCTATTTTCTTGCTTTTAAACAGACACTTAAATAAAGTCAACCTCTCTTCAGAATAAGCGTTACATTTGTCTCTTTTTTTCAGCGTTTGGTTTTGCTTTTCAATTTTTTGCTTTTAAACAGGCACCTAAATAAAGTGGACCTCTTCCCTGAAGAATTAATCTGTGTAAATTAATAATAATTGTATAATTGCATGCGATAACGGTAATTGTATACCAGCACAGTGGGATTGTGATGGGGACAATGATTGCGGCGATTTGAGCGACGAAAATTGTGGTAAGTTGTAAGCAACAAGCCTGTAATGATCAATGTTTTTATTTTTTGTAGACTCCTGATATCGATAGGCTTGAACAATCACTTTAAAGAATTTTGCCATGCTGACAGTGGATAGATCCTGGACGACGTCGAGGGAAAAAAACAAGGGTTTTTTCAACGAATAGTCTCAATCTCTATACATCAAACTTATAACTCTCATATCTAGTATCGATACGTGCAATTCAACTACTGTTCTCATAAAAAATAAAAGAAATGGACTGATCGACTTGCAAGATTTTTTTTTTTCTATTTGGAATCATCTCCTTGTAATCTCTCCCTGATAAAACAAAATCGATAATTGTCGTGAAACTATGAAGACAAATTTCAATTGTCAACTAGACTACCTTACTCATCTTTGATCATAGATAAAGGCATACTATCCTTGAATATCACTATTGTTTTTGTCTAGGCCATCTTACCACTGAACAGCCTGTGCAAAGCACTACACAAGGTGAGGACGTGGAAGTTGTTGCATTCATATGACGGAACGTAATTATAGAATAAAATAGATATATAACAGAGAAGAGACATGAAGCCCAGATTGTATCTTCTTATAAAAACAACAGGATTTCAATAATCACTTTATAACAAATACCTTCAAACCGCTAAAAGGCAACGAAAAGAACACATTAAGAAAAAAAAAGAGAATTGGCTCACCTAATACTAGAAGCTGACATTAATAAGCGTTTCAATTTTCCTTTTTTTTCAGTGTTTGGTCTTTCTATTTTTTTCTTTTAAACAGACACTTAAATAAAGTCAACCTTCCTCCGGAATAAGCGTTACAATTCTCTTTTTTGCAGCGTTTGGTTTTGCTTTTCAATTTTATGCTTTTAAACAGGCACCTAAATGAAGTCAACCTCTTCCCTGAAGAATTAATCAGTGTAAATTAATGATAATTGCACAATTAATTGCATGCGATAACGGTAATTGTATACCAGCAAAGTGGGTTTGTGATGGGGACAATGATTGCGGCGATTTGAGCGACGAAAATTGTGGTAAGTTGTAAGCAACAAGCCTTTAATGATCAATTTTTTGTTTTTTGTAGACTCCTGATATCGATAGGCTTGAACAATTACTTTAAAGAATTTTGCCATGCTGACAGTGGATAGATCCTGGACGACGTCGAGGGAAAAAAACAAGTGCTTTTTCAACGAATAGTCTCAATTTCTATACATCAAACTTATAACTCTCATATCTAGTATCGATACGTGCAGTTCAACTACTGTTCTCATAAAAAAATAAAAGACATGGACTGATTGACATGCAAGATATTTTTTTTTCTATTTGGAATAATCTCCTTGTAATCTCTCACCTGATAAAACAAAATCAATAACTTTCGTGAAACTATGAAGACAAATTTCAATTGTCAACTAGACTACCTTACTCATCTTTGATCATAGATAAAGGCATACTATCCTTCAATATCACTATTGTTTTTGTCTAGGCCATCTTACCACTGAACAGCCTGTGCAAAGCACTACACAAGGTGAGAACATTGAAGTTGTTGCATTTATATGACGGAACGTAATTCTAGAATAAAATAGATTTATAATAGAGAAGGGACATGAAGCCCAGTTTGTATCTTCTTATAAAAACAACAGGATTGCAATAATCACTTTATAACAAATACCTTCAAACCATTAAAAGGCAACGAAAAAAAAAAGAACATTAAGAAAAAAAAAGAGAATTGGCTCACCTAATACTAGAAGCTGACATTAATAAGCGTTTCAATTTTCCTTTTTTTTCAGTGCTTGGTTTTTTCTATGTTTTTGCTTTTAAACAGACACTTAAATAAAGTCAACCTTCCTCCGGAATAAGCGTTACAATTCTCTTTTTTTCAGCGTTTGGTTTTGCTTTTCAATTTTTTGCTTTTAAACAGGCACCTAAATGAAGTCAACCTCTTCCCTGAAGAATTAATCAATGTAAATTAATGATAATTGCACAATTAATTGCATGCGACAACGGTAATTGTATACCAGCACAGTGGGTTTGTGATGGGGACAATGATTGTGGCGATTTGAGCGACGAAAATTGTGGAAAGTTGTAAGCAACAAGCCTTTAATGATCAATGCTTTTTTTTGTAGACTCCTGATATCGATAGGCTTGAACAATTACTTTAAAGAATTTTGCCATGCTGACAGTGGAGAAATCCTGGATGACGTCGATGGAAAAAAAAAAAACAAGGGCTTTTTCAACGAATAGTCTCAATCTCTATACATCAAACTTATAACTCTCATATCTAGTATCGATACGTGCAGTTCAACTACTGTTCTCATAAAAAATAAAAGAAATGGACTGATCGACGTGTAAGATATTTTTTTTCTATTTGGAATAATCTCCTTGTAATCTCTCCCCCTGATAAAACAAAATCAATAACTGTCGTGAAACTATGAAGACAAATTTCAATTGTCAATTAGACTACCTTACTCATCTTTGATCATAGATAAAGGCATAATATCCTTCAATATCACTATTGTTTTTGTCTAGGCCATCTTACCACTGAACAGCCTGTGCAAAGCACTACACAAGGTGAGAACGTGGAAGTTGTTGCATTCATATGACGGAACGTAATTCTAGAATAAAATAGATTTATAATAGAGAAGGGACATGAAGCCCAGTTTGTATCTTCTTATAAAAACAACAGGATTGCAATAATCACTTTATAACAAATACCTTCAAACCATTAAAAGGCAACGAAAAAAAAAAGAACATTAAGAAAAAAAAAGAGAATTGGCTCACCTAATACTAGAAGCTGACATTAATAAGCGTTTCAATTTTCCTTTTTTTTCAGTGCTTGGTTTTTTCTATGTTTTTGCTTTTAAACAGACACTTAAATAAAGTCAACCTTCCTCCGGAATAAGCGTTACAATTCTCTTTTTTTCAGCGTTTGGTTTTGCTTTTCAATTTTTTGCTTTTAAACAGGCACCTAAATGAAGTCAACCTCTTCCCTGAAGAATTAATCAATGTAAATTAATGATAATTGCACAATTAATTGCATGCGACAACGGTAATTGTATACCAGCACAGTGGGTTTGTGATGGGGACAATGATTGTGGCGATTTGAGCGACGAAAATTGTGGAAAGTTGTAAGCAACAAGCCTTTAATGATCAATGCTTTTTTTTGTAGACTCCTGATATCGATAGGCTTGAACAATTACTTTAAAGAATTTTGCCATGCTGACAGTGGAGAAATCCTGGATGACGTCGATGGAAAAAAAAAAAACAAGGGCTTTTTCAACGAATAGTCTCAATCTCTATACATCAAACTTATAACTCTCATATCTAGTATCGATACGTGCAGTTCAACTACTGTTCTCATAAAAAATAAAAGACATGGACTGATCGACGTGTAAGATATTTTTTTTTCTATTTGGAATAATCTCCTTGTAATCTCTCCCCCTGATAAAACAAAATCAATAACTGTCGTGAAACTATGAAGACAAATTTCAATTGTCAATTAGACTACCTTACTCATCTTTGATCATAGATAAAGGCATAATATCCTTCAATATCACTATTGTTTTTGTCTAGGCCATCTTACCACTGAACAGCCTGTGCAAAGCACTACACAAGGTGAGAACGTGGAAGTTGTTGCATTCATATGACGGAACGTAATTCTAGAATAAAATAGATATATAACAGAGAAGAGACATGAAGCCCAGATTGTATCTTCTTATAAAAACAACAGGATTGCAATAATCACTTTATAACAAATACCTTCAAACCGCTAAAAGGCAACGAAAACAAAAGAACATTAAGAAAAAAAAATAGAGAATTGGCTCACCTAATACTAGAAGCTGACATTAATAAGCGTTTCAATTTTCCTTTTTTCTTTCAGTGTTTGGTTTTTCTATTTTTTTTTTTGCTTTTAAACAGACACTTAAATAAAGTCAACCTTCCTCCGGAATAAGCGTTACAATTCTCTTTTTTTCAGCGTTTGGTTTTGCTTTTCAATTTTTTGCTTTTAAACAGGCACCTAAATGAAGTCAACCTCTTCCCTGAAGAATTAATCAGTGTAAATTAATGATAATTGCACAATTAATTGCATGCGATAACGGTAATTGTATACCAGCACAGTGGGTTTGTGATGGGGACAATGATTGCGGCGATTTGAGCGACGAAAATTGTGGTAAGTTGTAAGCAACAAGCCTTTAATGATCAATGCTTTTTTTTGTAGACTCCTGATATCGATAGGCTTGAACAATTACTTCAAAGAATTTTGCCATGCTGACAGTGGATAGATCCTGGACGACGTCGAGGGAAAAAAACAAGGGTTTTTTCAACGAATAGTCTCAATTTCTATACATCAAATTTATAACTCTCATATCTAGTATCGATGCGTGCAGTTCAACTACTGTTCTCATAAAAAATAAAAGACATGGACTGATCGACGTGCAAGATATTTTTTTCTATTTGGAATAATCTCCTTGTAATCTCTCTCCTGATAAAACAAAATCAATAACTGTCGTGAAACTATGAAGACAAATTTGAATTGTCAACTAGACTACCTTACTCATCTTTGATCATAGATAAAGGCATAATATCCTTCAATATCACTATTGTTTTTGTCTAGGCCATCTTACCACTGAACAGCCTGTGCAAAGCACTACACAAGGTGAGAACGTGGAAGTTGTTGCATTCATATGACGGAACGTAATTCTAGAATAAAATAGATATATAACAGAGAAGAGTCATGAAGCCCAGATTGTATCTTCTTATAAAAACAACAGGATTGCAATAATCAGTTTATAACAAATACCTTCAAACCGCTAAAAGGCAACGAAAAGAAAAGAACATTAAGAAAAAAAAAGAAAATTGGCTCACCTTATACTAGAAGCTGACATTAATAAGCGTTTCAATTTTCCTTTTTTTTCAGTGTTTGGTTTTTCTATTTTTTTTTTTGCTTTTAAACAGACACTTAAATAAAGTCAACCTTCCTCCAGAATAAGCGTAACAATTCTCTTTTTTTTCAGCGTTTGGTTTCGCTTTTCAAATTTTTGCTTTTAAACAGGCACCTAAATGAAGTCAACCTCTTCCCTGAAGAATTAATCAGTGTAAATTAATGATAATTGCACAATTAATTGCATGCGATAACGGTAATTGTATACCAGCACAGTGGGTTTGTGATGGGGACAATGATTGCGGCGATTTGAGCGACGAAAATTGTGGTAAGTTGTAAGCAACAAGCCTTTAATGATCAATGTTTTTTTTTTGTAGACTCCTGATATCGATAGGCTTGAACAATTACTTTAAAGAATTTTGCCATGCTGACAGTGGATAAATCCTGGACGACGTCGATGGAAAAAAATCAAGGGCTTTTTCAACGAATAGTCTCAATCTCTATACATCAAACTTATAACTCTCATATCTAGTATCAATACGTGCAGTTCAACTACTGTTCTCATAAAAAATAAAAGACATGGACTGATCGACGTGCAAGATATTTTTTTTTGTTTTCTTTTTGGAATAATCTCCTTCTAATCTCTTACCTGATAAAACAAAATCAATAACTGTCGTGAAACTAGAAGACAAATTTCAATTGTCAACTAGACTACCTTACTCATCTTTGATCATAGATAAAGGCATAATATCCTTCAATATCACTATTGTTTTTGTCTAGGCCATCTTACCACTGAACAGCCTGTGCAAAGCACTACACAAGGTGAGAACGTGGAAGTTGTTGCATTCATATGACGGAACGTAATTCTAGAATAAAATAGATATATAACAGAGAAGAGACATGAAGCCCAGATTGTATCTTCTTATAAAAACAACAGGATTGCAATAATCACTTTATAACAAATACCTTCAAACCGCTAAAAGGCAACGAAAAGGAAAGAACATTAAGAAAAAAGAGAATTGACTCACCTAATACCAGAAGATGATATTAATAAGCGTTTCAATTTTCCTTTTTTTTTTAGTGTTTGGTTTTTCTATTTTTCGTTTTAAACAGACACTAAAATAAAGTCAACCTCTCTCCTGAATAGGCGTTACAATTCTCTCTTTTTTTTCAGCGTTTGGTTTTGCTTTTCAATTTTTTTGCTTTTAAACAGGCACCTAAATAAAGTCAACCTCTTCCCTAAAGAATTAATCAGTGTAAATTAATGATAATTGCACAATTAATTGCATGCGGTTACGGTAATTGTATACCAGCACAGTGGGTTTGTGATGGGGACAATGATTGCGGCGATTTGAGCGACGAAAATTGTGGTAAGTTGTAAGCAACAAGCCTTTAATGATCAATGTTGTTTTTTTTTTTTTTGTAGACTCCTGATATCGATAGGCTTGAACAATTACTTTAAAGAATTTTGTTATACTGACAGTGGATAGATCCTGGACGACGTTGATGGAAAAAAATAAGGGCTTTTTCAACGAATAGTCTCAATCTCTATACATCAAACTTATAACTCTCATATCTAGTATCGATACGTGCAGTTCAACTACTGTTCTCATAAAAAATAAAAGACATGGACTGACCGACGCGCAAGATATCTTTTTTTGTTTTCTTTTTGGAATAATCTCCTTGTAATCTCTTACCTGACAAAACAAAATCAATAACTGTCGTGAAACTATGAAGATAAATGGTGTTACCTACAATTCAGATAATCATTATTGACAAATAAAACACACAAACACACACACACACACACACACACACACACACACACACACACACATACAGTGTCGGGGAGCGCACCGGGCGCGCGCCCCCTTTTTTGTTGTTAAAATAGAAAAAAAAGTGGGAGAGGGGTGCGTGCGCCCCCTTAATTTTGTAGAGGCGCTACCTCTTTACGGAATTTCTGGATCCGCCCTTGCAAACATAATATTACCTCATATGTATACGAAAAAATTAGGATTAAAATAATGTGCTAGAATATCACATCGTAAGTTCAATCGGTAAAATGTAAATATACATTACCGCCCTAGTAAAAGTGAAGAAGATATCGACATCAAATTGTACTCTCATTTTGTTTCATCATGTGTAGTGCAAGCTGTGGACTCCTTGCCGGTGAGTCTGAATAACTTACTTCCATCTATATTAACTCCAATACTGACGGAAAAAACAACAAGCAACGAAGCAGATATTTTTTTCTTTGTTTTTGTTGTGTGTTGCTTGTGTGTTTGGTTGGTTGGTTGTTTTGCTTTGTTGTGTTCGTTTCTTTTTTCTTTTTTCTTTTTTTTTTGGGGGGGGATGAATCTTCTAAAAGAGCAGAGATCTAACTGATTTTTCGTATTAAGTAGAATTAGAGTACACTCATTTCATTGTCCATGTCACCTATTTTTAGCGACTAGTGTTAGATCATTTTATGTTATCCAAACCGTAGAATATTCACACGAAAATGAGTATCTTTTCATCTTAAAAAAAAAAAAAATCGAAATTGCAGTATTGCCCTACGTGGGCATAATATAAATATCAATCTGTGAGGATAAGCCAATTTCTCCCTATCATTATTATCTTTCCAACGCACTCGAAGGTCGAAGTTCGCCGACGAGAAGTTGCTGCCGTAAGACGTCGAAAACGTCGGGATGCTTTGAAGGAAGGTGTCGATGACAAAAGCAAAAACCGTCGTCGTAGACGAAAGGCTGTTGTCTAAGATGTTACGTATCAAAAGGGAACCGAAATACAGTACCGCATCTGACTTAAATGTGTATAAATGAATCTTATAGGGCTAGAGTCGATATATACCTCAGAACTGTAAAAAAGATCATTTTTTACACTTAATTGTATGTCACTTTAGACGTTATTTTTTGTTGTTGATTGCGGCAAAGCGATTTTGTATCAGTAACTTCTCAGTTCACAAGTACAAGTTTAATTTATATATAAAAAAGATATATTTGCGATAACAGCAATGTGCCTACCAGGTATATCGTTTGCATCGCTTTCCAATGTGCCTGCTCCTCTCCAACGTGGCCAATGAGAACTATCAAAGCAGGCTGAAGTGAGTAAAGATTAAAGTATTTCAGTGACAGAAAGAATAAAAAAAACCACAGCGGTATGTCTTCATCATGCCAGATTTGGAAACATCATTGTAGATCAGCATAACGGCAGTCGCTATAATGTGTTTTGCATAAAAAACAATAACAACAACTATTTTGTTCCTGTCATCAGACCCCTTTGGAAAACAAAAAACAACAACTATTTGTTCACTATGGTAATAGCAACATACAGTGAGAGATATGTATAAGAACCATCATGCTGTTGGCAAGCAAATGCTATTTTTTTATTTTCGATCTTTTATCGTATGGGTTTTCCTTGTAATTCCGCATCGCTAGTTATGTTTTAAAGAATGTTTTCCATTTTTGTGTGTTGTGGTTATTGTTGCTTTTATTTTCTTTTTAAAACTCCTTCGTATACAAGTGGATATCATTTTCCCCACCTGGTAGTTTGGACAGAAGGAAACACATTAATGACTTATAATGCAAAAACAAGCAATAAAATGATTTTAAGCATCACCTTCTTGTTGTTTTCTAATTATGTGTTCTATACTGTCTGTCTTTTTAATCCATATACATGCTGTCTGGTATAAAGCCATAAGGAAAATACGAAAAGTGCAAAGAAAAGTTCTCAGTAGTCAAAGATTTTAATACAGAGGTCACTTTTTTTTATATATATATATACATATATATGTAGGTGACCTTGCATCAAAAAAAAAAAAAGTCGCCAGACATGAATTTTCAGTTAAGGACAGATTCTGAAAGACCAGACTCTAAGGTTCAAAATGATGCATAAATCAATTCAAATGAATTCTCCTAACCTAGACAAATATTGGAAAGAAAGCCCACACTCTGGAAAAGGTGGAACTGAGAAAAGAGGCTCTGAAGTACAGGGTCTATTCAAGCGCTTAATCTTTACTGAGCCGTGCTACCTGTGCCATGAATGGGACAAAAACATGATGTAAACCGCTGGAGCAACAACAATGAAGAGATTATTTGATTAAGCTGAACTTGAGCATGTTGTATTAACACATTCTGTACATGATTAATACCAACTTTCAAAGCAGTAGCGTTATAAGTTCAAAAGTTATTAGAGTTGAAAGTGAAGAGTGTGCAGAGGATTTTCAAGAAATGAAAAGTAGCCTGTAAGATAAACCTGGGGGGCATTTCATGAAGGAACTTGTCGGATAAAATATCTGACAAGTCAATAATATCCGACAAGTTCAGAGAAATCAGCCAATCAGACTAAAGAATTTCTCAAAACTTGTCGGATATAATTGACTTGTCAGATATGTTATCCGACAAGTTCCTTCATGAAATGCTCCCCTGATCACACTTCTCTACCAAAAAAGGGGTTGTAGAGAAACTGCTGAAAAGACACATTCCCATTCAAATCATGATCCCGAACTCGAGAATATTGTAGAAGAATAAAAGCTCTTTCAGAAAATATGGAAAACTCAAAATTGACTTAGTTGATCTTACCTTTCTTGAATCCTCGCGTAAAATCAAGGGATGCGATTTTTTGTTTGTTTTGTGATGCAGGGTCATTTATATATATATATCATATATGTTATATATATATATATATATATATATATATATATATATATGTTATGCATATTACATCCGCAGTATACATAATTTTACATCATGCATATACGTGTGTCTGTGTCTGTGTCTGTGTCTGTGTCTGTGTGTGCGCGCGCGCGAGTTTGTGTGCGCTAATGAAAAAAGGGGTATTTATTTATTTATTTTATTTATTAAGTCTTCTTTAAAAGCAGGGTAGTCCCATTCAGTGCCACAAGGGCCTGCTTTACAAGGGAGCCCTGCGTTATTATGTCAAATGATAACATTATGTTCAGGTTTGCTATAAAATTAATAATAAAAATATTGGAGAACCCGTAAGGTAAATAGTCTGTTAAATCAGACTTGAACCTAGCTGTTTGCGCTCTCAATTTCTGCCACAGTGTTCAGAATCTTCCTTCTTCAAAGACATTGGGGTGCTGTAACAGCTGGTATTTTTATGTTCACTGCACTGCAACTGGTTGTTGGATGTCTTCTTTTTTGTGTCTGGATTTGCAGGTGCATGTGTTCTCTTCTCTATACCTCCCCGTCTCTTCTGAAGACACGAAATGCATGATTTTCTGAAGCTGTTTAAACCGTGTACCATTTGCATTATACATTTATTCACATTTTGTTATTACTGCCAATGATAACGGCTCACCCGCTTACAACATGTTGCTTTGATATCCGACCCCCAGACCTGCATGAGAGAAGTATATTTGCAATATCCCTGTATATTTGTGTGTGTTTGTTTGTTTGTCTGTATTTTTTCTCTATATTTCGGTCATTTGTTGTACCCGTGCTCCTCATATCAATCTATAGCTCGAATTTAATTGGGACCTACGATTCACAAGCTTCCTTTTTAGTAGGTTCCTTCATATGTCTTTAGCATTCATTCATTCCAACTTTTATCGATCGACCACTATGTGTTATATGTTTACAGTATTCTATGTATGTCTCCTAGTTGGACATCATGTTTTATTCAATTTTGTTACATTCGATGAATTTTATAATTTTCTTTGAGATATATGAAAATAAATGAAATGAAAAAAAAATGAAAAGAATAGATAATATTTTTTTCATTCTTTCACTAGAAACAACTTTTTTCCTTTTTTTTTCTTTGTTCCTGTAGACTTTGAAAAGGCTTTTGTTTCGGTGGATCATGACTTCTTATTCAGAGTCTCATAGGTTGGGGAATCTTTTTCAAGTTGGATAAAAGTCATGTATGAAAAATATGAGTAGTTGTGTTACGAATGGTGGGCACCAGACTGGATATTTTGAAATCAAACGGGTGTTTATGCTTGGGGATTCATTACAGTGTTATCTCTTTTTTTTAGTCATTGAAATACTACTACTAATAATAAGAAAAATGTGGTGATAGTAAAGGAGTTAATTTCAGGGAACATGAGATTAGGCAAATATTGAAGGCAGATGATAATTCTCATTTTGTAAAAGTCAAACTATCTATCAATAACGTGCAGATTATTTTGTGAAAAATTTGCGAAAATGAGTGGCCTTAGAGTAAGGGAAGACATTTTCTTTTTTATGGATGGGCAAGATTTGTGATGAACCTGATGTATCTGTTCTTGGAAATTTTGTCCAGGAAGTTAAGATTTATGGTGTTTGTATCCAAATGAATGTTACAGTTATGGATGACTTGAATTTTAAAGAGATATTGAATAAAATTAAACAAAATGTTAGGATGGTGGAAAGAAATTGATTTAACAATTAAGAGAGAAATAAACCTGATTAAGATATAAGCATTGTCAAAGTTTAACTACATGTCATCACTCATGTCAGTTCCACAGTGGGTGATTTTGAAATAGAAATAATTGTAGAATGGTATTTTATTTTATTTTATTGTATGGAAATGTATCAGAATTACATATTATATGGGGTTAAAATGACAAATTTCAGTTAACATACAACGAATAATGTGGTAAAAGCGTCCGTTATATAGGGAAAAATGCAGGATGGAAATTGCATTTTGATCATTGTTTTAGATCAGTCGGAAGAATTGAGTTTAAATGTGATGATCTTGAGTCCTCCATTTCGGCATTGAAGGCTCCGCCATTTTATTTGGAAATTATTAAGGCTTGGAAGAATATAGAGAGTCGCAGAAAATTTGGAAGAGAAGCTATAAATCCTATTATTTCAAATAACATGAATATGATATAGCATGAGACGCAATTTTTTTATGATTTGCATGAGCTCGGTGTCTGTCAGTTAACTGATAATCAGAGCAACATAAACAAACACACCCTTCAATAATGGTCAACATAAGAACCTTACACTTTGTGAATTATATGATTATGACGTACTTAGTTAAGGCAGGACAAGCAGTTTCTGTTTCCTCGTTTCCAATTCAACAAATCATTTCAATTTCCAAATCTATGAAATTCTTGCGTCGAGTTCTTTTTGTTGCAGCTCATTGAAATATTCTACATCGATGTAACTAAGCACTGAATTGATCAGTGTTTTAGTAGTAGCCATGATAAAACAAATCATGGGATTCATGCTGGCGCAAAATTCGAACATAAGACCTCCGGATAATTTCAGTTTTGCCTCATTTTTTTAAATAAAGGATATACACGCTACCAATAATGTTTATTGGATACATCAGCATGAAACAGAGCACTGGAGAAACGGATGTATTCCAAACTATTACCTAAAACTGAACGTAGTGTTATCCGTTCACAGGTTTTAGTTGCAATTATCTGAGTAGCATAATAAAAGATAGAAACTGATTGTGTATTTATTTGAATGATTTTAAACCTAACACAATACAAAAGTAAATGTGAGTATGAATAATTTATTCAGTCATACATATATATATATATATATATATATATATATATATACATAGAGAGAGAGAGAGAGAGAGAGAGAGAGAGAGGTATGAATATATTTATGAAGAGTTTGTTCGCAAAAACAGATAAGTCCATATTTGCCATCACTTCAAAAATGTGCCTTTATATGTAGTGACCAATGTATCATTTAAAAGGTATCATTTTGTATTTTATGACAGAAACCGTACTTAAAAATCTTCAAAATGGACTTATCGATTTTTGCAAACAAACTCTTCATATAATATATCGTCGGCCTCATGCCAAAAGGGCCTTAACACCATAGACTTACTGTACACTGTTAGGACCCTTTTGGCATGAGGCCGACGATATATTATATATATATATATATATATACATATATATTGTATATATTATATATATCATATATTATATGAAATCATATTCTACTGGTGCATTTATGTGCAGATGTTAAGACTTACATACACATATAATATGTAAAACATTCATTAATATCTTACAAAGATAAACTCGTGAGCCATGCAAGTGCGTCATTGACTGGATGTGTGTCACTCAAATTGAAAAGGGAGTTCAGGCTATTTAATTGTAAGATGGGATTAATCGTGTCTTAGAAAAACCGCGCCATATTATAAACAAAGCGAATGCACCCTCTTCCGAGAGATGAAAAAGAAGCAATATTGGTGTGATTGAATTTTCCTGTAACGATAAACTAAAAGGGGGGTCGCAAATTAGAGTTTAATATGTTAAACACTAATAAAGTCCTTGGACAAGGTATTCTTATCCAAAATATCCCTGTTAATAGTTTTGCACTAAATATTCAGGCCAGGCGATACGGTGCAATTTACTCTTGCAATAAGACGCAACAAACTTTTGAATTCGTAACGGTCATGGAAGCAGTGTGCGAAGCGAAGGAACACAAATCTCAAAAGTTTACCTCCGGTATTTCCCTCAATCTCTTGATTTTCACTAATGTATCTAATGTGGATATGTCATTCTCCAGATGAATTCTGGGCGAAAATGCAGATGCATCTTTCGAGATATTGTATTTTTCTGTTTGAGTCGATAGTGGGAAAGTGACAAGATCATTTCCCGACACAAGTCTGCTACAGCATTAATACGCATTTATAGTCTGTTTGTTTGTCCATTTGTTTCCGTTTGGAAGCCTCGTCTGCGATTATATATATATAAAAAAATAGGTTCCTAATTACAGGGTTTAGTGAATAAAATCGAAATAATGGGGGGGGGGGGGGAATACAAAGAAAACCGACCAGAATCGTCACGGTTGAAGAAAAATTCTGGGCCAATGAATAGTTTGTGTGATAAGAAAGAATACAATTTTAAAGGAACAAAACTGCTAACTTGATCAAAGTGGATAAATTGTTAAAGAAATAACAAAAAAATACTGTAAGATATCTTTTATTTTTACAGTTGATCTGCATAATATGGTAATGCGTGAGCTTATACGATTTAATTCTTTCTTTTCACACTAACTACTAACTTGAAACCAGTCTGGAACACCCCCCCCCCCCCCTCATAAGGGAAACAAAAGCACACAACACACAGCCCTATCTGTTGGTAAACGGCAGACAGCCCTGCTGAAAAAAAAAAAAAGATAACAGTGTCCCACAATGTGAAAGTGTGGACACATTATGAACACAGTGTGATAACTCTTCACACTGTTGAACTCGAGCGTTTCAACATAGTGAATACGTTGTGAATTAATTCACATTGTGGGTGAAACAGAACATTACCATGTGAACACTCAGGAAAAACAAAACAAAACACAATGTGAAATCATCTTCACACTATCAAATTCGAGCGTTTTCAAATGTTCGACCATGTGAACACATTGTGAACACACTGTGTTCTTTCCAGTAGGGAGGGAACGGAAGGGGGGGGGGGGGGGGGCTATTGGTCCTGGAGCTGTGAAGGATGGTCCCGTTTATCTAATTCGAAGCAGGCATACTGCTGATTGTTACACCTCCTCTCAGAAAAAAAACGAATTTAAGTAGTTACAATTTTCTCTTTTCTATAAGATTATTTTAAAAATGCACATAGACACACACACACACACACACACACACACATACACACCAGCTTCTTGAAATAATTAATGTGTACGATAAGAAAAGACCGTCGGCCCAACTCGTCTATACTGCCCTCTACCGGTCAAAATAACACACCACCGTTGTTGTCTGCGTATTAACATATTCGTGGCTAAGCCTTGTTCACTGAGGTATTTGTGTATTCATATGAGCTCTTTACTCCAAAACTATGAAGAAGCGGGAAATGAGTTTACAGTATTCGCGCACGCACAGAAACACACAGAAAACACGTGAAATAAAGCTTAGGGTCATCTGTCTTCGATAGAGCAAAATAAGAAAAGAAAACGGATGTTTGATAGGAAAAAAACACGCTACAATAATGTATTTCTACAGTTTCAGTTATTTTTACATATTACTGATATTGGCCTAAATCATGCCAGCTAGATGAAGTGATGACGTCATAGCTTCCAGTTGATAGATTCACAATCTTGCACAGCATTTCCTTCTGAAAGACATAAGACATAATGCTCTTCACATTAAAAAAAATGTATCTTAATATAGCAAACAATGATTACTTCTAAGGGGTTCAAGTTCAAGTTCAAGTTTGTATAACATTTATTTTCCATTTTTTTTTTTCATGTAGGAAATCACATGCATGAAATTATTGTACAGGAAGGCAGAACCTCAAAAAAGCAAAGCTTGTGGTGAGCTGCCTTACAAAATACATTACATCACAAACACAAACACAAAAAAGACAACGAAAACATGATAATAGTTCCCATGACAACATTGAAATGAAATATTCCTCAAAGGGAGTTGTACAGAGACTGAGGCAACAATGAGTATGAAAATATGTGACAAGCTACAGGCTATGGCAAATGTTGCATATACGTGGGTACAGCAAACCTCGCACGAGCCGAAGCTCTCGGGACTGAAAAAGAAAAAAAGAAAATGCGACTTTCGCGAGAGTCGATTTTTTTTTTGACTCACAGTTATGTACATGTATAGTACATTTGCATGCATGCATGTGTGTGTGTGTGTGTGTGTGCATACATGTGCTATGTCTATAGTGCAACATTTGCTATAGGTAGGGGTGTTTATTAAGATTTACCTTTTCGATGAACTATCTACATAATAACATGAAGAGTTGATCAAAAGACGATTTTTCCCCATCTAATGGATATGAGATAATTGTGATTAAAATGCTTGCAAACGAGTAAGAAAAAATGCGGAGCATTGTGTACCAAAACTTAAACCAATGTTAAAAACAAGGCATCACAGAAAAAAAAAACACATATTATACTCTATCGGACGATGGACTTGTTGTAGAATGTTTAACACTGGCGATAACCACTTCACTCTTCATACATAATAATATGCATATATAGGCCCTACATATTCCTTGTCGAATTTTTACGCTCCAAAAGAGGTATTCAAAGAGAGAAGGAAAGTGAAAAAGAGAGAAAGAAGAAATAAAGAAAGAAGAAAAGAAAGACAATAAGATAGGAAAAGCTAGACATGATTTACAACCTTTCATGCAGCAATGAGAGGACTATTTGACCGCCTGCACGTCCACGCAATCTGTACCTTATTCTCTATTTACCAACAAACGCTTGAAAAGTCTATCGTACTTCCAAAAGGGCTGTTCTAATGCTTGTCAAACACGCCAAAAGGATACGATTCTATTACAAGCTGAACTGTTCAACCTTGATGCAATGCTTTTGTGCAAACACACACAAACTCGTTGTTTAAAAGAAAGAGAGAAAAAACTCGATAATGTAACAGTAAATAAACAATGCCAGGTGATGGAAACTTCACCTGTTACACCATATTTCCTTTTGGCTGCAACTCACAAAAGCAGGATAATGCACTGTAATATGCAAACAAATTCCTATTGATTGTCATGCACACAATAGAATCAGTTGGTCTAGGATCTCAATTTCCGGATTATCATATTAATGTGATCCTTATCAAAGTGCAATGAACCCAGTCCAACAGAAACTGAGAAGAGTTCACAAAAGCCAATTGACGTGATGTTATCTATGTCATTTCATTTCAAATTGATTCAGGAAGCGACGCATCAATGTCAACGCAACTGCCCTAAACACGTTAAGAGGCAGTATTGACGATGAAAAGAAAAGAGATTACTTTTTTTAATGACATTTTACATTTTATGCCTTTAGAAGAGAATGGAAATTACGAAACCCAAGTTTCTTTTTTCAGTTTTGTTTGTTTAGTCTGGGTTGGTAAAGTTGATTTTATGGCATTCAAATAAAATAAGCTCCAATATAGTTAGTTCAACAAATTGTAGGAATAGATAAGATAAAGGATAATATTCCAAGGTATATACTTAAAGTAAAGCTTAGCTGTTGTTTCAAATGAATTAAGTTCATTCAATAAATCATATACTTTCCATTAAAAATCAATAAAAAAAAATCTACAAGACATGGACAAAACAAGACCACCTTTTGAAGGCTTAGTACAAAAATTTTTGCAAACAAAGAGGTCATGCTCAAATATTTTTGTAGAGACCTTATTTGAGATTTTCGAGATGCATTTAGATTCGTTGGTATCGGATTTGGAGTGAACTTTTAATCGTGTGATGTATTCATTACAAATACTACACGTATCAGTACCAATGTTTTTATATGAGACACAAAAGCCTTGATCTATATATAAATTTACACGATTCATATATGCATACAACAAAGACTTCATCACAAGACCGCACACAGCAGTAATACAATTCTGAAGAAAGGCAATTCGCCTGAAAGCTAAATTAAAGGAGTGCAATTCAACCAACATCAGCCACGTCTCTTTGCCAGAGTTTTGTGCCAATATACTTAACTGTCCTTCCACCGCCCCGCCATGTTCTGGTTAAGTCCATTGCTGTCACTATACATATATGCATATGATATATTATATTACATATATATATATATATATATATATATATATATATATATATATATATGTGTGTGTGTGTGTGTGTGTGTGTGTGTGTGTGTGACCCTGCACCACAAAACTAACAAAAAGTCGCCAGACATGGATTTTTTAGGTAAGAGCAGATTCTGAAAGAGCAGACTCTAAGCTTTAGAATGATGTATAACTCGGTTCAAATTGACCCCCTAACCTACCTAAATACTGGAAAGAAAGCACACACTCTTGAAAAGTGTGAACTAAGTAAAGAGGCTCTGAAGTACACTGTCTATTCAAGGGTTTAATCTCTATCAAGCCGTGCTAGCTGTGCTGTGAAAGGGACAAAACACAGGATGCAAACCACCGGAGCAACTACAATGAAGGGAATATCAGAATAAGCTGAAAGTGAGCATGTTCTATAAGCACATTCTGCCCATAATTAATATTAACTTTCAAAGCAGTAACATCATCCTTTCAAAAGTTATTAGACTTGAAAGTGCAGAGTGTGCAAAGAATTTCAAGACATGAAAAGCGGCCTTTAAGACATACCTAATGATAATTCTACTCTTCCCCAAAAAAGGGTTGTAGAAAAACTGCTAAAAACACACTTTTCCATTCATGTTAAGATACCAAACTGAAGAATAATGTAGAAGAAGGATAGCTCTTTCAGAAAATATGAAAAACTCAAGATTGACTATTCGAAGGTGAACCATTTCACCTTTTTTGAGTCCTAATGTAAAATCAAGACGTTCCACTTTTTGTTTGTTTTGTGATGCACGGTCATATATATATATATATACATAAGATATGTGCAATATGATATTGACATAAGTAATTTCTACATATGTGACCGTGCACCTCAAAACGAACATAAAGTCGCACACACTGATTTTGCGTGAGGACTGAAAATAAGTGAAATGCGCCAACCTAGCCGAACTTGATTTTTTCATATTTTCTGAAAGAGCGGGTCTTCTTTTACATTGTACTAAAATTTGGTATCATAAAACGGGCTGGAAAGTGTGTTTTTTTATCAGTTTATCTCGAACATTTTTGGTAGAATAGTGTGATTAGGTGTGTCTTTAGAATCCCTTTTTCATTTCTGAAAAACCTTGTCCACACTCTTCACTTTCAACTCTAATAACTTTTGAAAGGATAGGGCTACTGCTTTGAAAGTTGGCACTAATTATGGACAGAATGTGTTAATGAGGCATGCTTAATTTCAGTTTAATCTGATAATCTCTCCATTGTTATTACTCTGATGGTTTATTTCCTGCTTTTTGTCCCATTCATCGCACAGCCAGCACGGTTTGGTAAAGATTAAGCGCTTGAATAGACACTGTACTTCAGAGCCTCTTTTCTCAGTTCACACTTTGCCTGAGTTTGTGCTTTCTTTCCAATATTTAGATAGGTTAGGAGAGTCCATTTGATTTGAGTTATACATCATCTTAAAGCCTAAAGTCTGCTGTTTCAGAATATGGTCTTAACTAAAAATTCATGTCTGGCGACTTTTTGTTTGTTTTGAGGTGCAGGGTCACATATTAAAGCAGCAAATGTGAATTCCTAAGAAATAGGAAAGATGTTGTTGTTTTTATTTCTCCTCTATTGAAATACTCCCTTTAAGACAATCTTATTTTCCTGCAACTACATGTAAGATCTTTACCAACTTATGTCCCGTGGTAGCAAAAAGATGAATAGTCCAACATTGATTTCCAAATATCAAATTCAACCTTTGATTTATCAATCAGGGAAAAGTAATTTCCGCTTGATTTCGTATTTTGCAGAGGAGGGTGGTGAAACATCCCATCCCACCCTATTGTGTTTGAATTCCCCAAGATAAGGAATAATACAATGGAAAAAAGTAAAGATAGTGTACCAACTGCCGATTTTGTTTCAGTCAGTAGCCAAAAGTTTTGCCAAAAGCTTCCAGAAATCTGTCGTTAACACATATCATAACAATGAACTGAACTTTAATAACAAAAAAACAAAGAAAATGAAAACATTACAACAGGTCTTTCGGTTTCAAAAATAAAAGCTTAGTTTAGTTGATTTCCACAAGTTCAGTTTAATAGAAAACATTATAGATATACAATCAATCAAATCAAACATATATACATATACATATACAAATCAAAATTATTTTGGGTAAGTACATAATCATAGTTACAAGTTAAAAGGTGTATGTTGAAGATTGACATAACAATTAAAATAAATGGTGGAGGAAATTAGCAGTAGGCATACATAATATCCCTTACAATATTATACTTCAAAAAGTGAAATCAACCAGGCGTCTATTTAGTTTATTGATGGAACGTGAATTCAGTTACGGTCATTAATCTACGCGCACACCGTCGCAGCTGCATTATATCATACATAGATATTGAAACCCTTTGTTAACTTGCGTATTGCTAAATGAATCCAGTTTCATAATCAACCCTGAAGCAATATTCAAGTCCCTATTTGTAGAATCGACACTTTTGTTGAACGGAAACTTTCTGCATGAAATTTCAGAGCGAAAACAACAAAAACAAATCACTGTCTGGAAACTAGAGAAGAAAGAGTGGCATGAAACATTTTGATAACATAGCAACAACAAATACTGCATGCAGTCTGTGAATATACTATAAATACGATGAAAATCCACCACAGCTTTTATGGACAAGTTGTCTTTCTGAGAGTGGTGACTTGCAGACAGTGTTCAACATGTTGGCCTTCGCAGCCTTTCTGGTGACTGCGCTTTTGACTGGATCGTCACACGGGCAGTTCTTCAGTGAGTTTTGTTTTTAAAATCGTTTTCAGAATTTAACATGGCGTCATAAATGTCAGAAGTTTGATGTGTACTGTACGACAAAGGAATAACTACCAACTACCAGACTACCAAATAGATTGCATTTTTCTGTACACCTGTGTAATTTTTCCTCCTCATTTTCTTTTTTTTACGTTTAGTTGGAGAAATGCTTTCAAAGTTTGCAATCAGCATATAAACATCCTGTTTGATGGCACGAATGAATGTACAGGAACAGAAATCACAAATTTTGATCGATACACCTTGTATATTTGAATTGAAATGAACTTTGCATCACCGGAGAAGTTTTCATATGGTGGCATTATCTTAAGTATTTAGGGTTGGCAAATAAAGGCACTAGTCGATGGTCGAGACTACAAGGTGTATTTCCTCAGTCTCTCTTCTGAAATAATTAAGATATGAATCGCCATCCCGGTACACTGGTTTGTATTCTCAAAGCTCCGTTCATCACTGTTGCAAACGAAAAGAAAACAATAAGATAATACAATAATACATATAGAATAATAAAACGTCAGGAATAGTCTGTCCTTCTTTAATCTCTTCGAAAAAAAAAGATAATCCGCAAAACCATCAGAAAACCACCCACATGATGAACAGTCTTATTCCAATACTAAGGAGTATAACTTCTGTAAACTCAATAGATTTTATTTTCAAAGATCTTTAAACACCATCAAAGGACAGGTGATCGATTATGACAGCAGTTTTTATTTTCCACGTATAAGTTTGAACTAAATAAAACTAAACTCTTAGAAAGGACAGCTTGAAAATCTTGTGCTTGCTTTTACGGCATGGGTCTCATAGGCACCCGTTCGAATGCACGAGTGCATGCGTTTGATATATTCTACCAATCGGTGTGACATTCATCTTTGTTTTGAGGATATCATTATTATATGTTGAGGACATAACAGGATCGCACATGCCTATACTTTATATTGCTGAGCTCATCTCCAGTATACTATAGGTTTTCCCGGCCAATTTCGCACTTCTTGTCAGTCCATTTGATAAAAGGTTCATTCAATTTAGCAAAAATCCTCGTCACGGCACATTCTGTCATTCAAAATTGCAAGTTGGTCGTTCAATTTAGCATTTCGATCAATGAAATTTGCACATGTGCCTTTCGAATTCGTAAAACGGGCATTCAAATTGGCACGTGCTCTCCAGTCATTCAAATTCGCCAGCACTGGCCGAAAGGGGTATTTCAGTCATTCAATTTCGCGTATGGGTAGTCAAATTCCAAACATGTTCATTCAAATTACGTCACGTCTTTCTTGACAAGGTGATAACATTTAAACGCGTATTTCTATGTGGCTTTTTTGTTTCAGCCACGCACTGTTAGGCAGTGAAAGTATCATATTTTTGACCCTATATAACTCGAGTTTGTTGTTCTGTAACGCCCCCTTTCTTTCATACATGTCATTTTAGGCCTACATGTACCAATACTACAGATTATTCATCTTCTTACAGTCATGACAGCACAAGTTAGATACAGACGTATTTCTTCAGAAGACAGAAAAAGAATTATAGGAACATTTGATGAGCATAACCATGACTGCCTAAAACTGGCCGACACACTCGGAATAAAGCGCTCAACGGCCAGACTGGAAGACTGGAAGACTCACTAAGCACATTGAAGAAAAAAAAAAAACTTGCCAAAATCTCTAAAACGAGTACGAAAATATGAAATGTAATGACGCTTGCAAAACAATAACTTTGTTGAAAGAAAAAGCTAAGGAAAGGACCAAAGCATAAACATGCGTGCTAAATTGACTGCAAAAGATGTCGAATTGGATGCCGAAAAATGAATTTGAATGAACGAGTGCAGCATGTCCGTGATCATGTGACTATATCATTCTAATTTGAATGAAGGAATAACGAAATGGTGCTTGTTTTACGAATTTCAATTGAAAAAGTGTTAATTACAATGAGGGGAAAGGTAGTTTGAATGCTCCAGAATGAATTTGAATGAAGAGATCATAAAATTGAATTACCGAACATGTCATCTACGCTAAATTTTGCTAAATTGAATGCAGCAATTAGGAATTGGATTGACAAAAGTGCGAACTTGGCTGGGAAAACCTATGTTTATGTTAGGGGAATATGAAGATTTTTTTTTTTTTTATTTTCAAAGTAAAGATATTTGTACGCTAATTCTTTGTATCAACGTATGCTGATGATGATGAAAACATATAAGTTTGTCAAAGGAGATTTCATGACGACTGTTTGTTTTGTGAAAGTGCAGAGAGAACCAGCCGTTCTGAATGCGTATTATAACTGTATTAACTCGCATACAACCTATGTCCATGATTACGCACATCTGATCTGAAAAAAAAAAAAAACAAATGTAGTAAACTGTTCTTTCCCTCATTTTTTTTTTCTGTATCCACAGACGGACCATGTGACTCCAATCCGTGCTCGAATGGGGGCATATGCATCAACGTGCCAGGCGGAATATCGTTCGTGTGCTTGTGTTCCCAAGGCTTTGTGGGAGTTACTTGCGATGATACATGTGAGTTGTTAATTGCACTACTCCTATATCATTCGGGACACTCTGTTTTTATTCACTTATAAGGATTTAACAGACAAACTGATGCAACAAGAAGCACACTCAAGACCACATTGACAGAGATCTCTTGGGGATTATCATGATTATCATTTAGAATTTTTATTTTGGAAGGGGAGGTCAATTAATTACACCAATAGCATGACAAGGTTACTTACCACTAAATTGAAATAAGTGATGTGTCCATTACAGTATGTGTGTTTGGATGTTTATAGCCGCGATTTCATATTATGATATACATTATAATGAATTTGCCTTATCCCATAAACAACGATATTATAAGCGACATAAATTTGTCTGATGATACATATTGATAATAAAAAATCATGCAACATTTTTATGCTTGTAAAACCAACCATATTTACTTTCACCTTTGTGATATGTGATATATGAAATTGTGTTGTAGATAATTTATTATCTTCATATTTCCTTTAACAGACGATCCCTTCTCCAGCTACTCCTCCTACCCATCGTACTCGTCCTACTCATACTATTCCTCTTCAGGTAGGTGCTGTGGTGTATCAAGTCAATTCAATTCAAATAATCGATTTCTATATATGAAATATAGTACATTCATAATACATGATGCCTACATGAGTCAAATCACGTCAAGTCCAATAATGCATTATACAATATATTGATACAAATCATGCAACATTGTTATGCTTGTAAAACCAATCATATTTCACAATTGTGATATGTGATATGTGAAATTGTATTGTAGATAATTATCTTCATATTTTCTTTTACAGACTATCCCTTCTCTAGCTACTCCTACTACCCATCCTACTCGTCCTACTCATACTATCCCTCTTCAGGTAGGTGCTGTGCTATGCTGTACCAATTCAATTCAATTCAATTCAATTCAATTCAAATAATTGATTTCTACGTATAAAGTATAGTACAACTCGTAATACATAATGCTTGCATGAGTCAAATCACATAAAATTCAATAATCCATTACCCAATAATGTGGTTTTTTTTAATGTTTCGGCAAGTGAAAAAGTAAGCAAATAAAACTATTCTTGTTTAACTGCATAGATTAATAGAATAGAGAAATTGACAAGAAAAGCGAGGCTTGTAAATTACTCTCCAGATCAGGTATATAAATCCTACTGGCATCGTATTAATCCCCCTTATAGTTTTTCATAATTAGATATTTCACTGCTCGTGGAAATGACATTCTGAAACAAGCGTTTATATTTCTCATGATCTGCCGACTTTTATCGACCCATGTTTGCATTCACGATTTTGATGATAGTGAAAGTACCATATAAATTTATGTATGATAAATCTGGAAAGAATTGTTTGTGTGTGCGCGCCTACTGTGAATTTACCTTCATTATCCAAATGCTGCTGCAGCTGCTCCTGAAAAGATCTATAATAGGTAAAAATAGAAATAAGATAAAAACGTTTTTTTTTCAGCAAATAAGGTATACAAAACATTGAGGAATGAAAAGACTGTACAAGAATTTAGGAACCTTACAGTTTGTCATGAAAATTGAAATGGTCGAAATTGATTATAACTATATAAAGTGCGAATAATGGAAGGACCTACTAAAAAAGCTGAGTTTGTAGAAGTAGAATATGGACCTTTCTGGGGAAGAACATCAATGAAAAGAACGATCTTCATAGACTTCAATATTTAGAACCAAAAAGTCACAACAATACCTGAATCAACATTCAAAGCGATCACTGCAGACAAACGCACACACATACACATAGAACACGTGATACACAAAGAGGTATACGGTACATGTGTATCAGTAGGGACAAATCGTAACTGCAGATAAACGCATACGAATACACATGGAACACGTGGTACATAAAGATGTATACGGTACATGTGTATCAGTATAGGGACAAATCTTTCTGCAGATAAACGCACACGCATACATATGGAACACGTGGTACATAAAGAGGTATACGGTACATGTGTATCAGTAGGGACAAATCGTAACTTACGTGCATGCAATCATATCTAGATTACAATTTATTACTCTCTTTAGTCCTTGTTGCTTGTAGTCATCAAACTAAATTTGAGGAGAATCTGGTATTTAGAGATAGGATCAGACAAAAAAAAAAAGATGAAAAGAAGACTACCAGACAAATAAATAAGAGGGGATTTCTTGGATATTTGTATCTAATTTTCATCATATTTATTCTGGTGGCAGCGTACATAGACTTTAAAGTGATTTATCCGGGTGTGTATGTTTGGAAATACAATTCAATGCGATTTCTTTCGATGTTAATATGAATATGAATATGAATATGAATACTGACGTATCAATTATGTGTATCCTGGAAGATTTTCACCTTGTAAACCCATGTCAAGTTACCTTAACCTTTGTTATGAAATTGCTATGAATTTACGATAGATAAAAATGGTTGATATTTCATTTTTCTCTATTTCTTGAACAGATTCCTTCCCAAGTTTTTCTAGCTACCCATTCTATTCATCCGATTCATATTCGGGTAGGACCAATGTTTCACTGTTCGTACTATCGTTGTATTGTACTTTTCAGTTATTGTTGTTATTTTTTCTTTCTTTACGTATTGGATGATTCCTGGACAACTTCAAGTTGAGATCACGTGGATCTGGCGACTTTCATGACAATATCATTGTTTTGCTCTACGGTTTTGATCAAAAGTAACTCAGATAATAATAAACGTATTTAAGAAGAGTATTTGCGTTTTCTTTATCTATAATGATGTAACGTCCACAGTTTTTCTACGCCTCCTGACGGGAGTTACAAGAAGAGAATACGAATATCTTTACTAGGTGATGGAACAGATTTTCCCAAAATGTCTTAGCCATTATATCAACCTAGTTTTTTTTAACACTTTAACAGCATTTTTTAAAGATGCAATCTAAAAGAATGGAGTGGTAAATCAACTTTTTATATGGTGTCACTGCTCTAAACCTATGTAAATGTTAAATCTGACACTCAAAATGTCGGATTTACCATTTCATTAAGTTCAGTTTAAAAAAGGGGGTAAATCCATTGTTTTGAGTGTTAAATTTAAAATTTTAACAAGGTTTCGTTGATTTACCATTTTATTTTAGAGAATGGATTTGCCCATATTGTTTTAAGGAAATAAGAGTGCGACACTTTCTGAGATTCGTTTTCAAACTTTAACATGCCGTTTTTAAATTTTATCATTTTGATATAACCTCCATGCAGATAGCAATTTTTGAGTGCACCTGTCTATCTTTTTCTTCTTCATTTCCTTCCTCCTTTTGACGTTAGTTGGATAAATGCTTTCAAAGATTGTAGATGGCATATAAACATACTGTATTGATGGCACAAAAATGAACGTAGAGAAACAGAAATCGTAAATTTTAATCGATACATTCAGCATCGTGAAATGCAATCTGTTTTACCGGAGAGATTTTCATCGGTGGCATTATTAGAAGTATTGTGGGTTGGCAAATGAGACTCTATAGCGATGGTCGAGACTACAGGATGTGAATGTAAGAGCGAATATCTTCTTCTTTTATTTCCTCAATTTCTTTTCTGAACTAATTGAGATATCAAAAGAAATCCAGTAGATTAGTTTGTATTCTGAAAGCTCCGTTCATCAGTGTTGAAATACAGTGGCGTACTGTTCCCCACTTCCAGGTTTCGTCTGCTGACAAGCAAAAAGAAAAAAAAAAGAAAAAAAAAAGAAAAGGGGGGGAGGGGGCTTTAGTGCAGCTTTCGTTTTTATCTTTAATCACTTTTATTTCCCCCCCCCTAAAAAAAAAAATGATAAAGGGGTAGGCCCCAGTGAGAAGGACACTGAAATAATAGAATGAAATTATATCCACATAGAATAATGGAACAAAAGGAGCATTTTGTTTTCCTTCTTTAATCTCTTGAAAGAACTTGCAGAGGCTAATAAAAACCGCCAATATGACAAACTTTTTTTTTCTTGCAATGCAGTAAAACATACATGACATACAAACTCAACAAATGTTATATTTTTAAAGATCTTTAAACACTTCTGACAGATGATAATTCATGATATCAGTTTTTTATGATGTAAGTATAAATTTGAAGAGATATAAGATGCAACGCTTATCATATTCCCTCAAATCCATATACGCTTTGGATTATTTAGCTTTGAAGTGGGGTTCATGATGAAACCATACCTGAAATGAAGGCCTTAGAGTACCTGCTGTTTTCTTAGTGTCCCATAGCGTGTTCATAATAATCATGTTCACATATTCGACTATGTGTAAATGCTCGAATTCAACAGTTTGAATTATGATTTCACATTATCGTGTTGTTTTTCACAGGAAAAGAGTTCACGTAGAAATGTTTTGCTTTACACTGTGGCACACTGTGTTCTTTTCGACAGGATAAGATCAGACCACTCCACATTGTCCTTTGACATAATAGGCGACTTGATGTGCTTTTCCTTGTCAAAAAGAAATGATTAATTTTCATGACCGAAATGTTTAACATTTCAATACACGTAGGCCCCTAAGAAGATACCTTTCGAATTATTTGAAAAAAAAAACATAAACAGGCTGTAACATGTAATAAAGCTCTTTCAACGTGAGTCCTTGATGTGCATGTAATCACGGTGATATGGAAAAGCGTGCAGACAATGCGTGCAGACAAGGGAAAATCTTGGGCTTGCTGCTGCTGCTGCGGAGGTTTTCTAGGTAAAAAATTCGAATGCACAAGTATGTTAATGATTCTACACATCGCACTGACATTGTGAGTATACTATCAACGCACAAGAGGCAAATGACGAGGCAGAAAGCCAATCCGAAAAAGCAATGCACTCGACTATTTATCGTTGAGCTCTTCTGCCGTATAGGCCTATGATTTGAGAGGTATCCGAGGCGGCGTTTTCTTTCAAAGTATTTTATACTCCAGTTCTTTGAAATGTATGCTGATGATAAAAAAGAAAGACATACATTTTGTCAAACGCGATCTAAATATGCCTGTTTTTATTGTGAAAGGATAGTGGGAACAAACAAAAATGCGCTTAGCGTATAATTCGCGTCCAGCCATTTCCACATCGTACTTTTGGCGTCGATCACAGAAGAAGAGAAAAGAAGAGAGATGTAATATAATGTTCTTTCCTTCATTTCTGTATCCATAGACACGCCATGTGACAACAGTCCGTGCATGAATGGAGGTTTATGCTTCAACGCCGTGGCAGGCGAAACATATCTCTGTTTGTGTCCCCCAGGATTCGCGGGACTTTCTTGCGAGTTGTCCAGTGAGTTGTAAATTGTGCTATTCCTATTTCATTCGACGAACAGACACAGCATGACATACTCTCAAGAATGTATCTATTGAGATCTCTTGGAAATTCCTTTTAATTATCATTCTAAATTGTATTTTTGAAGGGGAGGTCACTGATTATTACATTAATAGCATGACAAGGATACAGATGAAGTTAGTAATTGGTTATGCCACAAGGATCATGTGTGTTTCGATATATAGCTGCGATTTCATAATAGCATGATATAATGAATTTGCATTATCCCATAAACAATGATATCAGCGACATAAGTTTGTCTGATGATACAATCATACTACGTTTATCATGCAGCATTTTCATGCTTGTAAATCCAATCATAGGTACTTCACCTTTGTTTGTGAAAGTGGTAAATCAATCTATTTTCAAAAGATATGTGCAATTGTGTAGTAGATGATTTGCTGTATCTTCGTATTTCCTTTAACAGCCGATCCCTTCTCCAGCTACTCCTCCTACCCATCGTACTCATCCTACTCATACTATTCCTCTTCAGGTAAGAGCTGCCCTCTATCAATTCAATTCAATTCAATTCAATTCAATTCAATTCAATTCAAATAATTTGATTTCTATTAATGAAGTATAGTACAAATCATAATACTTAATGCTTACATGAGTTAAATCACACAAATTTCAATGATACATTACACAATAATTATCATTTTGTGTTTATGTTTCGGAAGACTATTAGAGTAAGCAATAAAAACTACATAATGAAACAGAGAAATACAAGATGCTTTTAAAAGCTTGTAAACAAAGAAAAAATGTGAATTATTCTCCAGATCTTGTGTAAACTCCTACTAGCATGGTATATCCCCTTATATTGTTTTTTCCTAATTTGATACTTCACTGGTCATGGGAAATGGCAGTCTGAATCGAGCGTATAAATTTCCCATGATCTGGCGATTTTTGTCGATTAAATCTTTGTATGCAAGAATTTGATGACTGCGAAAATAGCTTATGAACTTACGTACAATATTTCGGGGAAAATGTATGTGTGTGTGTGTGTGTGTGTGTGTGTGTGTGTGTGTGTGTGTGTTTGTGTGTTCCAGCCGTTGTTAGGAAATTATGGTATTTCATTTTTTCATTTTTTTTTTCATTTTTCTTGAACAGATCCCTTCCCAAGCTTCCCGAGCTATCCATTCTATTCGTCGGATTCATATTTGGGTAGGAACAATGTTTTACTGTTCTTACTGTCGTGGTATTGTACTTTTCAGTTATTTGTTGTTGTAGTTGTTCTTGCAAAGAAAATGGATTTCTATCGAGATTCGAAACCCAATGGAAACCCATTTTCTTTTCTCAAAGTTTTCACTATCTATCATTTGTTTCTGGTCAGTTTTCTCTTTCTTTGTTTTAACGTACAATGTATATATACACGTCTGTGTATAAGATAAGAAACAAAACTGGATCAACGTTCATGCTGTATTCACCAAAGGTTTATTTCTGCACACAAATTTTGAAGTGTCTCGCCGCCCTTTCTCGAGTATCAATACTTGAGAAAGGGCGGCGAGACGCTCAAAAATTTGTGGGCAGAAATAAACCGTTGGTAAATACAGCATGAACTTTGTTCCAAGTTTGTTTCTTAACTTGACATTTTGCCAACACGTGGAGAACCTACACAATATATATATATATATATATATATATATATATATATTTCATCAAGCAGCTATTGTTCCAATCAATTTTAAAGAACTAGGAAAATTAACTTTATGGGATTAATCATTCTTCAGTTACAGATTTTGGATGTGATGACTACCAGTATATGTGCCCGGATGAATATCGTTGCATCCCGAAGAGCTGGGTTTGTGATGGCATTGTTGACTGCTACGACAACAGTGACGAAACAGGCTGCGGTGATTTAAGTTCCAAGCGTGAAGACTTGATCTTTGATTGCATTATAATTTCATTGCACTTTTACTTTACAATAAATGATACCATACCGGTTTCCTCAGTGCTTACTAGATTAAAGAAAATAAACATGTAGTTACAAGACGGACATAAAGTAAGGAGGTACTTCTGTCTTTCGTAATATACCATGGTTTTTATGATTTTGATGAACTTTAAAGTGAACGAAGAGAGTTGAAACAACGTAATACGGCAGACGGTTTATAGTGTAATTCATTCTCCCCATCAGATAGAATGTTATTACTGTGTCACTATTTTTTTCTCTGCCAGCGACATTTATCTTTATCCATAGTGTTATCTTGTGTTATAAAGTGGGCTTTAGAATCTCTGCAATCTAATTGGCCATGCATTGATTTTTCCTGATCCACACGGAACCATGCGTCCGGTAAAATCCGAATGTATGGCAATGGCTCAAGTCTTGTATAATGTTGTAGGTGTACCGGACGCATGATGGGGAAAATGGTTGTATTTAATAAATATAAGGGCCCATTTTATAACACAAAGGATGGACAGGCCCATTTCGTGGATCAGTGAGAGCTTAATGTCACGAGCAATATGAGCTTGTTTGATAAAAGAATATTTTGTACACCTGGAACATTTCCGTCAATTGTGTTTACCTATTCTAGGTATCTCTAATTCTTTCGTAAGAAATTGGTACAGCTCTAAAATATGTGAAAATACATGATATTCCATTCTTTTTATTATTTCCTTTGCAGGAGATTCCTTCTCCAGCTTCTCTTCCTATTCATTTGATTCATATTCAGGTAATTTCTACTAAACGTGGTGTTACCTATCTCATTCGAAAAAAAGAGAAAACTCTTGAACTTGCTTGTTCCCCGGTTATGTCTAGTACTCGTCTGCCAACGTGCCAACGGTCCTGTTTACCATTTAGAGCAGTGATTTGATAAAATAAGATCACATTTGATGCATATGTGTAGGTCTGTTGTATCACAAAAACATCCTACCATATCAAATTTTCGCAATAAAGCGTAAAATATCGGGAGATATCAGTATCTTAAATCACAATGAACATAACGGTAGACGGTTTAGTCTGGAAACATTTTTATTATAACTATTGTTCACATTTTGTGTATTTAACAATGCTTAACATCGATAATAATGACTCACATTTTTACAATGGTCGTTTCTATCCGTAACTCGCGTTTTAGGACCTCAGTGTATTTTAAAGCACTAATGTTGGGTTTTCGTTTCATCTGCAAATAGTGAATTATGCCTTCAAAGTCCAAAAACTCAAATTTGAAAGTATGACCCTTTTGAGTTTGCAGATCGCGCTAGTATACGTTATCCTGATTTTCCACACATTATCTAAGTACTTAATCTCGACACCATAACTTAAAAAACGGGCTTCTTTCGTAGCGTTTTAGCCGGGGTTGCTAGCAGTAATCAAACAAAAATGTCAGGAAACTCTGGTATTAGATAGATATGATCAGACAAATAGATAAAGATCAGACAAGCATACAAGTACATTTTCGGGGATTTTTTTTTGTGAATTGGTATCATGATCTTTATTATCATCTTTGATATTGTTGGAGGGTAAATAAACTGTAATGATTTGTCCTTGTGTGTGTGTTTGAAACATAAATCAATGCAATTTGTTATGATGTCATAGTGATTTTGCATTTTGACATAAAGAACACCAGCGACGTAAGTTTGCTCGTTGATGAATACTGAATACTGACATATCAACTAGGTGTATCCTGCAACATTGTTACCTTGTAAACGCATCCCAAGTGACCCTTACCTCTGTTATGAAATTGTGAATTTACGATTAATTATGTAAAAATGTGTGATATTTCATTCCTTTTTTCTTTCTTGAACAGATCCCTTCCCAAGCTTCCCTAGCTACCCATTCTATTCGTCTGATTCATCTTCAGGTAGGACCAATGTTCCACTGTTCTTTATGTCGTGGTATTGTATTTCTCTTCTTAAAGAAATAAAAAAAAAATGCTTAAACAGCGGTACTTCGATACCGATTGTGTTTTATATCTTTAGTGTGCGGATTTGCATCAACTACATATTTTCATATAGGTGTTTGACATACAAATCAGGAAAAGGAAAACTTTGCAGGTCTTTCTGATGGCACTTCACTCAGAAAATTAACTTTATTGAATTAATTATCCTTCAATTACAGATTTTGGATGTGCGGACTACCAGTATATGTGCCCGGATGGATATTGCATCCCGGAAAATTGGGTTTGTGATGCCATTGTTGACTGCTACGACGGCAGTGACGAAACAGGCTGCGGTGATTTATGTTCCAAGCGTGCAAACGTGCTGCTTATTAATTGCATTTTAATTCACTGCAATTCTATTTTCGATAAAACGTCATCATTTCGGTTTCCTCAGTGCTTACTAGATATTGTAAAAAAGAATAATAACATCCGATTACAAGACTTACTTAAAACTAAAGAGAAAAGTTCTCTCCTTAATAAGAAAGGGGTTGCTGAAATCTGTAGATGTGAGACGTTATCCTGTTAATAATTTCATCTGTTTATTTTCAATTTGTTAATTTTATCTTTTTGTTATTTATATTACTGCAGCTGACCTTGATTTTTACGCTCATGATATATATATATATATATATATATATATATATATATATATGTATATATACATATATTCCATATGAATGCATTTTTTGTTTGTTTTCCTGTGTTTTATCTCAGGAGTTTGTTGGAAAATTGCTAATGCTGATCAAGCCATCCTGAATAAAACACATTTTGATATACAAATAAATACATAAATACGTGCATAAATACGTAAGCGAATATAATCGCACAACATAATTTTGGAGGACAATAAAATGAGCAAACAGTATTGAAGCAACATGAAATGCTTTGTCATCTTATTCAGCTTTATTTATTTACCGTTATTGATTTTTTTTCTCCGTCAGATACTTTTCTCTTAATCAATACTGTCACCTTGTGCGAGTAAACCATACTTGAATGGAGGAATATGCAGCGACCAGGAAGAGTTAATGTCGAGTCAGTGCGTCTTGTAATACGATTGCATCTTTTCATGAAGAATGATAACGATATAGCTTGTTTGATCATGAAGGTTAGGATATTTCGCACAGCATGCAATAATATCTTCGCCTCTTCGCCATCCAAAGTATCCTTGTATCTATTACAGGAAAAAAATGATATTGAGTTCTTTTTTTTATTTCCTTCACAGGCGACTCCTTCTCCAGCTTTCCGTCCTATTCATTCTTTTCGTATTCAGGTATGACTTAGCAATCCTACTAGCCTGGGTTTAGTTCTCTCGACGAGAAAATAAAGTCTTTTCAATTTGATTGTTTCTCTGGTGATGCTACATTGCTGAATGACAGTCTGAATCATGCATACTCAATCCTCATAATTTGCCCGTCTTCAATCTAATGACAACAAATGTGACAGACATGTATTGTTTTCCTGAGAAGAATAGGTGTTTCTGAGCCTTTCTGTAATATCATGTTTGTAACTCCATAACTTTTCTTTGGCGTCTTGATGGAAGCTACGATCTCAAAATCTGCAAGGAGAAATTATTTACATTTCTTTGAACAAAATCGCAACAGTACTTTAATACAGTCGAATACATTTGGTGAACTGCAAAATGCTGAGAGGACCATGTAAATATATACATAGACGCACATGCACACACGCACACACACACACATTATATATATATTATATATATATAATATATATATATATATATATATATATATATATATATGTGAACGTGCACCTCAAAACGAACATAAAGTCCGCACACACTGATTTTGCGTGAGGACTGAAAACAAGTGAAATGGTTTCAACCTAGCCGAACTTGACTTTTTCATATTTTCTGAAAAAGCGGGTCTTCTTTTACATTATGCTAAAATTTGGTATCATAAAACGGGCAGGAAAGTGTGTTTTTTAGCAGTTTATCTCGAACATTTTTGATGGAATAGTGTGATTAGGTGTGTCTTCAGAATCCCTTTTTCATTTCTGAAAAACCTTGTCCACACTCTTCACTTTCAACTCTATTAACTTTTGAAAAGATAGTGCTACTGCTTTGAAAGTTGGCATTGATTATGGACAGAATGTGTAAATGAGGTATGCTTAATTTCACTTTAATCTGATAATCCCTTCATTGTTGTTACTCCGGTGGTTTACTTCCTGTTTTTTGTCCCATTCATCGCACAGCCAGCACGGTTTGGTAAAGATTAAGCGCTTGAATAGGCACTGTACTTCATAGCCTCTTTTCTCAGTTCACACTTTTTCCTGAGGTTGTGCTTTCTTTCCAATATTTAGATAGGTTAGGAGAGTCCATTTGATTTGAGTTATACATCATTTTAAAGCTTAAAGTCAACTCTTTCAGAATATAGTCTTAACTAAAAATTCATGTCTGGCGACTTTTTGTTTGTTTTGAGGTGCACTGTCACATATATATATATATATATATATATATATAGATATATATATATATATATAATATGTACAATGTATATATAATGTGTGTACATACATAGCAACTTTGGTTGCGATCAATCCACACCCTCAGACGTGTTTATAAATTCTGTAAGACTTAAACATGCGTCAGAATGCATTATTCTTATGTAATCTTTCCTTTTTTATATTATTAACAGATTCCTTTCCAAGCTACCCGAGCTTCCCTTTCTCGTCATTCAACTCGTACTCAGGTAGGGCCAATGTTTTAGTATTTCCTACTGCAGTTGTATTGTAGTTTACAGTTATTTATTTTTTATCATTATTACTATAACTTGCGTATTGGATATTTCCCTGGAAAATGTTGTCGGAATCAAATTCTGAATCTTATGGATCTGCCAACTTGTATTAGTCATTCCTTGGTATGCATGATTTGATGCCAACAAAATTGCAGAGGCGTATGGTATTTCTGACACAAATATGTGTTTATGAATGTACCTATTACGATTTTACCCTCATATTTTTTTTTCTGCAACCTGATGACAGTTGATCTAGGAAGTGAAAAAGGTGTATCATTCAACGAGAGAATACCGATAGCTTTAAAAGAAAAAAGTCACAACAATACTTTGGTATCAACATCCAAGCGAAGGAATAGTAAAAGATATGACGATGCTGGAAAGTAATACATATTTGTATTAACATAATATCTGAATATCGTAAGCAGCTTTCTTTTCATATTGTTTCAAAACCTATGAAATCCGTGTTCAGAGTACAATACTTTTGGGGGTTTGCTCGTTTATTGTTAAAATGTCTATTCCCATGCGAACTTGACCGCATCTAAGATTTTTAAACTCGTTATGTTATGTTTCTGTTATGTTAGTGATGTTTGGAATGGGCATACATGATAGTACACTGCATGTTTTCGCAGTAGTTTATTCTGAATGGCAGTGTGGGATGGGAAACATAGCATATATACATGTATAAATTGGCACTATGATAGGAAAAGTTGAAATCTCTTAACCTGAAGTTTGTTTTTGTTTTTTTTCCTGATGGCAGGTAACGAATACATTTGTCTATACAATTAATCATCCATCCATTACAGATTACGGATGTGACGAGCATACCTGCCCGGATGGAAAATGTATCCCCAACAGCTGGATTTGCGATGCAATCGTTGACTGCGACGACGGCAGTGACGAATTGGGCTGCGGTGATTTAATGTTCAAGTGTCTTCACATGACTTGCTCATTGCATTATGATTTCATTATCTTTCAATATCATAACGAAACGTCTAAGTGTTTGCTTAATGATCCTAAGAATACATTCATAAGATCATTATTGCAGTCGAACTTCTCTATTTCGGAATATACCAAGAAAATTGGTTTCATTAGATTCTTTTTTTGAACAGCTTGTTAGGCTACTTTCTTCATCACGTTAGCATCATGTATGAGTTGTTATTTATGCATTTTATTTTTTACTGCCACATTTCGCTTTATCCGTAGTGTCACCTTGTGATACTAACCCTTGCCAGAATGGAGGCTTTTGCATGGACCAGGGTGGCTTAATGTCGTTTGAATGCTTCTGTCCCGTAGGCTTCGAGGGCTTGTTCTGTGAATTCGCAAGTGAGCTGCTTATCAAAGAAACCCCATCCTATTCAATAAATTGTCATTTTTTTTTGGGGGGGGGGCATATCATCAGATTTTACTGTACAGACGGATAAAAACAAATTGTTGTCCTCTCTTGTTGATCTATCAGTATCACACATCATCGTTATAGTTATTGGAATGAGGAGTCTCTGTTGTTTTCTTTTCTTATGCCAGATATTACAGCGATTTAGTTTACAAATAAGACAATTAATTGAAACAACACGTTTTTGACAGGAACCAGAATTTGAACTACACATTTCCATCGACCATAGTTTGACACGTGTACCGATTGACATTGGCATAATTTGTTGGGCTCATTTCATTTAAGTTTTGTTCAGTCTAATTTCTGCATTCCATTGTCAATGCAATGATGCAAAAGATCACAAAATGCTGGCAGTATTGTCAGTACCAAAATCAACTATTCTGTTATCATGTGTCGTACATACAAGAGAAAACATTGAAAGAAAAGACATAAAGCAATGTCATGTTGAATGTAGATACCAATGAAACACGGTAGAGTAAAATTTACGCCAATTAACTTTACTGCAGGGAACAATCCATATAGGCTTATCTTGACCCCAGCGATGACACTAATGTACTGTTGATCAAAATTGATAAACTATCGTAATTAAATACTTAATCTTGTCACTTATTACTTACATGTCTATATTGGCACATGTGCGTCGTCCTACATTGACATGTTTTGCGCACTATCCGGCAGGTCGTTTATTTAGTGAATGTTTGATTTTCAATCCTAGGCATGCAAAGTGACTGTTATCTCTTTTTTAGAAATTTATACCATTTTACATTGTTTTATGACATTCTAAAGGGTAATGAAATTTCCTTTTTCGTTTTGTCCACAGCCGATTCCTTCTCCAGCTCCTTGTCTTCGTATACAGGTATTCTTCAATATTTTATTATTTCTCTTCATTTATAAGATTCAGGAACTCATGAGTCCTTCTTTATACAACCTTGTCCACTTGGAATTGTGATGTTAAATTTACATAATAATCTGCGCTATTCATCATAAACTTCTTTCCAGGATTTTGGTGGTAGCAAAAGGAAAAAACTCATGGTGTCTTCAAAATTTCTTCCTACAGTAACGCTTTTTATAGTAAATATATATGGATTTTGATTATTCCCAGTAGGAAAGATGTGATTAATGAGGATAATTGATATCGTCGAAGATATTCAAGCGGAAGTGCGAGATGTGATGGTAATGGCTTCAAAAACATGTTCACAGGAATATGTTTACAGTGTATATTTTAAATAGACGCTAAGTTTTGAAGTCAGGTACCCGATATAAGTATCTTCTCACTATTCCTCGGTGCATGACAGATTTCGGATGTGAAGAGTATACCTGCCCGAGTGGAGAATGTATACCGAACTACTGGATTTGTGATGGTATCGTTGACTGCAGCGATAGCAGTGACGAAATAGGCTGCGGTGAGTTTTTGCTTCAATTGTCCATATGTAACCGCTGATGGTAGTATCGAAATCACTCGCGGTATATATTGAATTTCACATCGTATCAACACCGTGTCATTTATCTCAATCTACTTGAGTTACGGAGAGAAATCCACATACACACACAACATATTTTTGACTCCTTTTCACTTGATTAAGGCTCTCCCATGTAATCATCTTGTTCATCTAGCAAGCAACTCAATTTTGTATGAAGCGTAACCGAACATTTTACTTGATTCCTTCTATACTGACAGATAAACCTTTGATCCGATCTTTCTATACTGACAGATTTTTACGGATGTCCAGAATATACCTGCCCGAATGGAGAATGTATCCATACGAGTGGATCTGTGATGGTTTTGATGACTGCGGCGACTTTACTGACGAAGCATACTGCAGTGAGAAAATGTTTTGCGTGTCTTCCTTGACATGTAACAACAAAATTATACAGAGTGTCTTGTCTGACATTCTAGCATAACTCCCTCGAGAATTTCAAGTGTTATATTACACAACTAAAACTGCACATATCTGTAAATGTTCCAGGTCATTCCGCATCTTTCTCAGCATGGATATCACTAAACATTGCTTGAATTAATCGAACCGCCACACAGCCAAAGACAACAGTAGTAATGTATGAGCTCCTTATGAAATGCAGGCAATCCTGAGCCCCTTTAAGGTATTCAATAGCAACAAAAATATACAATCATATGTATGCATTGGTCTTTGTTTCCATTGTTGTCTATGTCTCTGTCTTTGTCCTTACCTCGGTTTTTGTATTTCTATACATTTACCATGATACTGCATAAGTATCATTGAATGTAATACTCATTTAGGTTAAGGGCACGTACACTCGTCACAAGTGTTTGTACTACTAGAGATAGCCCTCAGCATTTTCAAGTTGACCGCATGTTACTTTATATAATATATAGATAAAATATATTCAAATTCATATTCATATTTGCTGGAAATAGGCCTAAATGTCATTGAACTTGAATGATGTATGTATGTCTGTATTATTGTGTATATCTATGTGTTTGTGTGTGTGTTACATGTAGTATCCTCTGCATATATTTTATGCACACAAATGTGCGTATATAAGACATTAAATGGAGGTAGGTAGGTTTGAGTATTTGAGTCTGTATTTGTGCTGTAACGTCAGTGATTATTCAAAATACACAGAAAAGGACAGTAGCAAAATAGCGTGTAAACTTTTTTGTGTGTGATTTTTTCTTCTTCAATTACAGGTGAACCATCTTGGTATTTCTCCTCATTCAGCTCTTATTCAGGTATGAATATTCCATTCTACATTTCATGTCAAAAATAATGAGTCTCTCGAACCCATAATGCCTTTCCCGCCGTTTTGTATTAATGGCGAGCTTTAGATCTGCAAGGCAAACGCAAAGACGACGCTTCCTCCCAGGTCGGACAACGGAAACAGCTGTCTTCGCGCATGTGCAGAACATAATCTTTTCCTAAATAGTGTCGTCTTATCGTTCGCGTCGCAGACCTAAAGCTCAGTAATAAGTCAATGTGAGAACGCATGCGTCGCCTGAATGAAGTGGGCAAGATGTACAAGCGCAAGGACTTCTTTTCTTATGAACAACTGTGGTTATGCTTCAATGGTAAAAATGGTCCTTATGATCATGTCTTGATTGTAGATATTCCTCGTATATAAAAAAAAGAAATCTTATGATGCAATTTAGACTGTTATCGTATATTCTCCTCAAAAAATAATTACCTTTGCCTCCACATTCTGTAATAATTGCGGCATCATTACTTTGCCTTACGTGACTGTATAACCTTCTTCAAATTTACCTTCTCCTTGTATGACTTTACGGCCCTTTTTTAGATCGTGGAAACGTGTTAAAGTGTAATCTTTCATCGATAATTGATATTGTAATCTTTATTGTAAAAACAGATGTTTCTCACGGTCGGACAATGGCACTTGCACTATTACTTTTTTAACTTGATTCCATATACTCTCTTTTTTTTACACTTTCTGTATGTAAGAATACTACGGATGTCCTGAGTTCATGTGTCCGACCGGAGAATGTATTCCATTCGAGTGGATCTGTGATGACTACTCAGACTGTTACGATAATAGTGACGAAATGTATTGCGGTAAGGCTTTTTTTCAGTTTACCAAAAAGCACTGCATTGATTATAGAAGAACAAGATAATGGGCCATAGATATTCAAGTATGGATGTTATTCATGCAAGGTCATTTACAGGAGCCATGTTAATAGAGAATGTCTGAATCGGAGAGAATGAGAAACAACCACAAACGGACAGTGACGGAAATATGACGTGAAAATAAAGTAAAGTTCTGAGACAAAAGTAGTGCCAAGAACATAAATGACAGTTTTTGACACGAGAAAAATCTGTACTTTGGAGTAAAACCAGTAAGCGGGGTTCCCACTATCGTGCGATTCATTGCGAACGCCACGATTGGACATTCGTAACTGATCGTGGAAAATTTGTTCAACTCGTCTGACATTTCACGTTTGGCTACGAGGTTATGCGAGTCAATAAGTGTTGGTACGCTTGGATGCGATATGGTCACGATTGGTCTATTTCAAGCGATACGATCTGTCACGATCTGGTCTGCCGTTCAAATACGATCCGACAGGATTGTCCTGATTGAGTTAACGATTGGTACCGATCTAACATGACCATTACGATCAGGATCCCCGATCTGGTACATGCAGCAACGTACTGATACGTTCCAATACGAATACTGCGAACCAATACGGGCTGCTGAGATAAGATACGATATCTTTTACGATCGGGATCAGAAGCGACCCCCATTTAAGGCGCGATTGGACCCGAATGGGAATATTATAGTCCTGACGATGGATTTCATTGTTTCCCTTAAATCATGCAGAGTGACTAGGCCTATCAATTTTATCCACAACCATTGGTGATGGCAAGGCTTGACAGGTTGACGATGATGACAACGTAACCTTTGCAGTATTGCTAGTGACGATTATGTTATCAGAGAGAAATCAGCACCCAGGCCAGCCATAACCTCAGATATTCCCTCGTCTAATATTAAACGTAAAGAAATTAATAGATTATTAAATCGACATGCTCACCCTCCCCCCTTAAAAAAAAAATGAAATGAAAAAACAGCAAGACAAAATGACCTTTCTCTCCAATACATGAAGAAAATAATTATATGATGAAATGGAAGCTAAGAAAGAGGATGGGATCATTTTGAATGTTATCTAATATAGTATTATGTGTTGGTTATTAAAAGTTTGGTTTATTCGGCTTGATTTAGTGATTTACTTAACAATGTTTAACATAACTGATACACACACATAACAGAAAAGTGACTCCCTAATCAAAATGATGTCACTTTTTTAACAAAAAGGAGGATTTACGCAAAATTATTTCGCAGGGGTATATTGCTACACTTATTGAATAAATAACTTTGAAAAATAATAAGAGTGATCTTCATTGTCATAATCATACGAGTGATCTTACATCCACGACAATGGTCACTTTTACATTTGCAGTAATAATAAGAGTTGAAAATAACCATTTCCCTCTAAAATTATGCTCTACCAAACATACAAAAAAAAAGAGAAAAGTGTCAAAATAGATGTAAAGGGGTCAAACGATGGCTGATGAAACAACAACTTTTAATTACTATGCACAATACACAAACATCAGGATACTGCACCCCCCAAAAAAAAAATACTCTGTATGAAAATTAACCATTTGCCTTTGATATGTACCCATTCAAGCATGATTCATTAAATCATATTCTCATCTTTGTACTGACGTTAGTCAATACGTGCAGACATACAATTGCCATTTTATTTTTGCTCATTTTTTTTGTTTTCGTTACAAAAGTTATCCCATATCCTGTTTTGTGTATCTGTATAATGGTAATAGCAACTCATTAATGAAAACATCATTTTCATAATGTATGAAAACATCTAAAAATCTGTAATACAACTTTCATTTTATGAAATCATTTAAAAAAATTATTTCGATAAATTACCTTAAAAATTAAGACAATTAAAACCCACACCGTCATAGAATTTACCGTTTGGAAATAATAATCTAAAGATGCAGGCTACCACCTATCAGAATACAAAATAAATCAATTTATGAGTAAAATAAGGGCAAATAGACAAAAATGATAATAATGATAAGCGGAAGTAAAGTGAAAAAGTCGATCCCGATTAACACGATTAAGAAGCACGATTAGAAGAGATTTGCTGCGCTTGGATACGATCCTAGACGATCTGATGCGATGATCACGATCAAAAACTAATCGTGATAATCGTAGAAAATTTTTGAACCGTCCAAAATTTTCCTATGATTAACGCGATTGCCACGATTGACCTTAAGATCTGATACAATCTGATAAGACCATCACGCTTGCTGCGCGATTAAGACCACGATTTCAATCGTGGCGCCAATCGTGATAGTGGGAACCTGAAGGGAAGTCACGTTCCATCCATAAGTTAAGTTTCCGATCAAAGCCCCGGTCTTTACAAAGGGCGTAACCATGCTTGATATAGATTGTGATTTCTTTTTTCTTGTCTTTGCTTCTTATCTTGAAGAAGTATGCGCAAGATGTAGTCCACTCCCGTAACACCGAACACGGTTATAACGAAATTCAGGTTACAACGATTTAAAAATTCAGGCCCCAACATTATCAGCTCTATACTTTTTATTGTTCATTTGTTCAGTTCTAACGAAAACAAAAGAAAACTCCCGGTCCCGAGGACTTCGTTATGACGGGAATCGACTGTAATACGACTGCAATCTTTGCTAAATCATTACAGTAATTTGTCCCAACAACCCACGGCACCTCTGGATTCCAACTGAAATCTTTCTTCATTTATATCCATAATGATTACGTGTGTGCCTGTCGATGTGCAAACATGTATGCATGTAATTCGTTTCTGTTATACACGCTATGAAGAGACACCCCAAGGCAGCTGCGCCGCTGCTGGCTGCGGAAGTGAAGGATCAGTATCTGGCTGTTATTGTGACACGCTCTGCCTTGAAAATTTCGACTGTTGTGAAGACTACGGCGATGTCTGCGAACAAGAGAGTAAGTGAATAGGTATTGCTATGCTCTAATGTCATCAATGACCTATGATAGTAAATAGGAGAATCTAAGTAAAGTTGACCGGTTGCATCGACACCTAATAAGACGTCGAGCTTTAGTGTTATTGTTCTACTAATGTCATAGCATTTGATCGCCGTGAAATACCCTCATTTCCTCATGTTTTCAAATCTGCTGCATTCGATCTCGCTGCTGCATTTAAGTTGTGTTGGTTTATTTCCCACAAACGGAGGGCGCAATGGCATTCAGATAATTTTCAACAAAGCTGAATACAATGCTAACAATTCAATACAAAATGCAATTTGGCATCTATGAAGTTGATGGGTCAAATTTAACATTCTACGTCACTGCCATTCTTTTATTATGTGGGCAAGATATCCATACCAAAGTGGGGTAGTTGATATTGATTTGAAAATTGCAATCTTTACAGTTCAAACCATTTAATGTGGTTTACTTTTTCTTCTGCATTTAACAGCCAATTTATTTCACTTTGTGATTTGAAAAACTTTGAAAAGTGTTGATCCATCCATACATCGTTTGTCGTCTACATTTATAACAAAATTGACATAAATATTTACATGAAAACACAACGATATTCACGGTTCTTCATGATACGGATTTTGGGGGACCAAAACAAAATGTAGCAATTGTACCAAATTTAAAGTGCACAGAGAATATATTCAGTGTTGACGGGAAGGTTGGGCTTTATTGACTCCTCTCTTTAATATAATAATGACAATTCACAAGACCATTATAATATTACACGAAGTTTTCAATTTCAATTTCAATTTCAATCTCGGGTCATTTCCGTGTTTGCCATGAAAATGGCACAGAGTAAGATACAATACGATACCAAAATTACAAAACACAAAGTAGGTAAAACTTCACCTGGATAAACAACAGTCTGATTCACTATAAAACACAAAAGGTATGTTTACAGTATTGTTGGGTTAAAAGTACGAGAAATATGACGTTCCTACGTAAAAGCAAGCATGTCAACTCACAGAGAAATAGGGAACACAAATATTTATTTAGACTATATGATTTCGGGAAATGATTAAAGTAAAAAACAACTCAAACAACTGTTACTAAAAGCTTGAAACCACGCGATGCAACAATATGAGTAAAACATTATAAAGAAGTCTGGACAGAGAGGAAACAACGACTGTTGGCGGGTTTGTTTGTTTGTTTGTTTGTGTGTCAGGATGCCATAAATACATATTTAGAAGGTAAGAAATTTATCACACGCGTTGTAAAAGATGCGGAAAAAGAATACAGTTTAGGAGCCGCATTCCAGCTGCAGGGGTTCCGAACCTGGCCGCCGGTGGCCACGGAATTTCAGAAGTTAAGTGCGATATTGAAGGGCTTGTCAGAGAGCGACAGGCAGGCCTACAACAGGGTTCCTGGCCAGGATCCCATCGAAGTAAACAAATAGACAAAAACCATTGATAAGAAAATCCCGTATTGTAACTGACATTTGCGTTTACCATAATCTGCCGACAATGCAATACGATAATTCTTCTGTGATTTTAAATAGCCAATACTCACAGCCAACTAGAAGAATGTAGATAATTGATGGCAGACAGTTACCATGATTTCTTTGTACTACAATATTATATGTATACCTTTTCTTCAGCACCCAATACTTGGATCGTCTACATCGAGCAGGTGCAAGACATACCGGTGAGCAGGATTTTTTTTTTTTGGTGCTTGTTTTTGTAAATGTTTGTTTGTGTGCGTGTGTGTGTGTGTGTGTGTTTGTGGCTGTAATAATCTTGTGGGACGTAACTAAAGTGCAGTAAACTAGTCATCAGCAAGGAGTGATCTGTATAGGATTTATTTCAATCATTTCTTTTATTTTCTCAATACCGCATTTGCTCCAGGTGCCTACCCGACGTCGAAGAAGCGCAGAAGCCAGACAACAACGCAACCGAGGAACGATGACAAAGAGAGCAGTTGGTGACGCTAGAGTGGAAGGGAAAATGATGAACGCCCAGGAGAAAGAGGAACTCCTCCGAGCCAGACGCACCGCGGGTGCCAAAGATGCACAGAGCGCGGAGAAGTCACGCAGACGACGCCGAGCTGGAGATCGTTCCCGTGGCCGATCACAGAAAAAGTCAAGCGCAAAGCTGAGCCGCGCCCATCTGAACCGAAAACGGCGAAGCGCGCAAGCTAAGCGCCAAGAAAAAGAATAGATGAATGGTCTAGAAAATAAGTTGCTTTATCCATCGCCATAGTGTGACCGCGATTAAGAAAATACTTCACTTTGTGGTTATTAGATCTAAGCAGCCAGAACTTCGCATATTATGATATTCCTATCCCATTCTAATTCATAAACTTTCCGGTCTCAAGACTGCTACCATTTGAACTCTGTATACCGAATCTAGCTTCTTTGATACACAAAGCTGATCGTAGTTAAGAAGTGCTTGGCTCCATGCTCTCCGTCACATTGCATGAACCTGTGTCTCAAAAAGGTTATTTTAGTTATCATTAAGTGCTTCCTTTAACTAGATAGGTAATTATGTGGTTCGTGGGCGCAGGTCAAGAGCTTCTTTTCCTTCGAAGTGACGGGCCGTCTTGGCTACCAGAATGAAATAATCTATAAAAACATACTGTGAACCTAAAACTCTGACTATAACCACCTGTCTCGGCCGTCTAATGAGAGTGCTATAAATTGACAACTAGCTCTTGATTCTGCTATTGAAATATGGTTGTCCTATACAACTTAATTTATTAAAGAAGTCCATCTGGGTTTCTGGGTGCTCTTATCATATCATACAGGAAATACATGTAACAACATTGTCATCAACGTCGTTGATATCTAGTCACTATTTAATAAAGATACTCTTTCTGTCTACATGAATTCCCGTTCCCGTTGCTTCCTTAAATAAATGCCGTTTTGGTCCAGACAAGGTCGGTACGTTCGAGTGAGAATTATATTGATGTTATGTAAGATGCAGCATATACGTGTGTATGTGTGTGTGTGCATGTGTGTGTGTGTGTGTGTGTGAGAGAGAGAGGGTGTGTGTGAGTGTGTGTGTTTAAGAATGATGTAGCTGAGAAGCTCACAGTGCTAAACATGGGCGCCATACCGTTACTCTGTACATATTAACTCACGGATTTTCATGCACCAGCACGTCAACCACAGCAGAGCAATTAGGCACAGCAAAGCATAGTGTAACCCTCTACAGAACGCCGTCTATGGTCTTGTCAGAGTAATTCAAGCTTCAAGCTACGTGTGTAGGTGTGTGTGCGTGCCTCTGTGTGTGTGTGTGTGTGTGTGTGTGTGTGTGCGGGTGTGTGTGTGAATGTGCATTTTTAAAATAGTATTATAGAAAAGAGAAAATTGTAACTACTTAAATTCGTTTTTTTCTGAGAGGAGGTGTAACAATCAGCAGTATGCCTGCTTCGAATTAGATAAACGGGACCATCCTTCACAGCTCCAGGACCAAGAGCCCCCCCCCCCCCCCTTCCGTTCCCTCCCTACTGGAAAGAACACAGTGTGTTCACAGTGTGTTCACATGGTCGAACATGTGCAAACGCTTGAATTTGATAGTGTAAAGATGATTTCACATTGTGCTTTGTTTTGTTTTTCCAGAGTGTGCACATGGTAATGTTCTGTTTCACCCACAATGTGAATTAATTCACAATGTGTTCACCATGTTAAAACGTTCGAGTTCAACAGTGTGACGAGTTATCACATAATGTGTCCACACTTTCACATTGTGGGACACCGTTATCTTTTTTTTTTTTTTTCAGCAGGGCTGTCTGCCGTTTACCAACAGATAGGGCTGTGTGTTGTGTGCTTTTGTTTCCCTTAATGGGAAGGGGGGTGTTCCAGACTGGTTACAAGTTAGTAGTTGTAGTGTGCAAAGAAAGAATTAAATCGTATAAGCTCACGCATTACCATATTATGCAGATCAACTGTGAAAATAAAAGATATCTTACGGTATTTTTTTGCGTTATTTCTCTAACAATTTATCCACTTTGAACAAGTTAGCAGTTTTGTTCCTTTAAATTGAATTCTCTCTTATCACACAAACTATTCACTGGCCCAAAATTTTTCTTCAACGATTTTGGTCGGTTTTCTTTGTATCTCCCCCCCCCCCTGTTATTTTGATTTTATATTCCACATACTAAGAATCTTGCTATAGGATTGGTCAAGAGCTGATCACGTGATAAAGCGTAGTTTTGCCCATCACATCACCTGAGAAGAACTAGGTCACTTGATAGTACACAGTGCATTGCACTTTCCCTTCAGTGTTGCGCGGTGCGCGCAGCAAATTCATTGTTTTGTCATCTATAAAGACAGCTGTTTGTTTTGCTGATCCCTGGCAGCCCATGCAGTCTTAACGCGAGTACGCGCGAAATAAAAGTGCGTTGTACTGTGGACTATCATTTAAGTAGGTCGCTTGATAGTACACAGTGCAACGCACTTTCTCTTCAGTGCCGTCCACGGTGCGCGCAGCAAATTCATTGTTTTGTCCAAAGAGATTATAATCTCTTTGGTTTTGTCCAGTGCCGTATATAAAGAGAGTCTGGCCAACTGCTAATTTGGACGCCATGTCGTTACCGCGCGTATTACGCGTCACAGGATTAGCGTGTACGCTCAGACGTAACAAAATAACCAAGCCAAATAAGGGGTAGTTAACAATGGGCACTGCGTATGAGCGCACTTCAATAACGACATGGCGCCTGTAGATCACGGGACCAGCTTTTGACCAATCACAGGCTTCAAAACACGTAAGCCAAAAACCGAGTTGGCCAGACTCTCTTAATATACGGCACTGGTTTTGTCATCTACGCGCACACGTATCCTAAGCCCTAAGCTGACCTAAAGACAGCTAAAACGGTTTCAGATGTGGAATAAAATGGGAATTTCTAGGACCCTAGATGTGGAATATAAAGCAAATAATCAACTTTTAGTTTCAGGCAATGAGACAAACTATCACTTCCTCGGCGATCTGAATGTGTACGGTATCTTCCCTCAGCTGCGGTTCGGAAAGATAGCTACATCCAGATCGCCTCGGAAGTGATAGTTTGTCCCATCACCTTCACCAACGTTGATTATTTGCTTATCATTCACTAAACACTGTCATTGAGAACCTATGCTTTTTTCCGATAATCGCAGACGAGGCTTCCCAACGGAAACAAATTGACAAACAGACTACTAATGCATATTCATGCTGTAGCGGGAAATAATCTCGTCACTGTCCCACGATCGACTCAAACAGAAAAATACAAATATCTCAAAAGATGCATCTGCATTTTCGCCCAAAATTCATCTGGAGAATGACATATCCATATTAAATACATAAATGAAGTTTCAAGAGATTGAGGGAAATACCGGAGGTTTAACTTTTGAGATTTGTGGCCCTTCGCTTCGCACACTGCTTCCATGACCGTTACGAATTCAAAAGTTTGTTGCGTCTTATTGCAGGAGTTAAGTGCACCATATCGCCTGGCCTGAATATTTAGTGCAAAACTATTAACAGGGATATTTGGGGTAAGAACACCTTGTACAAGGACTTCACTAGTGTTTAACATAACTCGATCTTGCGACCTCCATTTTAGTTTATCGTTGCAGGAAAATTCAATCACACCAATATTGCTTCTTTTTCATCTCTCGGAAGAGGGTGCGTTCGCTTTGTTTATAATAAAATGGCGCGGTTTTGCTACGACACGATTAAACCTATCTTACAATTAAATAGCCTGAACTCCCCTTTCAATTTGATTGACACACATCGAGTCAATGACACACTTGCATGGCTCACGAGTTTGTCTTTGTAAGATATTAATGATTATTACCTATACGAGGGAGTTTTGGGAGGCAATTCCGGTTGTTATTTTGCAGGGTTAAAGGTCAGGAGTTGTTATTTTGCAGGGTTAAAGGTCAGCAGTCAATATGCTTTTCGCCACGTCGCTGCGTAACAGTAACAGTATGAGCAAGCAGTGCAATCTTCCGGTTTGGGGAGGTGGGAAGAGAAAGAGTGGAATCTCTCTCCCCACCTCCGATCGTCCACGAAAGGAAAACATTCCAGGACGTCCAGGGTGTCAGTTACACGCACCGCAGAAGAACGCTGATAAATCAACTCATACAAGGTCGACCACTTACAGCAGCACTAGGCAATGACTAGTCCATTTGTGATCAGTAATAGCACAGTGACCATCAGATTTACAACTCTCAAACTTTAAGCAGAGAAGTAAAAATAAAGTGTAAAACGTTCAGAAGTTTGAAGTTTGCCTGTTACAACTACATGTATCTTTGAAGTTGGAGTTGAATGCTATACATTGATGAACAATTTTGCAATTATTCAACATGTTGATGGTCTACAGGTAGTCAAATGTGGCTTGATCTGTATCATATATAGTGTATAGCCGTATTTACATATTTCCTTAATTTACCTAGGGGATAGGTAATAATCACGATATTGACTGGCCTTTCTTTCGGGAGGTACCAGATAAATATTGCCCGCACTGAAAACATATTGCCCTCGTCTTCGACTCGGGCAATATGCTTTCAGTTTGGGCAATATTTTCTGGTACCTCCCTCAGGGCCAGTCAATATTATATGTGACCCTGCACCTCAAAACAAACAAAAAGTCGCCAGACATGAATTTTTAGTAAAGACCATATTCTGAAAGAGCAGACTTTAAGCTTTAAAATGATGTATAACTCAAATTAAATGGACTCTCCTAGCCTATCTAAATATTGGAAAGAAAGCACAAACTCAGGAAAAGTGTGAACTGAGAAAAGAGGCTCTGAAGTACAGTGTTTATTCAAGCGCTTAATCTTCACCAAACCGTGCTGGCTGTGCGTTGAATGGGACAAAAAACAGGAAGTAAACCACCAGAGTAACAACAATGAAAGAATTATCAGATTAAACTGAGAATAAGCATGCCTCATGAACACATTCTGTCTATAATTAACGCCAACTTTCAAAACAGTAGCACTATCCTTTCAAAAGTTATTAGAGTTGAAAGTGAAGAGTGTGGACAAGGTTTTTCAGAAATGAAAAAGGGATTCTAAAGACACACCTAATCACACTATTCTACCAAAAATGTTCGAGATAAACTTCTAAAGAAACACACTTTCCTGCCCGTTTTATGATACCAAATTTTAGCATAATATAAAAGAAGACCCGCTCTTTCAGAAAATATGAAAAAGTCAAGTTCGGCTAGGTTGACCCATTTCACTTATTTTCAGTCCTCACACAAAATCAGTGTGTGCGACTTTATGTTCGTTTTGAGGTGCACGGTCACATATAAATGTTTTACATGTATGTGTGTATTTAAGTCTTTTTGCATACAAATGCATCAGTAAAATATGATTACCTATATATATAATATATATATATATATATATATATATACATATATACATATATATATATATATATATATATATATATATCGTCATGCGCATGGCAGATTGTTGTTAGCGCACTTCCGTGCGCATGGCAGAATGTTCTTAACCCTATGCGCACTCCCACACCCTAACGACAATCTGCCATGCGCACGATATATAAATTATATTATATGTATTATATACATAGCGGATGTGAGTATGAATATTTTGTCATATGTGACCGCGGATATGTGACAGCGGATTCTGAAAGAACAGACTCTAAGCTTTAAAATTATGTATAGCTCAATTGAAATGGACTCTCCTAACCTATCTAAATATTGGAAAGAATGTACGCATTCTGGAAAAGTGTGAACCGAGAAAAGAGGCTATGAAGTATAGGGTCTATGTGTCTATTCAAGCGCGTAATCTTTACCAAATCGTGCTAGCTGTGAGATGAATGGGACAAAAAACATGATGTAAACCAATGAAGGGATTATCAGATTAAATTGAAATTGAGCATGCTCTATCAAAACATTCTGACCATCTGTAATGCCAACTTTCAATGCAGTATAGCTTTATCCCTTGAAAAGTTATCAGACTTGAAAGTGAAGAGTGCGCAAAGGGTTATCAAGAAATGAAAAGGGACCTCTAAGACATACCTGATCTCTCTACTCTACAAAAAGAGTTGTAGAAAAAACTGCTGAATATGTACTTATACTTATAATATGTACTTATATGTACTCCATAAAAAAAGAAAAATGTCTTCCCTTACTCTAAGGCCAATGATTTTCTCAAATTCTTCACAAAATAATCTGCACGTTATTGATAGATAGTTTGTCTTTTACAGAATGATAATTATTAATATCTGCCTTCAATATTTGCCTAATCTCATGTTCCCTGAAATTAACTCCTTTACTATCACAACATTTTTTTTCTTATTACACGAGCCAGTATTTCAATGACTAACAAAAAGAGATAGCACTGTAATGAATCCCCAAGTATAAACACCCCCTTTGATTTCAAAAATATCCAGTCCGGTGCCCACCATTCGTAACACAACTACTGATATTTTTTATACATGACTTTTATCCAACTTGTGAAAGATTCCCCGAACCTATAAGACTCTGAAAAAGAAATTATGATCCACCGAAACAAAAGCCTTTTCAAAGTCTACAGGAACAACAAAAAAGGGGAAGAAAAAGTTGTTTCTAGTGAAAGAATGAAAAAAAAAATCGTCTATTCATTTCATTTTTTTCTCATTTCATTTATTTTCATATTTCTCAATTAATACTATAAAATTCATTGAATGTAACAAAATTGAATAATACATGATGTCCAACTAGGAGACATACATAGAATACTGTAAACATATATTACATAGTGGTCGATCGATAAAAGTTGGAATATGGGAGTGAATGCTAAAGAGATATGAAGGAACCTACTAAAAAGCAAGCTTGTGAATCGTAGTTCCCAATTAAATTCGAGCTACAAATTGATACGAGGAGCACGGGTGCAACAAATGACCGAAATATAGAAAAAATGCAGAAAAACAAACAAACACACACACAAATATACAGGGATATTGCAAATACTTCTTTTATGCAGGTCTGGGGGTCGGATATCAAAGGAACATGTTGTAAGCGGGTGAGCCGTTATCATTGGCAGTAATAACAAAATGCGGATCAATGTATGATGACAATGGTACACGGTTTATAACAGTTTTTATAGAAAATCATGCATTTCGTGTCTTCAGAAGAGACAGGGAGGGGATAGAGAAGAGAACACATGCACCTGATCCAGACAAAAAGAAGACATCCAACAACCTGTTGCAGTGCAGTGAACATAAAAATACCAGCTGTTACAGCACCCCAATGTCTTTAAAGAAGGACGAATTCTAAATACTGTGGCAGAAATTGAGAGCGCAAACAGCTGGGTTCAAGTGTGATTTAACAGATAAAAACCTTACGGCTTCTCCAATATTTTTATCATTAATTTTGTAACAAACCTGAACATAATATCATTCATTTGACATAATACCCCTTTTCTTCTTTAGCGCACACTCACACGCACACACACACACACACACACACACACACACGTACATGCATAATGTAAACTAATGTATACTGCGGATATCATATCCATAATATATATATATATATATATATATATAACTTACATTATATAATTTTACGTGAGGACTCAAGAAAGGTAAGGTCAACCAAGTCAATTTTGAGTTTTTCATATTTTCTGAAAGAACTATTCTTCTTCTTCAATTTTCTTGAGTTCGGGATCATGAATTGAATGGGAAGGTTCCTTTTCAGCAGTTTTTCTACAACCCCCTTTTCGGTGGAGAAGTGTGATCAGGTTTTTCCCAGGCTACTTTTCATTTCTTGAAAATCCTCTGCACACTCTTCACTTTCAACTCTAATAACTCTTGAACTTATGATGTTACTGCTTTGAAAGTTGGTATTAATCATGTACAGAATGTGTTAATACAACATGCTTAATTTCAGCTTAATCAAATAATCTCTTCATTGTTGTTGCTCCAGTGGTTTACATCGTGTGTTTGTCCCATTCATGGCACAGGTAGCACGGCTCAGTAAAGATTAAGCGCTTGAATAGACTCTGTACTTCGGAGCCTCTTTTCTCAGTTCCAACTTTTCCAGAGTGTGGGCTTTCTTTCCAATTTTTGTCTAGGTTAGGAGAATTCATTTGAATTGATTTATGCATCATTCTAAAGCTTAGAGTCTGCTCTTTCAGAATCTATCCTTAACTAAAAATTCATGTCTATAGCGACTAGCAAGGTCACATATGTGACCCTGCACCTCAAAACAAACAAAAAGTCGCCAGACATGAATTTTTAGTTAAGACCATATTCTGAAAGAGCAGATTTTAAGCTTTAAAATGATGTATGACTCAAATCAAATGGACTCTCCTAACCTATCTAAATACTGGAAAGAAAGCGCAAACTCAGGAAAAGTGTGAACTGAGAAAAGAGGCTCTGAAGTACAGTGTCTATTTAAGCGCTTAATCTCTACCAAACCGTGGTGGCTGTGCGATGAATGGGACAAAAAACAGGAAGTAAACCACCAGAGTAACAACAATGAAGGGATTATCAGATTAAACTGAAATTAAGTATGCCTCATTAACACATTCTGTCCATAATTAACGCCAACTTTCAAAGCATTAGCACTATCCTTTCAAAAGTTATTAGAACTGAAAGTGAAGAGTGTGGACAAGGTTTCTCAGAAATGAAAATGGGATCCCAAAGACACACCTAATCACACTATTCTACCAAAAATGTTCGAGATAAACTGCTAAAAATCACACTTTCCCTCCCGTTTTATGATACCAAATTTTAGCATAATGTAAAAGAAGACCCGCTCTTTCAGAAAATATGAAAAAGTCAAGTTCGGTTAGGTTGACCCATTTCACTTATTTTCAGTCCTCACGCAAAATCAGTGTGTGCGACTTTATGTTCGTTTTGAGGTGCACGGTCACATATTATACATATTTATATACATATGTAATATGTAAGTTTGAGTCGTGTGTCTTCAGCTACTAAACCCCTGGGCTGTCGCATTTTTTAGGAGTGTGTATAACGTGAGTAAGGAGGCCGTAGACGTTGCTTTTGAATCCTCACAAGTGATTTTACTTCAAGCTTTCGGGCTTTCTGCCCTTTGTCAAGACTGAGGACAAATCAGACAAAATACAAAACATGGATATCATATACAAAAAATAATCATGATCAAGACAATAATGAAATAACGACAGTGATAGAGGCAGAGACGGCAGAGAATAAATACACAGATGGGAGTGTATAATATTATATGCATTAATCTTACATAATATAACTTGTATACATACAATCATAAACAAGCATATATAATATTATGTATATGATATCCATGTTTTGTATTTTGTCCGATTTGTCCTCAGTCTTGACAAAGGGCAGAAAGCCCGAAAGCTTGAAGTAAAATCACTTGTGAGGATTCAAAAGCAACGTCTACCGCCTCCTTACTCACGTTATATGTAATATATATATATATATATATATATATATATATACATACATACCGTGTGCATACATAAGGATGGAGTGGTGATTTAAGCATAGGACGCTAATTGCTATAAAGCTTACAGTCTATAACTCTTGTTTTTGTGTCGTGTGATCTATTTTTTCCTTTTCTGCCTTTCAGATTTCAGTTTTCAGTCTTTGAAATAGATATTTTCGTCTTTTTCATGTCCCACATGGAGGCTGATAGTACAATATTCTATACAGAGCCTTAAATCAAGGAAATGAGTTGGTTGGATTCGAATGTACTACTTTGCAGCTGCAGGGAAATATGACTTCGGTTTCAAAAAAGAGAACTCTGTATTAAAAGCTTTGACTGCTGAGAATTTTTCTTTGCATTTTGCATATTTTCCTTATGGCGTAATACCAGACAGCATGCATTAAAAGACAGACGGTATAGGATACGTTACTAGAAAACAACAAAAAGGTGATGCTTAAAATCATTTTATTGATTGTTTTTGCATTATAAGTCATTGCTGTGTTTCCTCTATCCAAACTACCAAGTGGAGAAAATGATATCCACTTGTATATGAAGGAGTTTTAAAGAGAAAACAAAAACAATAATAACTACCACACACAGAATGGAAAACATTCTTTAAAACATAAGTAGAGATGCGGAATTACAAGGAAAACCCATACGATAAAAGATCGAAAATAAAAAAAGTATTTGCTTGCCAAAAGCATGATGGTTCATGTAGATATCTCTCACTGTTTCTTGCTATTACCATAGTGAACAAATAGTTAGGTTTTTTGTTTCCCAAAGGGGTTTCATGACAGGAACAAATGGTTGTTATTATTATTTTTTTATGCAAAACACATTGTAGCGACTGCCGTTATGTTGATCTACAATAATGTTTACAAATCTGGCATGCTGAAGACATACCGCTGTGGTTTTTTTTTTTTTAATTCTTTCTGTCGCTGAGATACTTTTATCTCTACTCATTTCAGGCTGCTTTGATAGTCCTCATTGACCATGTTGGAGAGGAACAGGCACATTAGAAAGAAATAAAGCGTGATGCAAATGATATACCTGGTAGGCACATTGTTGTAATCGCAAAGCTAAAGTTCTTTTATTAAACTTGTACTTATGAACTGAAAAGTTCCTCATATCAAATCATTTTGACGCAATCAACAACAAAAAAATCAACGTCTAAAGAAAGATACAATTACTATGTGCAAATATTCATTTCTTTTTGTTACATTTCTTAGGTATTTATCAATTCTAGCCTAACTACGATTCATTCATACACATTTAAGTCAGATTCGGTATTTCGGTTCCTTTTCGATAGGTAACATCTTTAGGCAACAGCCTTTCGTCTACGACGACGGTTTTTGTTATTGCCATCGACACCTTCCTTCAAAGCATCCCGACGTTTTCGACGTCGTACGGCATCAACTTCACGTCGGCGTCGAACTTCGACCTAATAGTTTATTGGAAAGATAATAATATAGGGATGAATTGGCTTATCGTCATCACAGATAAATGTTTACATTATGCCCATGAAGGGCAATACTGCAATTTCGATGTGTTTGAAATTAAGAAAATACATACTTTCATTTGAACATTCTACGGTTCGGATAACACATTAGTTGCTAGAAATAGGCGACATGGACAATGACATGAGTGTACTCTAATTCTATTACGAAAAATTAGTTAGGTTGTATTTGCTTTTGTAGACGATTCATAACCCACGCGCACCCCCCCCAAAAAAAAAATCCACAACAACAACAAACAAACAAACAAATACACAAAGACAACAACAATATAAAAAACAACAAGAAACAAGAAAAAACAAGGTAATAAATATCGGTTTTGTCGTTTTTGGTCGGTATAGGTGTTAGGTGTTTGTTTGTTTTTTCAAAGATGGAAGTAAGTTATTCACACTTACCGGCAAGGAGTCCACAGCTTGCAAAAGGTATATCCCATTCACTACACATAATGAAACAAAACAAGAGTGCAATTTGATATCGATATTTTCTTCACTTTCACTAGGACGGTGTCTTCATGCTGTATATTTGCATTGAACGACGTTACATTCTAGGACATTATTAGAATCCTTATTTTTTTTTGTATACTATGAGGTAGTGTTATTAAGTTTGCAGGGGCTGATCCAGGAATTCCGTAAAGAGGGAGCGCCTTTACAAAATTAAGGGGGGGATTAACGCACCCGCCTCAATTTTTTATTTCATTTGTTTTAACAACAAAAAAAAAAAAGGGGGGGGGGCGAGCGACCGGTACGCTCCTCCTTGATCCGCCACTGTGTTTGTGTGTGTGTGTGTGTGTATGAAAATTTATGAACATTATCTGAATTGTAATCTACCATTATTGACATTTCATGAACCTTTACCTGTGACGTTTTTATACCAACAATGTCAAGGACTAGTGAATATCGATTATTTCATCATACCTAGTGCATTGTCAGGACAGTAAAGGCTGTAATCATTGCAGCAGTCGTTGAATACAGAGCACGCAGTATCGCAGTAACAGTTCGATGACCGGCAGTCAGTTCCCTGACAATCACAACTAAAGCCATTGCAACTTCCTTCGTAGGGGATCGGCTCCGTGTATATCGCTAATTGATATGGATGGGAATGAAAAAACAGCAACAACAACAACTGAGCATCTGACAACAATTGTTTCAGATTAGTGTCGGATAAATAATATGATCCTGTACATGACGGGCAAAAAAAGACCAGGGCTCGTTAATCTGTAGTTTTCATTTTTATTCCCTTTCTAAGCAAGATTTAAGGAGAATCCCTTGTTGATGTAGCTTTTGATGTAACTATAGACCCATATCTCTATTATCTTCTATTTCTAAGATTCTTGAAAGAATAGTTTATATCAGGACAGTACGTTTTCTTAAAACCTGCGACATATTCTCAAACTTTCAATTTGGATTCAGGGAAAATCACAGCACAACACACGCACTACTTGCCCTCATCGACAAAGTCACACACGCACTCGACACACTTTCACACACAATAGGTATCTTCTTGGACTTCTCCAAGGCCTTTGACACGATCAACCACGGAATACTTCTCGCCAAACTGTCTCATTATGGAATACGTGGAAAGGCCTTGGAGTGGTTCACGAGTTACCTATCAGAAAGATCCCAATTTGTACATGTCAACGTCTTTGACTCTCAAAGTAAAACAATTGCATCTGGTGTCCACAAGGGAGTTTATTAGGCCCATTGTTATTCATTATTTATATTAATGATTTTCATAGATCCTCGGAGAAACTATCATTCATATTATTCGCGGATGACTCTAACCTTTTTCTTTCTCACCCTGACCCAAACATTTTAATAAGAACAGTCAATGAAGAACTGAAAAAGGTTATACAATGGATATACGAAAAATAAATTGTCATTAAATATTCAAAAAACAAAAGTTATGCTTTTTACTAATTCCTTAAATAGCCTCCCAGGCAATATAACATTTGATACTACTCCCTTAGAAGAAGTTTCTTCCTTTAAATTTCTTGGTGTTTGCGTCGATAACAAGCTTTCATGGAGGAATCATATTGATAACATATGTAAAATTATATCACGTAACATTGGCGTAATGAATAGATTTAAATATTCTCTTCCTTCATCTGCATTATTAACTCTTTATTCTAATTTGATACTACCTTATTTAAACTACGGGATTCTTGCTTGGGGTAATACATGTCAGATGTTACTTGATAAACTTCTTTTACTGCAAAAGAAAGAGCTTAGAATTGTTTTTAATTTACATACCCGAGAACATACAGATGCTTTGTTTTCTGACCATAAAATATTAAAAGTAAATGATTTGTATGTGTTTCAACTTGGCCAGTTTATGTTTAATTACAACAGTAACTTTTTACCTAGAATATTCCATGATTCATTTCATCGAAATAGTCATGTTCATAACTATCCCACGCGACGATCCGACGAATTTCATCTTCCATTAATGAGAACCGCACATGCCCAAAATACATTTCTTTATACCGGACCCAGACTTTGGAATAATTTAGATAATAGTTTAAAAGATTCCCCCAAATTTGTTACATTTAAATACAAACTCAGAAAATATTTACTTTCTACTTATAATCTTAGATAATTTAAATTGTTTTGATTCATGTTTGAGCCTTCACTTGTCCTGATGTCGCAGCACTTGGCGTGTTCTGTGTGCAGACTTCTCTTCTTTCTTCTCTCCTCTTCCTTTCCTGTCTCTTGTTCTTCGTAGACTTGTATTGTTACTGTCTTCTCTCCTCTCAGTACTCTCTCGCGTCTTACAGTGTATACGTGTGGGTAATCGAATGTGTGTACGAACGTGTTGTCCTTGTCATATTTTCCCGGTACACGTGGTTCAGTGAGCAGTGTCCGGGCACTAGCATTGGTATTCTATATTTTTTCCCATCCGGTGTATCTCAAAATAATTACATGTATATTGTTATAGAATAGTATATAATTTACTCATTATTTGTCTAGCGATCCACGTCCGACAAGCTATGCTTTTTAGTGGATCACTATTTTCCATAGTCGAATTTATTTTCCGCTCGCCCACGAAGTATTGATACAGTGTTTTCCTAAATATTGTACATGTTATATGTTGTTCTATAATATGTCTCGCATATATATTACATGAATCTTATGCAAACGTTTGAACAATATTTCATCACATGTATACTTTGTACTATGTTTTTTGATTTTCGATGATTGGAAATAAACTATGATTGAATTGAATTGAATTGATACTGAGGGCACCTCTAAAATCAAAAGTTTCCACTCATACGTTGTTGTAGAGACGTACGATCAAGTGGTAGCCCGTCATACTCAATGTCGTTTAAAATACATATTTTTAAATGATGTAAGGTATATCTAGATTAAGCTGCAATTATACAGAAACACAGTTTGCAGCAGTTTCAGCTTTAATTCATATTATCATGGCCTATACAGGGTGGCCCAAAAAGAACGGAACGCCTAAGATCTTTAATATCAGCGATATCGTTGCAAATATGTCATCATGTTGCATACTATTAGAAAGGCCATTCTTTTTCCAATAGAATAACACCAAGCTCTTTAATTTTGATTAATGCGTTACGATTTTAGGCCTATTTTTGTCAACCCTTGCAATTTTCAAAATGTGATCATTTTGCACTCTCAGAGATACAGAAACCAGTGAAAATTCGGCTTACCGTAGAACCAGTAGCGTTCGCAATGTGCGGAATGTGGGGTGGACAGTGTTATTGTCGTCAGGTCGTCTCATTCACAATGGTAACGGACAATGACAGCCACATTCCATACATTGTGAAGGTTACTGCTTCAATGGCAAGCCGAATTCTCGCCGATTTCGGTGTCTCTGAGAGTGCAAAATAATCACATTTTGACAATTGTAAGGGTTGACAAAAATGGTCCTAAAACCATGATGCATTAACTAAAGAACTTGGGGTCATTCTTTTGGAAAAAGATTGACCTTTCCAATAGTATACAAAACAATGACATACTAGGAACAATATTGCTTAAATTAAATAGCTTAGGCGTTCCGTTCTTTTTGAGCCACCCTGTTGTCATAAGAATAATCTAGTCAGGCGGACTTAGTTGTATTTTGGAGTTGCGACATATCACGTCCTCTCCGGGACTAACTGGTGTTTGGAAGTGTCCTGAAAACAACGTAAAACGTCACAACTCTAAAACTAGTCCAGTTGACTAGATTTACTCATTTAAGTCATGACCTACTTTATCTGGATGACTGAGAGCATTCAAAGACATAAATTCACAAAACTTAACATAAAAAGTCGTATTTTTTCCTTCATATTTTTTTCCTGATAATGGCAGAGTATTGCCGATTACCCTTGAAACAAATGAAACTTTTTTTATTCATTTTGCGATTTGCAGGGTGAAAACTGAAATGACGGTGAAAACGAAAGTGTTTTTTGAGTTACCACAGTTGTGCTCGTCGCTGTTGTCGGCACAGTCATTGAACCCATCACACTCCCAATAGTATGGTATGCACTGACCGTTGGTACATTGGAATTCACTTGACCCACAATGATATCCTGGATCTGAGCAAAATATTAGAATGTAGATTATAGAGTTTAAATGTCGTATCTATAAGAAAATAAGTCTATGTATGGACATAATCACACAATTCCTCCTAAACGTGTCTGTAGGTTAAACTTCCCATCTAATTAATTAATTCCAAATATAAAACACGTGGATTTTTCATTCCCAACTATCTAATAGCGAACATCAGTTTATCAAACAAACATTCTCTAGTGAATCAATTCAATCTATTGGTTTTAATTTCGTAGAGAAGTAAAGTTATATGCCATTTGAACATATTAGAACTCCAAAATGAAAGTATGACGTCAAGCTCAGTCGCAACATATCCCGAAAGAATCAACTTGACGATACAGTGCAAGGTACTTCTCTCCACGTCGACTACCAGTGTCTGTCCAATCTGCCAATGCTATACCATAACAAAGTGTGTGTGTGTGTGTGTGTATGTGTGTGTGTGCGTGTTCGCGCGTGTGGATGGGTGTGTGTATGCCTGGATATATGAGTGTGTTTTGCTGTTAAATCTTTAGGCTCATTGATTTAAGAATCTGCACAAGATGACAGCGACAACCTCATTAGTTGATCATGGCGACTACTCTTCACAACTTACCACAGTTGTATTCGTCACTCCAATCGCCACAATTATTGTCCATATCACAAGTCCACTGTGATGGTATACAATAACCGTTGTCGCATTCAAACTGCCACTCATTGCAGGAAGGAAAACCTTTGAAGAGATGGACATTATGTTTGGACACTATAATGAAGATGATATCTAATATATTTTGCTAATAATATATTAGATTCTTTGTGCCATTGTAATAAGAGAACACGTAAAATAAATACGATTAACACGGACGTTTTTTCATTATTAATGAGTATAAAAACCAGGATTTTACAGAATAATATTTCATTCTTTCTCTCTGACAGTTTGACTAAAAAATGATATGTTTTAAGCAATATCCTCATTGAACATCCCATCTCCACGCATTTATCAATCATTCTTTCCAATTGATTTATTCTCGAATGGCATAGTTTTTGAAAAGATAAACTGTCTAATGTCAGCATTATAGATATTTATTGTTTGTGCTAAAGGTCCAAGCTCATCGATTCCAAGAGTCTACAAGGATATTGATCATGAGGTTTGTTGCTTACAACTTACCACAGTTGTTTTCGTCGCTCAAATCGCCGCAGTCATTGTCCCCATCACATATCCACGGTGCTGGTATACAATGACCGTTATCGCATGCGAATTGCGAGTCACTGCAAGAAGGAACTTCTTTGAAAAGGTGAACATTATGCTGAGAACTTATCGAGAAGAAGGCAGTTCATGTATTTGGCAAATATTATCATGTATATGAGGTTCCTTGTGTCATTGTCTTGAGCAGCGTCAAGTAACACGTCAAAGCCAAACGGTACGTTGACGTCGAAATTGTTTATTATTGATGCTATACAAACGTGTTTTTTTTAGAGTTATATTGTATTCATTTTTTTCTGTCAGTTTGAATGAAAAAAAAATGATATGTGCTTGACCACAATCTTCATTGAACACCCTATTTCCACGAATTCATCTATTATCCTCATTAATTGATTACTTCTTCGGGGGAAGAGGTGACTTCATTTTAGCGTCTGATAAAAAGAAAAACAAAAAACCAAATTCTTAAAAAGAAAGGGAACTGAAACGCTCATTAATGTTAGCTTCTGGTATTTTCTTAGAAGATTCTCTTTTTTGTTCTTGTTCTTCTTCTTTTTTTTTTTCGTTTTCTTGCCTTTTAGCGGTTTGAAGGTATATGTCATAAAGCGATTACTGAAATCCTATTGTTTTTGTAAGCACACGTGAATACAACCTTGCTCCAACAACTTTGTCCTCTAGTGTTCAACTCAGATCATTTGAAAATTACACTCTACGAAACTCAAATACTCAAATTGTGATGCCAAAACCTCGATCTAATTTTTGTCAGAAATAGCCCATTATATGTTGCATGTAAAACTTTCAATAATCTTCCTGTTCATTTAAGAACAATTAGTGACATCAAAAGTTTCTCGAAAGAGATCATGAAGTTAGCGGAAATCCCTTAATGTGTCCAAAGAAGTATATCGATTTCCTCTTTTGTTTTTAATATCTGAATTTTTTCTTCTTTTTTTGTCATTGATCTTCTTTGTAACTTGTTTAGTGCTTATTATTTATTGTATATCATTGCATATGTTTGTATTTTCGCCGTGTGTATGTATACTTGTTATTCGATGTGAAACACGGCCTTGCTGGAAAACAGCTGTCCAGCTGAAAGCAGGCTTTTACTTCCGTGTATGAATAAAATAAATTCAATTCAACTCAACCTGGGCTTCATGGCCCTTCTCTGATATGTTTCTGATTTAACCTTAGAATCAAGTTCCGTCATACAAGTACCTTGTGGAGTGCTTATCTCAGGCTCTTCAGTGGTTAGATAACCTAGACAAAAATAATAATAGGTTTTCCCGGTCAATTTCATACTTTTGTCACTAAAATTCATTAATGTGCATTCAAATTCCCGCAGCGCACGCACGTGAAAATATTCGGGCATTCGAATTCAGAATCCGAGCGATCAATTTCATTTATGGGCGTTCTATTTCTTTTTCGTGAAATCAAATGAACGATTGGGCATTCAATTTCAAAATGCGAGCACCGACTTTCCCACTCGTGCATTCACATTCATGCGATAGTCACGTGATAGTCCCAATAAGCTTGTTTGAATCGTTCAAATTCATTTTCAGGTGATGAAGTTCCTACTTCGTGCAATCAATTTAACGAGGAACATGGAGTGGACTTTTAAGAAAGGAAAAAGGGCCAACACAACCAATGAAGGCTTGCATGTAGTGTAATTATTATTGTTTACGGGTTCTACATTCTTATCTCTTCTTGTATTCATTGTTTTTTCGTGTCAATAAATTTCAAATTGTAATGTCCAATCAGCAGTGCATCCAAACAACGCAACGACTAGTAATCATATTTCTTGATGATACTGCATGCTGACAAAGCCCCAACACCAACCACATAACGACAATTCGTCAATTAAAAGACAAACTGACACACAATGATCTCACATAGTCTCGCAAAAGTAAATCAACAGCAATACACAAAAAAAAAACACGTATAGAATGTTCATGTATCAGTTTCAATATAGTCGAAATTGTCTTTTTTTCCTCGAAAGTGTCAACTAACCCTCCGTAATATGCTCGTCTGTAGGCCTATTACAGTGCCTAATGTTTGTTTGTTTGTTACATTTTCCATCAAAGAAGATGGCTGGATAGCCCATATTCAGCTGCAAAAGCTGGTCTTCCATATGAGGTCCAGTTGGATGTTCTGCTCTTTGCGATGAATAAATGAAGTGGGATCTTTTACGTGCATGAGTTGTGACTCTCTCACACATCGAACCTCCATTTTATGTCTAATCCGAGGGACATGTGCCTGTATATTCATATTTGCTAAGCGCGAGTCCAAAATTGTCAATAAACAGGTGGACCTCTACTGCAAAATAAATGATCATCATAAATCCCAATATATTCAAAGCCAAATGAGAAACACATGCATACACGGCCCCAAACTAACTAAATTCCAGACTTCTTTTAAATTGAATGCACTTACATGTATTTGGAACATGGTTGCCTATTCACGAATTTGAATGACCGACGAGATTCCGCCGTCAGCTTGACATGAATTTGAATGCTCATTGATGAAATGCATGCTCCTCTCTTAAATTTGAATGCTCCGATAGTGAATTTGAATGCTCCGACAGTGAACTTGAATGTTCGGATAGTGAATTCGAATGACCGGATTTTGAATTTGATTGCTGATTCAGTGCTGCGAGAGTGGAATGCGTGAAATTGAATGCTCGGAATAGGAACTTGAATGACAAAAGTATGAAATTGACCCGGAAAACCTATAATGATTGATGATAATTATGCCTTAAACAATAAACATAGATGAGCCAGGTAGTTAAGTTAACAATTCAACTTTATCTTTGTGTCTTCAGAACTGGCATTGTCTTTTCAAGTAAGAGATCACGAGGAAATTATTCCAAAAACAAAATAATATGAAGCACGTCGATCAGTCCATGACTTCTATTGAAATGAAAAAGAAGTTGAACTGTACGTGTCGATAGATATAAGAGTTATAAATTAGATCGACAGAGATGGAGAATATTCGCAGCAGTCATAAATGATTTTCTGATTAAAAAAAGAAAAAAAAATCCTATTGGAGTCTACTTTGACTCCAGATCAATCTGGCACTGAATTGTGTTTTAATCTTGTAGCAACGTTGAGACATATTCTGAAAGGATCAACTATATCAAAGATGTAATTCTCCGAAAAATCGACGTTCAGGATGTATTTAATGTCAGCATCGCAAATTTCTTAAAGTAATAAATTGTTCAAGCCTATCGATATCAGGAGTCTACCAAAAACAACAAAACAAACAAACAAACAAACAAACAAACAAACAAACATTGATCATTAAAGGCTTGTTGCTTACAACTTACCACAATTTTCGTCGCTCAAATCGCCACAATCATTGTCCCCATCGCAAACCCACTGTGCGGGTATACAATTACCGTTATCGCATGCAAACTGCGAGTCACTGCAAGAAGGTACACCTTTCAAGAGATGGAAATTATGTTCGGAAATTATCGAGAAGAAGGCAGTAATGGCCAAATATTATGTGCATGATATTGGTTCTTTGTATCAATGTCATGAGCAGCGTCAAAAAACCACGTGAAATGCATACGGTACGTTGACCTGGAATATGCTCATCATTGATGCTATACAAATGTCTAGAATGCACAAAGTGATATTGTATTCATTTCTCTTCGACAGTTTGAATAAAAAAAATCGTACATGTATGTGTTTGTGCATTATCATCAATTGACGTCCGATTTTAAATAGGCATATTTAAGGATAGCATGCCTTTATCGTTGAACATTGATGAGCCAGGGCCCCTTTTTATCAAATTAAAATAAATAAAAAAAAATTAACAGGACACTGGTAGTTTAGTTGACAATTGAACTTTGTCTTTATGTTATGATAGATCAAAAGAGGACTATTAAAAAAACAAAACCAAAAATGTCCAGCACGACGATCAGTTCATGTATATCAGTGAAATGAAAAAGTAATTGAAATAGACATATCAATAGATATGAGACTTAATTTGGTTTAAGTCTATAAAGATAGAGAATAGTACGGAAGATGTTCATCATCGTGGTAGAAACTGAAGGAAATAAAGCTGATCTTTTGTCCCACGAGCAATATGGATAGGCACGCACTACATCGCTCGGTCTACTTTGGCAGACGAAGGCTAGCAGATTTCGCGGCCGAAACGTCGTATTCATTCTTTTGTGTTTACCTCGCTTTGTGAGACAAAAGATCAGCTTTATTTCCTTGAGATTGAGAATGTTCGCAAAAAATGAATCGTTGCCTTTTGTATAGACCTAAATCCTTGTCAGAGTTGAAAACTAAATATCTATTTGAATCTACTTGCACGACTTGTATTCAAAATTAGTCTGGCACGGAATTGTTGTTTTAATCTTGTGGCAACTTTAAGGCATATCCTGAAAAGATAATTTTGAAGAAGTAATTTTCTAAATACGAACGTCCACGATCTGTCATATGTCAGCATTGCAAATTGTTGGTGGTAAAGGTTCAAGCTCATCAATTCCAAGAGACTATGTTACAAGGATATTGATCATAAGGTTTGTTAATTACAACTTACCACAGTTGGTTTCGTCACTCAAATCGCCGCAGTCATTGTCCCCATCACATATCCACGGTGCTGGTATACAATAACCGTTATCGCATGCAAATTGCGAGTCACTGCAAGAAGGAACACCTTTCAAGAGATAAACATTACGTTGGAAAATTATCGAGAAGAAGGCTTTGTTCATGTATTTGGCAAATATTATTATATATATGAGGTCCCTTGTGTCATTGTCATAAGCAGAGTCAAGAAAACACAAGAAATGCAGACGGTACGTTGACGTGGGAAATGTTCATAATTGACGCTATTCAAAATTCTGGATTTAACAGAGTGATAGTATTCATTTCTCTTTCAATTTGAATGACGTGTCGGGGGCGTACCGGATGTCCCTTCTGTTATTTTTTGGACGAAATTAAAGAAAACTGTATTAGTTTTGTTCACCAGATGTGGCACCAGAAACATTTCTGCGCCCCCTCCCTCTACAAAATTAGTTGGATCCGCCCCAAGTTTAAAAGCAAAAATAGAAAAAGGAAAACCAACCACTAAAAAAATAAACAAATTGAAACACTGATTGATTTTGTGAGACATTACACATTTCTCCCTGTTTATTTATGTTTTCATTTTCTTGCCTTAAGTGATATGAAGGTATATGTCACCATAAAGCGATTACTGAAATCCTGTTATTTTTGAAAGCACACATAAACACGATCTGGACTTCATGGTCGTTCTCAATATCATATATCTATTTTATCCCAGAATTACGTTCCGTCGTATGAATGCAACAACTTCCACATTCTTACCTTGTGTAGTGCTTATCTCAGGCTCTTCAGTGGTAAGATGGCCTAGACAAAAACAATAGTAATATTTACATGTATGTCTTTATCGATGATTATAGATGAGCCAGTTAGCTTGGCTTTCAATTGAACTTTGTCTTGGGGTTCTTTTTTCCAGGACAGTTTTTGTCTTATTAGGTTATAAATTACAAGGAGATTATTCCAAATACAAATTTAAAAACAATAGTTGAATTGCACATATTGCTAGATATGCAAGTTATTGGTTTTAATCTATAGAGATGGAGAATGTTTGCAAAAATGAACAATTGCCTTTTGTATGGTCATAAATCCTTGTCTGAGTTGAAAACAAAATGTGACCCGCTTCAACAAAAGAATTCGAAAGTCGGGAAGGCAGATTTTCTAAAAATGGCATGACATTATTCCCTTACTCCTCTGCTTTTATAGCATATATAACATGACTCATTAATGTACTCGGTTGCGGAGATATCAACAATTTTATGAGATTATGTTGAATGGTGTAAGAAATCAGCATTTCGAGAAAAGCCCCCTTCAAGATTTCTTCCGACGTATTTGTGATCAAGGGAAAGTAAGACACTTTTCGTGCTCCTAGCAACCTCCGCGATGTTCATTCAAGCTTAGTGCCAGCGGTCTACGTTCGACCAGTCAGTAACCAGGATGCCACACACTGACCAATAAGATCACTCCCTCGTTGTTAGGGGCGGAGTCTATCGGCGGCGCTAAGTCCAAATCTGCGGACACGTTTCTGTTCCGTTTGAAATCATGGACTAGAAAAATGCCAATATCTTGCCTTTCCTTTGATCATGTGTAGCTTCGAAATTTCAGGAGATGGTAGACGAAACATTAGACTGCAGAATCATGCCGAAATAGAAATTGGACGGTATAGACCGGTTTTGAGCGATTTTGAAGATCGGACTTTAAACTCGATTCTCTTTAGTCAGCCGTCAGCGACTTTCGGATTCTTTTGTCAAGGCGGGTCAAACATATTTGTTTGAATCTACTTGTATTCCAAATTTAACAGTCTGGCACTGAATTGTTGTTTTAATCTTGTGGCAACTTAAAGGCATATCCTGAAATGATCATTTTGAAGAAGTTCTCTGAATACGGACTTCCAGGATCTGTCATATGTCAGCATTGCAAATTGTTTGTGGTAAAGGTTCAAGCTCATCGATATCGCGAGTCTACAAGGATATCGATCATGAGGTTTGATGCTTACAACTTACCACAGTTGTTTTCGTCGCTCAAATCGCCGCAATCATTGTCCCCATCACAAACCCACCATGCTGCTATACAATTACCGTTATCGCATTGAAAATTCCAGGCACCGCATGAAGGAACACCTTTGAAAAGATGAACATTATGTTGGGGAAATCATCAAGAAGACGACAGTTAATGTATCGGCTAAATATTATTATGTGCATGATATTGGTTCTTTGTATCAATTTCATAAGCAGTGTCAATAAAACACGTGAAATGGCTACGGCACGTTGGCCTGGAATATGTTCATAATTGATGTTATACAAAAGTCTAGAATTTACAGAGGGATACTATATTCATTTCTCTTTGTCTGCTTGAATGAGAAATTATATATGATTTTGAACATTATCATCATTAAACATCCGATTTCAACCAATTCAGCAATTATTCTTATGCATTTACATTGATTAATTAATTCTTCAGGGGAGAGGTTGACTTTACTTTGGTGTCTCTTTAAAAGCAAAAAAAAAAATAGAAAAAAGCAAAACCTAACGCTGAAAAAAAGAGAAAAAATAAAACGCTTATTAATGTCAGCTTATGTTATAATGTGAGCTGATTCTTTTTGTTCTTCTTATTCTTTTTTTTTTCGTTTTCTTGCTTTTTAGCGGTTTGAAGGTATATGTCATAAAGCGACCACTGAAATCCTATTGTTTTTATAAGCACGTATGAATACAATATGGCCCTTCTGTATTATATATCTATTTCATCCTAGAATTACGTTCCGTCATATGAATGCAAAAACTTCCACGTTCTCACCTTGTGTAGTGCTTATCTCAGGCTCTTCAGTAGTTAGATAGCCTAGGCAAAAACAAGTGGTATTTAAGGTTTGTGTGCCTTTATCGATAAACATAGATGAGTCAGTTAGTTTAGTTGACAATGGAAATTTGTCTTCGTGGTTTCATGACAGTTATCGATTTGTTTTATCAAGTAAAAGATTACAAGAAAGTTATTCCAAAGAAAAAAAAAACAATATCTACCACGTCGATCAGTCCTTTTATTTACATGAAAAAAGTAGTTGAACTGTACCTATCGATAGATATAAGAGTTGCATGTTTGATCCATTGAGATGGACGCTATTTGCAACAAACAAAAAATGTTATTTTTGTTTCTTTGTGACCTAAAGTAATGCTTTTCTGATTTTAAAAGGACAACAAATCTTAATGTAATCTACTTGAGCTCCAGATTAATCTGGCACTGAATTATCTTTTAATTTTGTGGCAACGTTGAGATATATACTGAAAGGACCAACTCTAACATAGTTGGTCCTTTCAGGATATATCTCGACGTATTATATCTCACATATTATGTGACCGTGCATCACAAAACGAACAAAAAGTCGCATGCACTGATTTGTGTGAGGATTGAAAACAGGTGAAAAGGGTCAATTGGCTAATCTTGACTTTTTCATATTTTCTGAAAGAACAAGTCTTTTTCCACATTTTGCTAAAAATTGGTATCATAAAATGAACAAGAAAGTGGCAGTTTATCTCGAACACTTTTTTTGAGATTAGTGTGATTAGGTGCGTCTTTAGAGTCCCCCTATTTTCTTCCAAAACCCTGTACACACTTGTCACTTTCAACTTTAAAGGATAATGCTACAGCTTTGAAAGTTGGCATTTACATGGACAGAATGTCTTGATAGAACATGCTAAATTTCAGCTTAATCTCATAATCCCTTCATTGTTGTTAAATCGGTGGTTTTCATCCAGCTTTTTTGTCACATTCATTCCACAGGTAGCACGGCTTGGTGAAGATTAAACGCTTGAATAGACCTTGTGCTTTAGAGCCTCTTTTCTCAGTTCACACTTTTCCGGAGTATGAGCTTTCTTTCCAATATTTACATAGGTTAGGAGAGTCCATTTGATTTGAGTTGTACATCCTTTTAAAGCTTCCGGTCTGCTTTTTCAGAATATGCTCTTAACTAAAAATCCATGTCTTGCGAGGTTTTGTTTGATTTGTGATGCAGGGTCACATATTAAAGATGTAATTCTCCCAACATCGACGTCCAGGATCTATGCACTCTCAGCATAGCAAAATTGCTTCGAGTAATTGTTCAAGCTCATCGATTCCTAGAGTCTACGGGGATATTGATCATAAGGCTTGTTGCTTACAACTTACCACAATTGTTTTCGTCGCTCAAATCGCCGCAATCATTGTCCCCATCACAAACCCACCATGCTGGTATACAATGACCATTAGGGCATGCGAATTGCGAGTCACTACAAGAAGGAATACCTTTCAAGAGATGGAAATTATGTTCCGAAATTATCGAGAAGAAGACATTTAATGTATTTGGCAAATATTATTATGTGCATTAAGAAAATACTTAAAATGCATACGGTACGTTGACGTGGAAATTGTTCATTGTTAATGCTATTAATATAAAAGTCTGGATTTTGCAGTGATATTGTATTCATTTTTCTTTGAAAGTTTGAATGTAAAGTTTTCCTTGCCTTTTGGCGATTTGAAGTGAATGTCAGAGAGGGATTTCTGAAATCATGTTGTTTTTGAAAGCACGCATGTGCACAACCTGGACTTCATGGCCCCGGTCTGTTGTATGTCTATTTTATCCTAGAATCACGATCCGACATGTGAATGCAACAAATTAAACGTTCTCACCTGGTGTAGTGCTTATCTCAGGCTCGTCAGTGGTTGTAGAGCCTAGACAAAAACAATAGTGATAATTAAGGATAGTATGCCTTTGTTATGAATATGTAAGATATGCAAATTAGAGTAACGTGTTGAGCCCACGAGGGGCAGAGGAAGTTTCGAGACTCTGCGGACTGACTCGAGGGGAGAAATATAGTTAAGTTGCTGTTACTCCAAGAAAGCCTGGTATGGAGATGATCTGTTTAGTGCCAATGAGGATATGTGTGACATGTTATTGAGTTGAAACCACCTTTTCCTCTCTTCTGTAATATCTTTATCAATGAACGTAGATGAGCCAGGTAGTTACGTTGACAATTAATCCTTGTCTTCGTGTTTTCAAGACAGTATTTTTCTTAACAGGTAATAGATCACAAGGAGATTATTCCAAAGACAAAAACAAAACATCTACCTCGTTGATCACTCCATGTCTATAATAGTGAAATGAGAAAAGTAGTTGAACTCTACAGGTTGGTAGCCATGAGAGGTATAAGTTGTAATATATAAAGATGGAGAATGTTCGCAAAAATGAACCGTTGCTGTTTGCAAAATCAAAACAAATGATTCTACCGCAGTGTACATGAAAACATATCTTTGGTGGTAGTCTCGTTAATGCCAACTATACTTAGTTATCATTATTATTATTATTATTCAAAAGGCATTTGCAAGACAATACAAGTGATAACAGATAAAACAAAACAAAACAAGCAAAACAAGAGGGTACAAGATGTCAAGCTTTCAATCAAAATCACCATGGCCCTTGGGCCCTCTCCAACCAACTTAAAGAAGCACATCAGGGAATAACTAAAACACACACACACAAACACACAAACACACACACACACAAAGCAACAACTTAATACAAATAATTAAAATTCAAATGTTTGGTCCAACCTAAATATACATGCCTTTCCTTTAAAACATGGGCACTACTAAAACACTTATCATAGACGGTGTTATGTACGTCAATTTGTCAATCAGTTGAAATACATCGTTGTTGCTTTTTTTTGAGTTGTCTATTGACTACACGAAACAAGATATAAACGGGGTTGACCTGCTGCATTGTACGGCCTACGACATACAGGTAATGTTTATCAAGTTTAATGTCTAAGTAAAAAAAAAAATAGACGTTGAAAAAGACCCTAATTCAGAAAAAGTCATAACTTCTGCAAAAAACTTAACTTACGAGATTCGCGCGCAAAAAAAGAAGAGAATCATAATATGATTTTTATATACTGATTATATAGTAAAGACCAAATTAAAGACGTACTGAATAGCTTACCTGGGGTAGTGACGTACTCTGTGGTGGAAACACCTGAAAGTTCGAATCAGTCGTTTGTTAGTTAGTTTTCGTTAACTCTATTCCACAAATCATATTTCAATTTAAGAAGATGTAAGAGTATGCATATATACAAGCACTGACTAGTAGGTGCTTATTTACGGAGATGAAGGACAATTTGTCCATCACATTCAAGTAAAAACATTGTAACTATTCTCTTTTTCAAGTTGTCTATCAGAATGTCAAGTTGAATTGCTGCATCTATACGGTCTGCAACGTTTCAATTCAGATTTACTAACTTTAATGTGTGGTAGGGAAAAACATGCCGACAATTCTATCGGAAATACAGAACAATTCAAAAACGGTTACAAAATACTAAAACAAATGTATAAAAAAAATCAGGACGTATCGAATAACCCACCTGAGGTAGTGACTATGTGGTGAAAACACCTGAGAGTTCAAAATCATTAATTTCTTTGTTAGTTTTGCACTTTGATTCCAGAAATTACAGTTCCATTTAACAAAATATAAACTCATCCCTACATAATATATCATGATTATTATTGTGCGCTTTATTTACATTGACGAAAGCTAAATTTTCAATCGGCTGTTTATACAATCATTTAAAGATGTAAATACATTGTTACATGTGTCTTCAAGTTGTAAGATAAAATTGAAACGGGTTTGAGTTGTTGCATTATACGGTTAACAAAGTTGCAGTCCATTTATATAGACTTAAGTTGTTTTTTTTTTTAAACAAATGGATTGAAAAAGCACGAAAGCTAATGCCGTAAAAAATTTCTAACTTCTAGGAAATGTATTCCTCAAAAAAAAAAAAGGAAATCATCAATGAACAAGGCAAGTGCCCAGAATGTGTCTCGCCCATTCGCATACGAGAAATTGTACGCGAATGGGATATAAACAGATAAAAAAGACATATAACAGATAAAAAAGAGATATAAAAGAGTAAAAACATTAAGCCCTTAAAGTTCGTTGACCCCGGCCTGTGACTTTTGACCTTGTGGTGACCATCCCCCCCCCCCCCCAAGGGACATCTACCTTCCAAGTTTTGGTATTAAACGGACCCATAGTTATGACCAATAATAGAAAATGCGCCATAAAAACTTAACATTGGGCTCTAAAAGTTCGTTGACCCGTGCCTGTGACCTTTGACCTTGTGGTGATCATCCACTCCCCAAGGGACATCTAACATTCAAGTTGGTCACAAATGGAGTTATGGATCAAAAAGTTATGACCCATAATAGAAAACGTGCCATAAAAAATAACATTGGGATCTAAAAGTTTTCCTGACACCTGCATGTGACCTTTGACCTTGTGGTGACCATCCACTCCCCTAGGGACATCTACCATGCAAGTTTGGTATTAAACGGACCTATGGATCAAAAGTTATGACCCATAATGAAAACGTGCCATAAAAAACGTAACATTGGGCTCTAAAAGTTCATTGACCCCTGCCTGTGACCTTTGACCTTGTGGTGACCATTCACCCCCCAAGGGACATCTACCATTCAAATTTGGTCACAAATGGAGTTATGGATCAAAAGTTATGACCCATAATAGAAACGCGCCATAAAAACTTAACATTGGGCTCTTAAAGTTCGTTGACCCCTGCCTGTGACCTTTGACCTTGTGGTGACCATCCACTCCCTACGGGACATCTACCATCCAAGTTTGGTATTAAACGGACTTATGGATCAAAAGTTTATGACCCATAATAGAAACGTGCCATAAAAACTTAACTTGACCTTCATATATGGTAAAATGTGAAACTTTGTATGAGCCCTCTTCCCTCGAAGTTTGATTGTAATTGAAGCCCAGGGTAAAGAGTTATTGAAATTTTTGTAGCGTTACGGAGAGACGACGGACGGACGGACGGACGACGGACGGACGGACGACGGTCGGACAGACCCAATCCCTTAATCTCCCCTCACCTCCGGTGGGCTCTACAAAAACCGTAATGTAACTCACCTGGCGTAGTGACGTACTTTGTGGTGAAAGCACCTGAAATTTTCAAATCATTTATTGTTTTGCTTTCAGTGCCATTCCATAAATTCTCCATACAACAAGTACAACATTAAAGAGAGATAAATGACAGTTTCTAATAATTTTTCACACCAGTATGATAATCATCAAAAGTATGAAAGTAGTTATACATAACAAAATAGATCAAGCAAGATTCTATAAGGTTAATGGAAAAAAATAAGCTCGATGGCGGGACTTCCATCTATTATAAGGAATACTGGGGAAGATAAACGTCAATTATCATTTCAAACATTGATGAAGAACAGAACTTTAGAATAAAAGGACTCAGGGAGATCGAAAAAAAAATATTCAAGAAACCAAAATCAGTTTGCATATTTACACACACACACACACACACACACACACACACACACACACATATATATATATATATATATATATATATATATATATATATATATATGAGTTGTTTATGAGTTGTGAGTGCATTAGGGCACGAATATCGCACGAGGCGCGAGATAAGCCACTGGTCTATTCAACAAGGCGCGTAGCGCCGCGTTGAATAGACCAGTGGCGAATCTCGCGCCGAGTGCGATATTACGTGCTCCAATGCACGAACAAAATCACAAATTATTGTCCACAATCACAGCACTAAATTAGTGACCACCAACCCAGGAATCCCAAAAAATAAATGTAACAATTAGGCCGAGAATTGTAAACCACCCAGTGTACTGCTTTCAAACACTCGTCATGATTCGACCACACAGTCACAGGAATCACAATTACTCTGCAGGGTCTATACCCATTCTACACTAACGTTAGATCGAGTTAAGCCTGATTTAGGCCGATCTGAGATGTCAGTAGATCTAGTAGTAGGTCTAGACTTTGTCTATTTCCGAAAATGATTTTGTATAAAAATACAGAAAAATAATCAAATTACGGTTTCTCAACTTGATATGAAGTCTTGATTTTTGGATCACTGTGGTCCACGTAGCAGATCAGAGTCAAAAGTAAAAACACAGCCGTAGCAGCGTAGGTAAGACCGCTATACATGCAACTAGCTAGGTAAAGTAGCTGCGCGTATACACGTTAACGTTGCAGTAGTACTCCGCCGCGCCTGGTATGGTCTGTGAGACTTATCGGCAGGCGGCAGCGCAGCCAGCCAGCACGTAGTTTGCTGGCGCTTTGCTAATGTGAGCGGCCGTGCATTAGTAGCCCCCCGCTAAGCCGTGCTATAGGCCTAGTAACTTCGAGCCGTGCAATAGGCCCATGCAACTCAATGAGTTTGATAGGTATTTTCTATTGAATGTCATGTGACATGTTCTTGGCCAATCACAATTCGACATCATTCTATTAAAGGTGTTGTATAAATATGTGTGTGACCGTGCACCTCAAAACGAACATAAAGTTGCACACTCTGATGTTGCGTGAGGACTGAAAATAAGTGAAATGAGTCAACCTAGCCGAACTTGACTTTTTCATATTTCTGAAAGAGCGGGTCTTCCTTTACATTATGCTAAAATTTGGTATCGTAAAACGGGCAGGAAAGTGTGTTTTTTTAGCAGTTTATCTCGAACATTTTTGGTAGAAGAGTGTGATTAGGTGTGTCTTTAGAATCCCTTGTTCATTTCTAAAAAACCTCGTCCACACTCTTCACTTTCAACTCTAATAACTTTTAATAGGATAGTGCTACTGCTTTGAAAGTTGGCATTGATTATGGACAGAATGTGTTAATGAGGCACGCTTAATTTCAGTTTAATCTAATAATCCCTTCATTGTTGTTACTCTGGTGGTTTACTTCCTGTTTTTTGTCCCATTCATCGCACAGCCAGCACGGTTTGTTAAAGATTAAACGCTTGAATAGACACTGTACTACACAGCCTCATTTCTCAGTTCACACTTTTCCTGAGTTTGTGCTTTCTTCCCAATATTTCGATAGGTTAGGAGAGTCCATTTGATTTGAGCTATACATCATTTTGAACCTTAAAGTCTGCCCTTTCAGAATATGGTCTTAATTAAAAATCATGTCTGGCGACTTTTTGTTTGTTTAGAGGTGCAGGGTCATATATGTGACCCTGCACCTCAAAACAAACAAAAAGTCGCCAGACATGAATTTTCAGTTAAGACCATATTCTAAAAGAGCAGACTTTAAGCTTTGCCCAAAATGTTCGAGATAAACTGCTAAAAAAAACACACTTTCCTGCCTGTTCTATGATACCAAATTTTAGCATAATGTAAAAGAAGACCCGCTCTTTCAGAAAATATGAAAAAGTCAAGTTCGGCTAGGTTGACCCGTTTCACTTATTTTCAGTCCTCACGCGAAATCAGTGTGTGCGACTTTATGTTCATTTTGAGGTGCACGGTCATATATATATATATATATATATATATATGTAATATATTTTCATATAATATCATCTCATTGCAAAGGAAAATACAATCACATACTGCTCTTTCTTTGTTTCAGAAATAGCTTTGATTAAGCAAATTAGTCTTGATAAAAAAGTCTTGATAAGTATAAAAATGTTAAATAGCGTAATATAATTTGTTTGAAATGTCTATCATTGTTTAAACATGAAAGGATCAAAGTCTTTTCATTTCATACGAACCAGGTTTAGAGCAATCGTATTCTACGATTTTTCTGACATGATGTTATCTGAATGATTTGTTTCAAGTTTAAAATACCTTGTCGTTCTTTGAAAAGAATATAGGATACCAATATTATAACTCATCTGTCTAATGAAAAATCGATTCATAGCAGGCCGACTATATAGAAGCGTGTTCTACAGCTGGCGTTATATTTTCCAAGATACCAAAGTCCAATAGCAGTGTTATCTTAACAGGCGTGGGATTCTGCGACGCCTGGAGGGGGGGGGGGGGGGGGGGGGGAGGTAGGGAGAGCGAAGAAGCCTCCGCATTAAATTTCTATGATGTCTTTGGTACGATAACCTGATATAAAAAGAATAATATGTCAAAATGTGCCTTTTTGGTGTTTACAAATCTATTATGTGTGTGTGTGTGTGTGTGTGTGTATGTGTGTGTGTGTGTGCGTGTGTTGGTGGGTGGCTTTTTCCTTTTTTTTCTGGCGGGGGGGGGGGGACGGTGAGGAGTGGTAAAAGGCATGTCAGGCTTGTGGGTGTGAGAAAGGTCCCTACAAGTTTGACTCTCGAGTCAAGGCGTGAGACTTGATAAGTCTGTAATAATGTGTGAGAATCAGAGAGTCGGCCTAAATAGTACAATATAGATATCAAATACATTTTAGGTAAGTAGATCATCGCAAGCGTTCGCAAACAATTACGACTATTCAAACAGGACCGGTGGTATGTTTTATATTCCATTAAACATCCACCCAGTCTGCAGTAACACAATGTGTAAATTTGTAAAAACAGCCTGTTTTTTTCGAATATGATTTATCTTTGCTTAAACATCAAGAGCACGTTGATATTTTCTTATTCATATCCACCAAGTTAAGACAACATGTCAGATGATTTGCTGACCTAGTATACTGTCCTGCCGTGTAGTTCTTTGAATGAGATACAAGGAACCCGAAGAAAGCGATTGCTCAACTTACTTATACAGGGGATACATACATGAGAAATTCTTCATTTTTATCAAATACAAGATATGCTCTAGTTAAATGTAATTATGACTTACCTGGCGTACTGGCGTACTCTGTGGTAATATCATCTGAAAGTTAAAATGCATTTCGTTATGAAATGAATTTGAAGCATCGTGACAAGAATATATAACATCATGCCTTAAAAAAGCAGGAATGATGGTGAATGGATGAACAGTCACTACGTGCACACCTAACTAGTTTAATGAAACACCAGCTTAATTTTGTTTTACTACCAAAGTGGGTTGATCGGGTATACTTTATATAATCCATTGCTCTCATCAAGGAGGTGAGTCTCCCTTTGAAAGGCTTATACATACCAGGTTTAGCTACTAGAATCGACTGTCATCATACAGGTGTATTTCTCAGAATCCAGTAATGTATAAAACAATATACGGAAAAAGGACTCGTAACTATGTTTGTATATCGGAGTTAGCAAGTGATTTAAAAAAGATTAATTTAAGTTAACCATACCTCGTGATATTCACGACGGTATTTGAGAAATTAATTACTCCACCTTTTATAAGGTTACCAAGAAAACCTACTAAAATATCATAACACAAAAGGTTACTGCACTCATGGATTAAATGCTAAATGTCTCCTGAATTGTGTTACCTATGATAATGGTTGTCGCGTAGGAGGGACTCTCAGTAGTAGAACGTGGAACTTTAATATAAGGAAAACAAAGATATTTAAAAAACAAAGCCGAATCCCGCAATTAGAATGAAAATGTGGATTCTTGAAAATGAATATCGGATTAGAAGATTGTAATAGATTGCCCTCAAACACTGCGTGGTCAGCGTGAAGTTTTTGTTTGTTTGTTTGTTTGTTTGTTTTTCAAAAAGCGAGTGAACAGAAATGTCGATTCATAAAGGGGGTCATCCCACGAGACCGACACCCAAAAGTCATGCGACTCATGAGTTCGACATTGGAAACAGGTCCATGAGTCATGCAGCTCACGAGGCATACAGCCCATGAGTTCGACGCTAGGCAAATAAAGCCGAAGAGTTCGACACTTGGTAAAAACAACCCACGAGTTTGACAGATACAACACGGGGCATGTGTCGGTCTCGTAGGTCTTGTTTTCCTGAGTGTCGAACTCATGGGCAATGCAGTGCGTATCAAAAAAAGGTAATCCAACTTTGGAGGGCTACTATTTCATAATTATCAGCTATTGAGAGCACAATGTTGGTTGTGAGGAAAGGGGAACTCTTCTTCTTTCCATTGATACCTATTTATGATGATAAATGTCACGCATGATTGAGCATATGAACTTTAAAGACAACAATGGCAAATCACACTTTTTCCAAGTTTGCATGTTATTGTGAAGGAACAATGCATGTCTCACTGCATGGATGAGATCTGTCAATGAAAGTGGCCAAAGAGGCCAGCTTGTACGAATGCAGATTTGTGTTTAGGGTTTGTGTTTAGGGTTTTTTTCCTTACCTTTTATGGTTCATATGGCCACCTGTTGGATAACTAAAGTCACTCCCACAGAGGTCAACCCACACAATCCATTTTCTCTGTTCATATTCAACACATAGCTCGCAGTGACAAACCATGTCTTAAATGTGAAGAGAGAAAAATGGATAATGGTTTAGCCTTTATGGGAAGGACCAAGTTTACAACAACGTGGCCATGTTGAAGGCTATGAACCATAAATGGTTAGAAGAAACCCTTAACACGAACCTGCAGTCATGCAGGCTGGCCTGATGATTCGGCCACCTCCATTGACATATCTCATCCATGCAGTGAGATATGCATTGTACCTTCACAATAACATGCAAACTTGGAAAACGTGCAATTTGTCATTGTTGTCTTTAAAGTTCATGTGCTCAGTCATGCATGACATTTGTCAACATAAATAGGTATCAATGGAAAGAGGAAGAGTTCCCCTTTCCTCTCAACCAACATTGCACTCTCCATAGCTGATGATTATAAGATAGTAGCCCTCCATAGTTGGATTACCTTTTTTTTATACGCACTGTATAACTCGTGGGCTGTATAAATCATGGGCTGCATGACTCGTGGGCTGTATGGCTCGTGGGTTCACCCTTCATGAAGTACCTGACTTCAAAAATAATGGCAAAATGTCATGGTATAATGTCATTCAGTCCAGGAGGTTGGGTCGCGTGGCTGGATGATTCTAGATAAACCACCGGGCTTTTTGGAACATCCGCGATCAATAAACTAATTAGTCATAGGCCTAGATTAAAAGTCACTTGAAAGGGATGAATAATGTAAAGACAATCACATATGATTTCTCTAACTCATTAACTAATTATCACGTGCCATGCAAGCTACGACAGAGGCATGTATCATACGAAACATACCAACTTGAATATTCATCAACACATAATGAATGCTGTAGTAATGCTTCGTGTTCTGAATATTTTAACTAACCTGGTACTGATGAATAAATGGCGAATGCTTCTTGAAATCAGAGCGGAAAGATCATAACTTCACTTAAGTCAATGCAATTGTGAATGACCCAAACTGAATTCTTAGACTCAAAACCCCTTTGTGGGCCTACACTATTAATATGATTTCCCCTTTCGAATGATCGCTTCATCTGATGATGGCCGCAAATTTTAATCTTGTTTTCTGATGAAAATGAATACAATGAGGAACTACACTCTCTTTCAACGTTACAACTAATCACAGGTTTGTGGCTGGCCTATTCTTTGCACTCATTTCAAATATTTTTGTTACTTTTGTGCAAGGAAAATACTCCTCTTAGTTTCCATTCTGTTGTTTGAATCATTTGTATTAATTTTGTAGTCGATGTGATTATTATTACTGACGTCTTAAGAAAGCCTGCTATTATTAGTTATTTTTGATGCTCTGGCCAATTATTGGAAAAGATGTCGTCTCATGGATAAGCGCTGTGATACTGCCCTGCTTTAGTAAATTATCAAGTTATGAAATGCGTTATTTCTCTATGACTATTGGATAATCATTATCATTATTACTATTATTATTATTATCATCATTATTATCATCATTATTATTATCATCATTATTATCATCATTATCATTATCATTATTATTATCATCATCATCATCATCATCATCATCATAATCATTATGATTCATCTCTATTATGAGAACAAGAACAGGATAGACTTTAAACATACTTTTATCTGACAAGCTTAATGGATAATGGTGATTTGCAGGGAAGATAACTTACCACATTGGTTGCAACTGACTTTGCAATTGTATTTCATCCAGCTCGGGTTTGTCTCACACTCGCCCCTTCCAGCCCAGTTCGCACAATTATGGTGTTTGTCAATGCACTCTAAAACGATTTGGAAAAAATAGTAATATGAAAGCTTGATTTAAAAGGGTTGATAATTCCATTATAAGGTTGCCTCATTTAAGAGATTCCTTGTAGGGTCATAATTTTCTGCTTTCCTTGGTTTGTTGCATTTTTACAACTAGTGGTTTTAATTTCTGTACACGGTACACAAGCGCCTACTCTCCATCTCTCTCTCTCACACACACCCACAAGCACACACACACACCATCTTCCCCCAGCTGATACAGGCATTTCGTTGATTCTTGTTTTGATCGGTTGATATATATATATATATATATATAATTTTTTTTCAATTTGTTTATTCCTTTTTTACGCAACGCTTCCTGGGCCCGTTTTATCAAATATATAATCGATTATAAATGTCCTCACCACACATGCTGCCATAGACTTACCTTAGAAATCAGGACCCTGGAGACACGTACGTGGAAATATTTCGAGTTGGCAACACACACAAAAGTTATTGACAACAAAACTGCATCTCCATTCACGCACCCAAACTCATCCATGCACTGATGAAATTTCTGCTCACCTCACCCGGCAATAAAAAGTGGTATATTGAAGGGCATTCGCAAATGGTTGACAAAATGTCAATTTCTGCAATTTTTACTTCTGTGCCTTGGAGGACAGAAATGAAAGTGTTTACTCATGCGAAAACTCAGCAAAAAAAAAGAAGAAGAAAAGAACACCAACTAACACTTTTTCCAGTAAACATTTTTTCGTAGAAGATTTTGATAACAAACGTTGTGTCATATACCATATTAAAGTTTATTCAATTGGCTATCAACCTAATAGATGAATACAAAGGGAAATTTCACGCATGATCAAAGACATTCATTATCGTCCTCCAAGGCACGAAAGTACATGTAAAAACTACAGAAATTGACATTTTGTCATTCATTTGCAAATGCCCTTCAAGGTGGCATTGACAACAAAAGATCAGTTTTGCACAATTACAGACATAAATGAAAAAACAAAAACAAGTTGTCGTGCCCTTGTACTCTATATATCCTCAAACAAAAAGAAAGTGGGAAACTAAAGGGGAAAATAAGTATTTTCTGTTAACTTATAACTTGACATCACAAAGGCAGTACGCCGCAAAGGTGACAAAATGGACAAATTTTCTTTATTTCATTTGTTTAATTTATGGATTTTAGAAATTCATGAGACAAATTCAAGAATCAACTGTTATTTTCAATTTCTTTAATTTGAAATAATATTTCAAATTTCTACCATCTTTGTTGATATTGTTTCGTCTCTAATGTCATTTGAATTTAGATTTGACCGAAAAGTCTTCATTTTCCTGCATATTTTTTCTTTGCCTTTCTTAATCTTTTGGGGCTACATAGACATTGTACTGTATAGATCAAAGGTTGATTTGTGAAATTTAATTTGTGTTTCTTATTGCGATCAGCTTGTCTTTTGTTCTCATTGTTATATGGAAGAATACGTACACATGAATGACATCTTGTCCATTCTGCAATTTTTACTTTTGTACCTTGGAAGAGAAAAATAGATGTGCTCACTCATGCGTAAATTCTCACCCTTTCTGGACCTACCAGGATGATAGCCAATTAAATATTCTTTGAAATGGTACATAAAACATAAATATTTAGCTAAAAATGCGATGAGAAATATGAATTTGAAAAAGTGTTTACTTTTTTTGCTGAGTGTATTTTATGAAACGATTAGTAAACCGTAGTTCTACTAGGCTGTAGTGAAGATCAATCTTACGCTAAACACAGAGGTTTCCTACATTTTGTTACTAATAATTAGATTGAATAATCAACGATTTTGTTGTGTTGTGTTGTGTTTTGTTGTGTTGTTCTGATTGTGTGGGCTTCCATTTCTATTTTCATTTTGTTTATTTCTATTTTTACTTTGTCAATTGTTTGAAACATTTCTTTTTTTTCTCTTTTCTTCTTTCTTTACTTTTTCTTTTTCTGCTGTTACAATTATTTTTTGCTGTTGTTGCTTCAGTCATTCTTGTTCTGTTCTGATGCCGATTGCTACCAATATTATCCACTGATTCTTTCTCTCCCGAGGGGCCCACACTCTACAAGCTCCGTCTTTTCAGTGGGTTCCTCCGTTTTTCGCCTTGTGTACGTTGATATTCCACTTTATTTAAATTTACTTCAGGCATTGCAATGTATCTTTACTGTAAGTTTAATAAGGACTGCTTTACTTTGTTAAACTCACTTTGTTTGTTGTTTTATATGATTCCTATCACTGAAGAAAGAGTGATGTGTCATGTTATTTTTTATTGTCGAAAAACGGAATAAATTTGAATTGAATTGAATTGAATTGAATTTTCACTTGTTCGTGTAACAGTTTGCGTATACTCTAGTTTATGATTGGTATATACATAAATATGATTATACATATATATATTTGCTTTTTGTCCAATGTATGACTGATGCTGGAAATTTTTTCTTTATGTCATAATTATTTACTTTGTGAAAGTGCAGAATTTGAAATGAGAAATATAATGAAATAAAGTGTAATGAAAACTATTAACCAGTAAAAATCAAGTCATCAATTCTTTTCTATGTTTTGAATGAATCACGCCTTCGACTGTGACTATCATGCATTTAATATTTAATAACGACCTTGTTGGGCGCTCTGTCGAATCTCAGTTTAGGGAAATGACATTCTGAAGTTGTCTGAATAAGGTACATACGGTGGACGTCTAAGAATGAAGATCGAGCAGTACGTCTTAAAAAAGAAATAACTTAACAAGTATAGAAACGCATTTTATGAGTATATTAGTATTCTTTTTGCAAAGATCTTTATTGTCAGGGAAGTCAAATAATCATTTACCTATCACGCCCTGGCACACTCCACAACTTAGGCGACAGTTTTTTGACATCCAGCCGGGATTGGAATCACATTCTCCCTCCGAGGCCCATCTTTCGCAATCGTTGCTCTCATCCACACAATCTGTCAGTGGAATATAATGAAATGTCAATATACAAATGATGCACAGGACAGTGTGGGTCGGTGAGAATTGGATGCGCGAGTTTAACTTTGGGAAGCAGCGAGTGGGTTTTAGACTGTTTCCAAAGTTAAAAAAGAGAATACCAATTCTCACCGATCCGCGAAATAGGCCTGTGCATCATTAGTGTGTATGTGTGTGTGGGCCCTTAAATTCATGACATTCAACATTTTTCCTCATCATGCGCCCTGTACACCTACAACACTATGCAAGCCTTGAGCCCCGAATTTTACAGGACGCATGACTCGGTGTGGATTAGTAAACACCAATGCATGATAATTGACAAATCAGATTGCAGACATTCTATAGCGCATTTTTTAAATACTTTTTGATACACAAGTCAAGACAGATAACTGACAGTAATTCTATCTATATGTCTCATGAGAGCACTGTCCACAAAAAAAAAAACAACAACAAAGAAATACCACGGAGTATAACAAATTACCGAATTGAGAAAATAGAAAATAGATTAAGATTTTGTTGCATTTACGATTTTGTTACACTTAAAGATAGATAAGAGGAAATCACCTCCGTCGATGTCCATTCAGACGTCTACTAATTGTTGTTTTTATTTCTGTTGTTAATACCAGTTTGTATGTCTGCGTGTGTGACGGTAGACGAATGGTTTGCGTCTTTACATTTTTTATCTTTTTCAATATCTGAATACTGATATTATGAGAATAACATTTTTTGTATTTTTTTATATGGTTATTTTGTCACAAGGCAAGGGCAGCTGCTCAATTAAGCATTATTAAAATTCATATGGTTTAATATTTTGACGTCTCTGGCCTGTAAAGTGGATCATGTCATGAAAGTGAAGATGCAACAATCTAGTACATTTTGTATCTGAATGATTCATCGAGTTTGCTTGAAAATCATATAATACCACAATCTCCATATTATCATTCCATTATTTTGTGATCATGGTATTCTTGAAAAGAAAGTTGGAAAAAATAGATTGAATATTGAAATTGAACACATGGTTCTCTTACCGGATTCAGCATTTGCGATTGATATCAGAAGACCTATGAGCACTACGCCGAAAACGAATCCACTACGTGAAGCCATCATTCTGCACACTTGAAGCCTGGAATAAGAAAATGATATTATATTGTAACCCCAATTGTACACGACAATTTATGTTTTCCGGTACTCATTATTTTTAGTAACGTTATTAACGTCATATGAAAGTAATCACTTCCAACAACGCTGCGGTGTATATTTACACAGCTGCTTGCAGATATGAATTACAAGACAGCGTCTTTAGCATTAAAACAGTGAGGCTGTTTAATATAAACTTTTATCGACTTTCTTTTTCTCTTGTTTCAGAAGGCGACGGGTATTCTCGCACTTGTTCCACTTAAAGAAAGAAAAATCTGACACATTATAAGTTGTTCAATCAATATCATGATTAATTAGAACCTTTAGTGTACTCTCCTTTATTTCACTGCAAAGTGGACTTACATAAACTCAATTTGTGTACGGCTATTAGTTTTAGCGCTTTTTGATGCATTAGCCTATGGGGAGTTACTTCGTTGTGTAAAGAAATTTGATTCGATTGACATTCGTGGCAAGTAAAGAAAGCATACATTTCTCCATCAATTATCCCCTGGTTTGATATCATTGTATTAAGTGCTCAGTTGGCAACTTGTTGGCATTTCTGATGGTTAAGCTGAATTATTTCATCTATAGATAGATAGAGGAACTTATGCTTGTTGTCGGTGACCCCAAGCGAACCCTCAAAAGAAACAAAGAGTCAAACAAACAAACAATCAAACAAACGAATTGCCAAACAAACAAACAAACAAACAAACGGTGAAATCAAATTGCTGCTCTCACGACGGAGTTTCCTAAACAGTTCATTCCTAATTTGAGATAGGATGCCACTCTCTTGCTGGCTAATGTTCCGTGACATCAATAGACCACTAGCGATTTGTCATCGAGTGCTTGCTATGTTGATATTTCTGATCTCCGCATCTATCTAGATGTTACTATGAGGGAACAGAAATACTTCTCAGATCAAGAATTAGCATTTCGCACACTGCCGATGAAACATCAAGTCAACATGGTTACCCCTGTAAACGTGATAGTAGACAACTTAGGGTCATTCGGTGTAAAGAATGAGAGGGAGACGAGAAAGTAGTAATACCAGCTCTTCCTACAGATGTGAGTCAGAAGAAGTATTCCATACCCCGTCTTTAATAGCAACGCAGCCTCCGGTTACCTTCCGGTTAAAGCCCGGTCACACAGCGCTTTACGGCTTAATCACGGCCAAAACACGTCAAAAAGTGGTCTCCCGTGAAGCAGACGGTGTTGTTCGCGTTGATGTCGAGTTTACGACGAGCTACGGTCGATTCATAGACGTGGCAGGACGCGGTAAAAAGTTTTGAACTGCTCAAAATTTTATTCCGCGGACAACCACTGGCGGCACACGTGGTAAAGACGTGCAACACACGTGAAACACACGTGATAATCCGTGTTCCGTCAGTGATTAAAGCTTGGGAAGACGCGAAAGTTTAGCGGTCTGCCACAGGCAGAGCACGGTCATCTGACGCGTATTACTCGTCGTTATCACGAGAAATAGCTTGTGTTTAGCGGCTTATCACTGAAAAATGGATTTCTCCGCGTACATACACGTGGCTGGACGTGGTAAGCCGTGCTTAGGCAGTGCTTCGGCAGTGGAACAGCCGCCAACGGCCATACCCTGTACAAAGCACGGCCAAACCAAAATTGACCAAAAAATTACCACTTACGACCACGTCCACCAGATTTTCATAATTTTTTGTACGTGATTTAGACGTGGAGTGCTGTGTGACCGGGGCTTTAAGATTGTGACTGCATAAGGCCCTGTCACACCTTTCCGGGTAAGCTACGTAGACTAGTTGCGAGAATGAATTTTCCTGCACGCAGGAGAATGGCGGGATGCTGGCGAGTTCCATACTCGCGTGTTGCGACACGGATTGTCGGATTGTCGCCTCCTGCTCGGGGCGACAATCCGTGACGGGCGTTGGCGGCACGGATTGTCGCCCCCGTCACGGATTGTCGCCTGGCGACAATCCGTGATGAGGGCTGGCGGCACTTATTGTCGCCCGCCCTCGAAGCACATTTTGCTGGGTAATATCGTTCTGGACATAATCATTGAAATACTAACTTATAACTTACATGGCTACATCCATGCAAACATGCCATGTAGAAAGTCATGGTGAGGTTTCAAGGAAGTGTGTATGTGCGCGTGCACATGATAATGAGTGTCCGTTTGTGCGTGTGTGTGTGTGTGTGTGTGTGTGTGTGTGTGTGTGTGATAGAAGAATGTGTTTATTATGTCAGTTTTTTTGCGTATGTGTTTTTTTAGCTGCGCGTGGGGAGGGATTTTATAGTAAGCTGTTGCTGGCATAAACGTTGATATTGATTTTATCAGCAGCTTTGAATTTGATGAGTTTGTTTGGCAGATTTGTATATGAATTCGGAGTGGAGCTTGCGTGCGGGCGGATGCTGCTTTTCAGCATACGGTCCATTATGTCTTATTTATCAAACATTGGGAAATCGTTTCATCAGGAAGGAATGTGGTAATCTGGTATCGGTTCGGGTGTGCGTCGGTATGTGGGAAGGGGGTTACATTTCGTTATTGCAAAAGTTTGTTATTCTGAAGGCTCATTCGTCCGAAGGCTCATTCGTCCGAAGGCTCATTATTCCGAAGGTTCGTTATTCCGAATTTCATTTTTGGATCAACGAACCTCTAGGTATAGGGAATTGTGTGTTTCGGATAAATGAAGCCTCGGAAAAAACGAAACTTCGGAATAACGAACCTTCGTATGTGTGTGTGTGTGTGTGTGTGTGTGTGTGTGTGTGTGTGTATGTATGTATGTATTTGGGTTGGTGAATGTGGGTGTGGGATGATTTAGGTTTTGTTTAATCATGGGTTGGTGGGTTGGGGATTGGATTTGAAGAAGGATAGTTATAAATGGTATGGCAGATGTTGGTAGGATTTAATATTTAGGTTAGATGTAGGCCCTAGATTTGTTTCGGTTAGGGAGGGGAGGGGGTGGTCGGTTTTTTTTTTATGACTGATTTCATTCTAGATTTGTGTAATGTATTTATGGTTTTTTTTATGTATCTGCCCTTGTAAGTAAGAAGGTGTTACATGATCCAAACCAATATATTCAAGGAATATACGTTTGGTAGGGCCCTACATGTCAAAACTTTCTCGTGAAGAAATTATTAGTAGGGTTGGTCTATAATCGAGTTATCTATGTTGAAGTGAGATTATTTGTGGTATAGATTGACAAATGAATTTGTTTGTGTTTCGAATTGCCATTCGTAACTTTTTTTGTTCATGTTACACCCAGAATGGGTCGATTTATGAATTATTTGAATGAAATCAATATATATCAAGGAAAAAAAGTATTGAGTTGGTTTATTTGCATTATGAGGATTTGTTTGAGTGTTTGTTGGTGTTTGTTTGTATTACGTATGTATTAGCGGTGTGCAATGGCAGTTCGTTTGTGCTAAAATCAAGTAACGATTGACAAATCTTTTACGGCGTGTGGAAATTATTCGCTCATGCATAAAGCATGCCAAACCTATTCTGGGACAAAGAATAGTGGTATGGACGTTCTAGTTTATAAGACTGATGGAAGAAAATGACTGCAGTGAAAAATGAACAAAGACAAATAACATTTGGGGAGGGTACCTCCCTCGTATGTATATTGGGTGAGAATTTTGAACGATGTACAATTGCCAATTTTCGCACCTTATGACATTCTTTCCCTTAGAACACGCCAAGATGATCTAAGAAACCAGATTTTTTCATGTCATCTCAAAGATTGGTAAATTTCCTTTCAGGAAATGTATGGTTTGGTTGACTTTTGCCTGATATTTTTCATTTGACAAGGACTTAAAGCGTAAAAATACGGTAAAAACGCTATTTTCACAATAATTTTTGTTTTTCAAACTAATGATGTGCCTTTTTTATGGTACGTGGCATCTAATATCTGACCATGTTCTGGATCTGACATATCATGGGTATGTATGACAAAATTATAAGAACTTTATGAGCACGTATAAAATTACAGAGAACAATTGAAATATCAAAGCACTAAACAGACGAACGTCCGTGATGCTCTTATTTCTATCGCTGCTACAAATTCTACTTTGTTGTCCCAATTGTAATGTATACAAAAATTGGGTGTTTCACCTAATAAACATATCCTGCAAAAATTGTACGTCTGCTGGCTGTACATGGGGCGTTACATTCTTTTATACAAAATTATACTCAGTTTTCGTCACGGACGTGCTTCCGCTATTTTCTAGTAAAGATCGCAGCCCATTAAACGTTATTAGCGATATTGTTCTGAGTCGTAATCAACTAAGATGTAGCCACAAGATAATATGTTTGTTTTGAGTTTCTGTCCATCCTTTTTCGAATAGGAACCGAAATTATATTTTTAGACGAACCTCCGAGAAAAAAAGAACGTCCGTGATGATTGAAACGTTTTCGAGTGGGACACCATCTTGCTTTGATGGCGGAGGTACATTTTGCCTTTGGCTCTCTAGCAGAGGAGCTGCATGCCATTTTTGGAGCGGACTGAGGTTTGTCTGCAGTTTTTGGACCATGCAATTCACCGAGAACCAAGCAAATAATTAATTTTTTTCTCTGAAAATTCACCTCCTGTTCCCCCTCTGAGCAATACATATGTTGTAAGGATGTCAAAATTCTTATAATTTGGATTGACAATACCTTTTCAAATTTTTGAAAAACCTAGGAATGCTAGGTATTCTCTGCCGATTAGTTATCCGTCCTGGAACATGACCCTAGTTGTAGAACGAACGTCCGTGACAATTCCAGCGAACGTCCGTGACGTATGCAACCCCACCGATAGGTATAATTTGTCCCGAAAATGTCCTGTATTCTATAAAACATTTGGCTACGATAGCGACACGGAAAGTTTTACAAAATAAACAATGAGTTTAGAGCAGTAGTCTCAGAAATTTTAAGGCGTTATGTGATCATGATGAACAAACAGTTGAAAATTTACCTACAGTTTTACGATCAGTGTCCCTCTATTTATACAAAAAACAGCTTAACGCTGAAAACAAAGTTATAGGAAAATGGAATTTTGTGTAATCTGTAATTTCGGTGCATTTAAATTTCTTTCTAATGAGGTTCTGGAGACAATTTGTACTGTTACAAGTTCTAAAAGTTTCTTTCACGGACGTTCTGTCCGAGAAAGGAAATTTCTGATAATTACAAATATATCACTGCTCAGTAAGTTAATGTTACTTGAAAATATCACCAAACCACCGAGTCTCTCATACCCAAAAGTGAATAACGTTCAGCTCTCAATTTACCTGTAATAACAAACGGAAAACATTTTGGTCACGGATGTTCGTTTGTAGAATAAGTCAATGGATTACATAGTAGGAGATAGAAGAACAGTGCCACTTTTTAGTGACAGATGCTCCAAGTGTTTATCTTTTGAGTATGGTAGCTGCCGTCTCAAACAGAACACATCCAGTTTTGGTCTCCATAACGGACGTTCGCTTTAATTGTCATGATATTAAATGCGTTAAAATTCATTCTTATGTTTCCGTTCACGACGATTTTTCTCTCATCCCCTAAGTAGCCTGAACATGCTGCGACCAAGCAAAAAACAAAAACTAAACAAACCAAACCAAAACAGATCCGAAAAGTGCTCCGCAATCACATTCAGGATAATGACAGATGAAGTCTGTAATGGGCATGTGTTGAAGAAGAAACGGAAAAGTTTCATAAGGACGTGGAAGCAGTTGAATGAAAAATTAATGAGGAGAAACAGAGAAGGGATCGAGCTCCAACAAACAGAGAAAAGAATTGCCAGTGCACTCTCGTTTTACCAAATTCCTCTGAAGAAGTTTGTTTGTTTGTTTGTTTGTTTATTTTTATTCATCGAAATGCCGTCACAAGCGAACAAAAATAATGCAGTATACAATTGTTGTCTGATGAAAACACGCAAATCCTCCGCTTATCATGACATAGTGTTATTTTATACTCATCAATGAAAAGCAATGTTAATTTTTAATTCTTTCTAAGATTTTTTTTTTCATTTTACATTTAAGAGACAGAGAGATCGTAAATTTGTTTGTGCTTTTGTGCTTACTTTGGAAACACATGCTAAAAAAGCAGTGATTAAGAATAGGTTAAAGTTTGCACTTTGATACGTTCGCTCTTCCAAAGATTCGTTAATCCGAATGTCCACAGGTTTGTTCTTCCGAAAATTAAAAAAAAATTGTGGTTAATTCAGAAGGTTTCTTATTAAAAATGTTCTTATTCCGAAAGTTTGATAGTCCAAAAATTAAAAATTAAGGTTGATTACTTTTAGGTCCGTTCTTCTAAAAGTGGAATTGGCCTGACATTCATTTAGGTAAAAACGGTTATCATGAGGTTTTGAAATTTGGAGGATTTGGTTGTTAACTTGTTTCTCCACATTGGGATAAGCGAACCTGATCGTTCATGTTCCAATTAATAAACCTTTCGATTAATCTTCCGAGATTCCTATCATTTACCGAATAAAAAAGCTTCATGATTATACGAACTCTATCAATTTTCGGATTGACAAACTGCATGAATAACGAGCCTCCGAAATGACGCGCTACAAAATGTTTGTTATAACAAACCATAATTGTATAATATCGAAATCACAAACATCCGTCCAAGTTATATGGACTTATTGTGTCTTGGTATGACGAAACTTCGCAGTATCGAACCAAATATAATTGCTGACTAATATAATAACACAAATTCTCCTCGGTAACAGTGTGTAACACAAGGAGCAAACGCAGAGGGATTTCTTCCTAACGTATTCGTTTGCCCTCTCCAGCTAAACTTCGTACAATGTATTTCTATAACGGAGCACATTTCTTTTGTTTTTCTATGTTAATTCTATGTCATAATTAGCTGTGACCATGTTCGTTAAAAGCAAATTTTGCATTGTAGACTTAAAGGGACGGTACAGTATTGGTGGAGATGAGAATTGGGATTTTAACTTTTTGCAAGATACCAAGAAAGCACTTACGAAATATTACAGTGCATACCATTTTAGGAGGAATCAAAAGTTTATTCGATGAAGATCGGGTTTGGAATGTCTGAAACATCCAAAAACAAAGTAAAACAAAGCGATCGTAATAAAGTGTGGGTCCCACACTTTACTACAATCGCTCTCTTTTGGATATCTCAGCCATTTCAAAACCAATTTTCATCAAATAAACGTTGAATTCCTCGTGGAATTACACGCTCTTTCATATTTCACAAGAGGTTTCTCATTATCTCACCAAAAAAAAAAATGTTAGAAACCTGAAATTAGGTCTCAACCAAAACTATACCCTCCCTTTAAGATAACAAATTTAGGACCTGAATCTTTACTTCGTGATAACGAAATTTTGATAGATATATTCCTTCTCAAGGATGGACTATACGTCACTGAGATTACACGTACGTTTCTACTTTCATTTACGAGAAATGGAAAAGTTGTTTTCTTTGATTCCTCAGTATGAGAAGATAAACAAGCTTTTATAATTGAGAATTGATAATATCTATTCAGGATTTTGCGGAGGAGTTTGTTCTTGACATGAAATTGCGGTTGGTTGTGAGTAGAATGCGTTTCCAACTCAAGAGAGCTGCATTGTTCAATATCTTGTTTCTTCCGAACGTCCGTGAGCTATATGTGAACCTCCGTGATGAAAACTATGCTATGTTTATTGGTTTATCGAGACTGCCTAGATCAGATACATGATAGAAGGGTATGTTATTATTTGGGAGTGAGGATTAAAGTATTGGATAGTGAAATAAGAGGTCTAAATATTGAGTTTCTATAAAATGCGCGTAAAGTGAAGGAAGTGTTTAGCGGAAGAGCAATATTTCAACAGAAATGACGAATTTGGTTAAATCATCAGTTGTCTACCATTACGTACTGGTTAAGAGTACAAGCTTGATATTCTCCCAACACGTTCACCTGTCCCTTAAGATACTTTGTTACGATTTTGAACTGAATCAGATCGTTGCAAACTATGTTAAATGGTATTCAAATGTAAGTGCAGTACTATTCCCCACGGACGTTCGCTGCTCTGGACATGGTTAACTTTATCGGTGAATAAAAACTTGTTCCTCTTGGAAAATCCCAGTATAATTGGGTTCATATTAAAGCTTGAGTTATACTCTTTCAGATAAGGTAAATGATTTGGAGAATTTCCTACTTTTTAAAATTTGCCTTGTTTTGGCTCAATTGTACATCGTTCAAAATTCTGACCCATATTCTCTCGGTCTCTGTCGCCTAGCCCGCCTCACCGCTGATATTGGTTGACACATCCATACTATTTTTAGATCAACGCTGGTGTGAACTCTTTAAACACGTGCTCATACACTCTGAAGGCGTTTGTATTGCCACAGTAGCGCCACTATATTCCACATACACACGTAAGTATACAGGTACACGTATACACAGAGACAAACAAACCACTACCACTATACAACCACCACACATGCACAGTTTGTACAAATTGTATTATTATACTCCAAACACACACACATACACACACAAAAAAAAATCATACACATCACATATCATGCAGCTCACAATACACACCCACACCCACACACACGCCCACACACACACGCGCGCGCGCGCACACACACACACACACACACGCACACACACACACACATACGCATAACTTACCAGTCATACCCATCCCACCAAAGCTTAACACCGGAGGAACCACCCCGAGCCCGGGGCGACAATCCGTGTCGCAACAAATTTTTTGCCAACACGGATTGTCGCCTTCGAGGTCAAACACTGGGAACTGCACAAGCGTCACGGATTGTCGCCAGGCGACAATCCGTGACGGGGGCGACAATCCGTGCCGCCAGCGCCCGTCACGGATTGTCGCCCCGAGCAGGAGGCGACAATCCGTGTAGGGGCGACAATCCGTGTCGCAACACTCGCGTCTTACTGCATAGAGGCGTGTTATTTACCTGCTACTTGGTTGTATTCCATGTGACCTGCGTGAGAGCTTCGAAACCGATCTATTTTTTCAGCTACGAATGACACACAGGGACTGCGAAGGGTTACAGCTCGTTATTCCGAAGGTTCGTTATTCCGAAGGCTCTTTATTCCTAAGATTCGTTGATCCGAAGGTTCATTGTTCCGAATTTCATTTTCGGATTAACCAATCTTCGGAGTAACAAACCTTCGGAATAACGCCACAAATTTTCGGATTAACGAACCCCTTTTCATTTTCGGATTAACGAACCCCTTTTCATTTTCGGATTAACGAACCTCTACTAGGACTAGGTATAGGGAATTTGCGTGTTTCAGATTAACGACCCTTCGGAATAACGAACCTTCGGAACAGCGAACCTTCGGAATAACGAACAGCACCCCTGCAAAGTACCTGCATGGGAGTTGCATGCAAAGTGCTGCTGCTAAGGGCCTCCTACTGGTGTTTTGCGTGTACCTCTGCTGGCTATGCGACTCACCCGGAACGAGTTTTTAGCACGCTCAAGGCCTTGTTACACCGTGTCTGGGGGAATAGCCTTGCTGGCTTGATTTGATGACTTGCGGGGGAAATGTTTTGCTACCCGGACCTCCGAATAGTTGGTCCGCACCTGACAGTAGCTAGCGCGTATCTTGCCCGCAGTTGCCGGAGATGCCGGAGTTGCGGGTCCGATTTACCCGCAGCCAAGTTTTGAGCATAACACAAACTTCTCCGGGTGAGTCGCGGGGATTGCCGCAGAGGTCCACGCAGAACACGAGTAGGAGGTCCGTAGCTGCCGCAAGTCACAGGCAGTTGACCCGCATGAAGTACGTAAATTGCCCGTGGACCTATGCTTTTGCGCCGGAAGTGCGTGTCATCTGCATGACATTCGATGGGACATCTGCCATATTAAATTCCTTCAGTGGAATTTCTTCGCCGAGTTGTCAGTCCTCACTCGCCGCCCATGCGCCTACACGCAGATCAAACGGAATGGACCAAAGTAGAACGTAAACAGCACGGGTCCAGCAGGTAAAGGCCGTGTCACACCATAACGCGGGCTTGTGGCGAGGAGGTAGTTTCCAGCACGTTGAAGATTTTCAGCGGGCGAACAAGAATGTTTGCAATTTTCATTCATGCCTTGTCATACCGTTCGGGGGAACTTCTGCGGCTTGACTTGCGGGGAAACAAATTTACTCCAAGGAGCTCTCCGCAGTTGGTCCGCACCTGACAGTATCTAGCGCGTAGTTGCCCGGAGGTGCTCACGCAAGTCCGATTTAACCGCAGCCAAGTTTTGAGCATAACACAAACTTCTCCGGGTGAGTCGCGGGGATTGCCGCAGAGGTCCACGCAGAACACGAGTAGGAGGTCCGTAGCTGCCGCAAGTCACAGGCAGTTGACCCGCATGAAGTACGTAAATTGCCCGTGGACCTATGCTTTTGCGCCGGAAGTGCGTGTCATCTGCATGACATTCGATGGGACATCTGCCATATTAAATTCCTTCAGTGGAATTTCTTCGCCGAGTTGTCAGTCCTCACTCGCCACCCATGCGCCTACACGCAGATCAAACGGAATGGACCAAAGTAGAACGTAAACAGCACGGGTCCAGCAGGTAAAGGCCGTGTCACACCATAACGCGGGCTTGTGGCGAGGAGGTAGTTTCCAGCACGTTGAAGATTTTCAGCGGGCGAACAAGAATGTTTGCAATTTTCATTCATGCCTTGTCATACCGTTCGGGGGAACTTCTGCGGCTTGACTTGCGGGGAAACAAATTTACTCCAAGGAGCTCTCCGCAGTTGGTCCGCACCTGACAGTATCTAGCGCGTAGTTGCCCGGAGGTGCTCACGCAAGTCCGATTTAACCGCAGCCAAGTTTTGAGCATGACCAAAACTTTTTCCGGGTGAGTCGCGGGATTGCCCGTAGAGGTCCACGCAGAACGCCAGTAGGAGACCTCTAGCGGCAGTACTTCCCAGGCAATTCCCACGCAGGTACTTCGCAGTCCCGTATGCAGCCAAGATAATGAAATTCTGTGAGATTTCAGCCATTCCATTAGAGGAATTCCGTCATTTAGTTGTCAGCCCCCACGCGACTGGTATAAAGGTCACACAGTATACTCGCAAGTATAACGCGTCCAGCAAGTAAGACACATGCGCTGACTCGCACAAATCCTGTTCCGCCCTCAGGAATGTCCGGTATGCTAGAAAATCCCTACACGTATAGTCCAGTCAAAATATGAAATGACCCCCAACTAATTGCAACAGAAACGATTCCACTTGCATTTGAACTGGAAGGGCAACTAAAATAACATATTAAAAGTTCCCTAAAATTCGAGTGGTGGATCAGTGTCTAATTTGCATAAATTCAAAATGGCCGCCATACAACCTATTTATGCCCATATCTCGGGATATATAACCCACAGAAAGTAAATTCCGGTGTCTAAACCTATGTTTTTTAGGTCAAGGAATACAATTTTGTTATCTGTAGCAACTTTCAAGCATCCCTTTATATAGTTTTTGCATATATTTGCATATAATTACATGCAAAATGGCCGCCAAATTGCCTTTGGAAGCCCGTATCTTCGTATACCATTAATGTAGTACACTCAGGGTTAAGTCGCTACATATCTGGACATAAAACCCGCAGAAAATAGATTCTGGTGTCTAAACCTATGTTTTTTTAGGTCGGGGAATACAATTTTGATATAAGCAGTAAATTTCAAACTTCCCTTTATACATTTTTTTTTGCATATATTTGCATTCAATTAAATGCAAAATGGCTGCCATAATGCCACTATCACATCTTATATTTCTATCTGTATAAGGTACCTAGTGATGGTGTCTGTGGTCTTAATTTTACTGCTGAGAATCACTGATGTAGAATATGTTCCACTCAGGAATAAATACCTATATTTCACAAAAAATTGCATATATTTATACATAAATCTATTCAAATTACTACCGAGAATATAATTTCAGATATACGAATATGAGCTGCAGAACGTTAATTGTACTGTAATGTATACATCCAAGATTTCAAGGGAAAATTGTTATGATACCATTCACAACCTTGATGATTATCCTTACACCTAGTGTTTATATTCTTGCATTGATTAAAAGTATTGTATTACATTGTACTCACATTTTCTTGACATAAAGCCTCAGAACAGAAAACAACTGTAAGTAGCATCGAATCGAACATATCTTTATTTAACTGTAATCTCAACGTAGCTTCCAAAGTGTGCTCAATAGGTACACAAATATTAAAGTCTCAAATTATGTAGTAGGAATCGTTAAGATATTTCATGTATGTTCAATGTATTATATTTTGTAATTTGCCCTCATGTTTACTGTTTATACTTGTGTCTATGTTGCAATTCATTATTTATTCCTTCTCTTTTTTTTTTTTTGCCAAAGGGGGAGGGACGGGGGCATGTCATCAAGTTCATGATTATCAATAAGCTACTCTACAAAAGTTTCATGACTTTGGACATATCTCATATAGCTTTCAAAGTGTGCGATGATTTGTATCCATGTTTAGTCGATACTTGTGTCTTTTGTTGCAAAACTTTTGGTAAAGGCATGTTTATCTATGTGCAACATATATGACAGTGATAATTTGTATGAAAGTGGATTTTGTCATATTTTTGCGCGGTTTCACCAGGTGACCCAGTGACTTACTGAAAATGTAAAACATTGTGATTTACAGCCAGATTAAAAAAAAAAGAAAAAAAAAGGAAATGCCTTAACATTTCTATTACTATTACTCTGGATTCATCAGTCAATTGATACAAACAGCATCCTTCTCATCGGCTTCAAGCTCGTACAACACGTATGAATTCTTATAAGTCTTACTTTTACCATTTTTCACGTTGTACGTGTATCTCCAGCTTTATTAAAAGAAATGTTTCCTATTGCATTGAGGCTTCGCACTAATAGAATTTTCATCAACACACTGGCTTTTTTTTTCGCTAATGCGAGAAGCATGAAGACTGAATTCAATTTGCTGGCAAAAAAGCAGTCTTAAGTCAGATTAAAAACAAAACAAAATACATAACATCATTTTCTGTTCCTGTTCCAAAAGGTCCCTTCCCTCCACTTCAGCAGCAGCTTTCCTTCATGTTAAACAGTGGAAGGGAAATAACATACAATCACTGGAATTTGGACGATTTGAGGAAGATGTTTAATCAAAAATATGTTCTGATCACTACAGACAAAGCTGCAGCTATTAAGGAACTCCTGAAGGAAGTCTGATGCAATTTCAAGACAGGCTTTTAGCGACTGGCAGTGTATAGTTGCAGGGCAAACAGATTTGACTGCACACAACCCATACCAGTGGCAGATGTGGGCCATTATATATCAGACACTTGTAATGTTGTGTTTCTTGGTGACTAGGAATAAGAAGCATTCTCAAAAGACATCGACACAGTTTACAACAAACGTGAGACTTACCACGCTTCAGTATGAAATGGAGCCGAGATCCTGTTTGCTTTAAAGTTAATCAACTGCAATTTCACACTATCCTAGTCCAGAATTTTTGGTAAACGCATAGAACACTGTGAGTGTAAGCGAGTTTTGTGTGCTTGTTTTACACTTTTATCCCTGATCTATATTTTCAGTGATCACATTACATACCTTGAGTATCTGTATTATCACAAGGTAGAAAATGAAAATAATGTACTGGAAACGAAAGAAAGTTTTCTTGAAATTAAGTGACTTTGATTCATGAGATTTTAAACTTATCTTAGCCAAAGGTTCAAGACAGCAAAAAAAGGTTCAAGCTAATATTGCAAATAGTCATCATTTATCTTCTGCCGTCCGGTCGTCAATCATGCATACATTTTCAAAAATCATTTTCAGATTCTCTTTAAAAACCCCATGTAATGACAGATTTTCAACAAACTAGGCGAGTAGCATCCCAAGGATGATAGACTTTCAAGGTGTTCAAATAGACACCATGTCCAAAAGGTCCCAGAACCCCGAAATTAAGGAATTTATCATTAAAAAAAAAACTCCCCTCACACACACACACACACACACACACACACAAACACACACACACACAAAGTAGAACCAGGTGTAACAGAGCTAGGTATAATGTACAAGGTTGAATATCTTGGAGACTGCATATAGTTTTAAGTTTACTTTCGCAATTTTATCTTCTTTTCGAAATATTACACATTATATATATATATATATATATATATATACATATCATATATATATGTGTATATATATATATATATATCATATATATATGTATATATATATATATATATATATATATATATATATAATATATATGATACTTGTAGTCTGCGTGTTGGTACCAGTACAGAAAAGATGACGAAGTAGAGTGGTAATGCATTTCAGTCCAACAGTGCTATTTAGCCAGACCAAATTTTCGACGATCTTTCTTCACAATTGTCATTGTCGATCCTGAGGAAGAGGAATGTATCCGTCGAAAATTTGATCTGAATAAATAGCACTCTTGGACTAAAATGCATTACCACCCTACTTCGTGTTATATATACATATTATATATATATATATTATATATATATATATATATATATATATATATATATATATATATATATATATAATATATTACGTGTGGGCACTATGTCCCCCTCTGAATTTAGAGTTGCTTCTTTTCTAAAACTAGAAGAGCATTGAGTAAATACATCAGTGAGTGTATAAGCATACTTTCAATATACTCATACTTGGGGCTAGAGCCAAATAGAAACCAATTTTCACACGTTCATCTTCACAAAAGGTGTGTTCGATTTGTTACCAAACTTGGCTAGTAGAATATTGGTAAAATGGGTACCATCTACCCCCCCCCCCCCCCCCCAGACCACAGGATGCCCAAAGGTACCTAAAATCTGATCTAGGTGCGGCAGTCTTGGGGCTGGGACCAAATTATTGGGGACCAATTTTGATTTTTGATCCTCTTTTTTGAAAACACATGGTCAAATTAGTTTTCAACAAACTTAGTATTGTAGGTGCATTTATCGCTAGTGTCATGTATATCATGAACATCATGCCTCCCTGGGCCCTGGAAGTCCCTAAAGGCTTCCAGATATGGCCCTAGGGGTTCCCAAAGTCTTCAAATTTCCTCTCTCCCAAGTAATAGTTTGTAAGAATGCATGGAAGGTGAACTTGAGATACTCGGGTGAGGGATGGACCCCTGGGTCCTTTATTCAGAAAGTGAGTGAGAGACATGGTACCCTGATATGACAAGAACATTCTGTAAACAAAATGTCCAAACTCATGAAAATTTTGTAGAGTAGCTTATGGATGTAAGCTACTCTTAATTTGAATAGATTTATGTATAAATACATTATGCAAATGTTTAGTGAAATATAGGTAATTATTCCTGGTTGGAACGTATTCTATATCAGTGATTCTCAGCAGTAAAATTAAGACCACAGACACCATCACAGGGTACCTTTTACAGATAGATATATAAGCCTGTAGAGGCATAATGGCGGCCATTTGCATTTAAATAAATGCAAATATATGCAAAAAAATGTATAAAGGGAAGCTTGAAAGTTATTGTTTATATCATAATTCTATTCCCTGACCTAAAAAAAAAAAAAAAAGGTTTAGACACCAGAATTTATTTTCTGCGGGTTTAATGTCCAGATATAGGGTCTTATTCCTGAGTGTATATCAATGGTATACGAAGATACAGCTATCACAGGCAATATGGCGGTCATTTTGCATGTAATTATATGCAAATGTATGCAAAACCAATAAAAGGGTGCTTGAAAGTTGCTACAGATAACATAATTGTATTGCTTGACCTAAAAAACATAAGATTAGACACCGGAATTTACTTTCTGTGGGTTATATATCCCGAGATATAGGCACAAATAGGTTGTATGGCGGCCATTTTGAATTTATACAAATTAGACACTGATCCACCACTCGAATTTTAGGGAACTTTTAATATGTTATTTTAATAGCTCTTCCGGGTCAAATGCAAGTGGAATCGTTTCTGTTGCAATTAGTTGTGGGTTAACCCCCTTTTTGTCGTATTTTGACTGGACTAGTAACAAGCCCGAGTAGCTTGCTCGGAAAGGTGTGACAGGGCCTAAACACGGTTGCGGGTAAAAAAAATATGCGTGCACACCTCCGGGCGACTACTTTTGAGATACATGCTAGGTACTGTCATTTGCGGATATCTACGGGGACCTCCGGGTAGTCAAAATTGTTCTTTGCAAGTCGCACGCAAGGCTGGTGTGACACGGCCTTAAGACGCATCGGAAACTCGCCAAAATTCTTGTCCGCCCGCTAAAATTGTTCTGCGTGCTCGAAAATCCCCAAATGCATCGAGCCCCCGTATTTTGCCCGGACAGATGTGACAGGTCCAAAACTTGGCTGCAGGTAAAAGAGTATTTGCGTGCGCAACTCCGGGTAACTACAAGTGACATACGTGCTAGGTACTGTCATCTGCGGGTCATCTGCGGGTCATCGGGGACCTCCGGGTAGCAAAAATTGTTCTTCGCCAGTCGCACGGAAGGCTTGCCCGGAAAGGTGTGACACGACCTTTTAATAGGCGCAACACGGAGAGCAAACCCCGTGTAGCCTCCTGTGTATAGTCTCCAAGTAAACTTCACCCTGCGATTGGCCAGGGTAGACGCACGATTTGCCGCCAGAGAATACGGGGTAAGTTGTTTATTAAAGATTATCTTTACCATTGGTAGTAGCGATTTTTGGGGGTATTTTTGTGACTAGTTGTTACAAAGAACATTTCCTTCTTTTGATCCATAATAGTTCAGAACTATATATCAGATTACGCTGACTTTGATATGAACAAACTAATAGCCGAATAATGCACAATTTTGAGGTGATTCAAAATGAGAGCTTAAATCAATTTTACTAAATTAAAGATTTATTTTTAAGTTAGGATTTAGATTTTGCTCTATTTTCAACCTTCTTTACAAAACTTAGGATTTGCACAGGGGTCAATTGGTGTGCATGGGAGTGTGTCGTTAACACCCAGACAATGGTCCTAAACAATGACCAGGTAATGAATGCTCAATTGCATATTCATGAGAAATTCCACTTTCACAGCAAGTCTTTATTCATCCTGAATGTAGTGTATGCAAATAGATCAAATAAATGAACACATGAGCTTGCTTTTTTTCATGTCCACACATTTTACCATTCAGATAAATTCCGATTTCCAGTGTTCAGGGCAATCCATCATGAATTATTGATAAAAAATTCCTTGGAGCAAGTGACCAGAAGCCTAGTCAGCAGAGCTCTGAAAAGGTGGTATTCATGTCTCTTGTTCAGGGTCATTGTATGTACATAATCGCATACAATTCACCTGTGTGAAGTTCTATTTTGTACACAGGTTAAAGGGGCATTCCGGACGATTTTCATAATTTCACATGTATAGATCCGTAAAATTTATTGTGGTCCTTGAGCAGAAAAACCAATAAATTGAAAATCTTAAACAAATTACACTGAACAGTGATGGTGACATCAGAGCCTCATATATTTCAGAAATGTAGCAGTGTAATTCCATTACAATACCGCTTGCTCAACAAGTTCACCTGTGAAAAATCCATGAATACCTTCTTCTTTTGTTCTGCTTCCTTGAGCCCCAACTCATGCATTCTTATGGTGAGGCTGTCATGTTATCATCCTTGTTCATTGCAATTCATAATAAATTTTGAAAACATTCTCATTACTTATCCCAAACACTATAAATTCTGAAACTCTGTACTCAGTTTGACTAATTTATAGTTGTTCAAATGTAAAAGTCTGAAAATCATCCGGAGGTCCCCTTTAACATTTGACCGAAATCTGGAACTTAACTTTAAAATTAATCATGGATTTAATGAAACTTATTCATGCTCTCATATTCAAATTGCCTCAAACTAAATTGTACACCATTCAGTTATTACTCACATCAATGATAGTAAATGGCGTGTGAACCTAACAGGGGGTCAGTGTGTATTTACTCGAAGGGGTATTGACACATTCGACGGAAACAGAATATTCCACGGACAAGTAGTCATGACTTTGTGACTTTTATTTTTTTTTTTTTTTAGTATTGCGTACCCATGCATTGATCTACATATCTTTCATTTTCACAAATAAGTAGTGTAGAAATACTCTTGCTCACTTACGCAATTGTGAGAACGGAAGGATTTGCTCGAATTTAGACAAACGCAATGATGTGTGTGTGTATGTGTGTGTGTGGGGGGGCGCCCATTGATTTGCTCGCTTTTTTTTTCTGGTTTCTGTTATATTATAATTATATCATTATGTATAGTTTATGTTCACAAAAACTTAATAAATAATAATTGCAGTAATTTCCGACTCATCCTAAAGTAATTGACAATTAGCAATGTAAGGAAAAAAATAGCAGGTTCACCTATTTGGAGAAGTTGCAAATTATTTTTAAAGTGACAAACAGGAAAAGCATATTTTTTCTGTTTTATATTGTTATATTTCAACACTTTGGATACAACTGCACATCTGTAAATGGAAACACACAAAGACACACGCAAGCCACACACACAAACACACACACACACACATATATATATATATATATATATATATATATATATACACACACATATATATATCCAATCTTATAATACATTCTAATCTTTACTAACGATACAGACTAGCTAGAAGAAACGGTCACTAAACGATAATCATACAGCGCATTGTGCGTGAGTTGTTGTTGTTCCTGCTGCTGTTGTTGTTGCTGTTGTGCTTTACTCCGTTTGGTTATCAAAATTTGGTATTGTAGGACAATTTGAATTCCGATAACACATCAGTGATTCCACTGAGGGCTTTACTATTATACCGCTTTTTATTTTATTGTGTATCTATTCAATGCATTTTTTTTTAGATTATGTATTTGCGTATGTTGCAAACAAGCATGTGTATGACGTACAATGACAGTAATAATAGTGCATCATCATACCTCTGTATATAATAATTATATTGTATATGCAAACAATAGTATACTGATGTTTCAATAAATACATTCCATCCGTATTTGTATCAACAGACAATAAAGCTGTAGAGGACTATATTTGATATAATCAAGTAAAAACTATATATCTATATACCTATTTCACCTTGCAGACACAAACAAAAACGCACATAATTATTAGCAACCTTTATGCACTCAACCGGAAAATTTCGGAATGTGTTGCGACACGGATTGTCGCCCCTACACGGATTGTCGCCTCCTGCTCGGGGCGACAATCCGTGACGGGCGTTGGCGGCACGGATTGTCGCCCCCTACACGGATTGTCGCCCGCCCTCGAAGCACATTTTGCTGGGTAATATCGTTCTGGACGTAATCATTGAAATACTAACACATAACTTACATGGCTACATTCATGCAAACATGCCATGTAAAAAGTCATGGTGAGGTTTCAAGGAAGTGTGTATGTGCGCGTGCACATGATAATTTAGTGTCCGTTTGTGCGTGCGTGTGTGTGTGTGTGTGTGTGTGTGTGTGATGGAAGAATGTGTTTATTATGTCAGTTTTTTGCGTATGTGTTTTTTTAGCTGCGCGTGGGGAGGGATACCTAGTAAGCTGTTGCTGGCATAAACGTTGATATTGATTTTATCAGCAGCTTTGAATTTGATGAGTTTGTTTGGCAGATTTGTATATTAATTCGGAGTGGAGCTTGCGTGCGGGCGGATGCTGCTTTTCTGCATGCGGTCCATTATGTCTTATTTATCATTATTGGGAAATCGTTTCATCAGGAAGGATGTGGTATCGGTTCGGGTGTGCGTCGGTATGTGGGAAGGGGGTTACATTTCGTTATTGCAAAAGTTTGTTATTCTGAAGGCTCATTCGTCCGAAGGCTCATTCGTCCGAAGGCTCATTATTCCGAAGGTTCGTTATTCCGAATTTCATTTTTGGATCAACGAACCACTAGGTATAGGGAATTGTGTGTTTCGGATAAATGAAGCCTCGGAAAAAACAAAACTTCGGAATAACGAATCTTCGTGAGTGTGTGTGTGTGTGTGTATGTATGTATTTGGGTTGGTGAATGTGGGTGTGGGATGATTTAGGTTTTGTTTAATCATAGGTTGGTGAGTTGGGGATTGGATTTGAAGAAGGATAGTTATAAATGGTATGACGGATGTTGGTAGGATTCAATATTAGGATAGATGTAGGCCCTAGATTTGTTTCGGTTGGGGCGGGGAGGGGGTGGTCGGGTTTTTATGACTGATTTCATTCTAGATTTGTGTAATGTATTTGTGTGTTTTTTTTTTAATGTATATATGCCCTTGTAAGTAAGAAGGTGTTACATGATCCAAACCAATATATTCAAGGAATATAGGTTTGGTAGGGCCCTATACATGTCAAAACTTTCTCGTGAAGAAATTATTAGTATGGTTGGTCTATAATCGAGTTATCTATGTTGAAGTGAGATTATTTGTGGTATAAATTGACAAATGGATTTGTTTGTGTTTCGAATTGCCATTTGTAACTTTTTTTGTTCATGTTGCACCCAGAATGGGTCGATTTATGAATGATTTGAATGAAATCAGTAAATATCAAGGAAAAAAAAGTGTTGAGTTGGTTTATTTGCATTATGAGGTTTGTTTGAGTGTTTGTTGGTGTTTGTAGGTATTACGTATGTATTAGCGGTATGCAATGGCAGTTCGTTTGTGCTAAAATCAAGTAACGATTGACAAATTTTTTACGGCGTGTGGAAATTATTCGCTCATGCATAAAGCATGCCAAACCTATTCTGGGACAAAGAATAGTGGTATGGACGTTCTAGTTTATAAGACTGATGGAAGAAAATGACTGCAGTGAAAAATGAACAAAGACAAATAACATTTGGGGAGGGTACCTCCCTCGTATGTATTTTCTCTCGGTCTCTCTCTCGCCTAGCCCGCCTCACCGCTGATATTGGTTGACACACCCATACTATTTTTAGATTAACGCTGGTGTGAATTCTTTAAACACGTGCTCATACACTGGGAAGGCGTTTGTATTGCCACAGTAGCGCCACTATATTCCACATACACACGTAAGCATACAGGCACACGTATACACACATACAAACAAACCACTACCACTATACAACCACCACACATGCATAGTTTCTACATATTGTATTACTAAACTCCAAACACACACACATACACACACACACAACAAATCATACACATCACATATCATGCAGCTCACAATACACACACACACACGCACACACACACACACACACACACACACACACACATACGCATAACTTACCAGTCATACCCATCCCACCAAAGCTTAACACCGGAGGAAGCACCCCGAGCCCGGGGCGACAATCCGTGACGGGGCGACAATCCGTGTCGCAACAATTTTTTTTGCCAACACGGATTGTCGCCTTTGAGGTCAAAAACTGGGAACTGCACAAGCGTCACGGATTGTCGCCAGGCGACAATCCGTGTAGGGGGCGACAATCCGTGCCGCCAACGCCCGTCACGGATTGTCGCCCCGAGCAGGAGGCAACAATCCGTGTAGGGGCGACAATCCGTGTCGCAACAGGAATGTTTGTCAATGAAATGCAGCATGCCATCTTTGTGATGTTATTGGGCTTTGGAACTTGCTGTGCACGTGACTTTAATATTGATGTTAAAGCATTGTTCAAAGGAGAAGTGATATTTGAGATCTATATTAGTTTTGTTCTTGGACAGTTGTCACAATTGCTTAATACCTTCACTACCTGTAAATCGTTGTGATATTGTTCTTCATGGATTTATCATCGATTCATTAAAATATGTAATTCTATATTACCATAAGGGAATATGACCATTGGTCGAATTTATTTCTTTATCTTAGCTATACCGACGTTCACAACTTTGAAACAATAATTACGGCATCACCTGCTTATCATTCATACAGGCAAATAGACAGATGTTTGTATAAGCTGCTATCCTTGTCTATTTAAAGTTACACCTCGTAGCCTTACCCAGGTGTGACAACATAATATTATAACGGTACAAACACACAACAATGACTCGAAGATTTCTTGGATATTCAAGTGAAATAATTTATTGTTGGCTTTGTAGTCATCATTAACAATTCAATTTCTAAACCTCGAACTTTTATACTCATTACCATTGCATGAGTGATAAACTTTGTTCATCTTAATAACTACTCAAATTACACAGCAATCACTTAGAGGGCATCCACAACTGTAGACGAGAAGTACTTAATTGTTTTCGTTATTATAATACGGATGTGTAAAGAAGAAGATATAACTCACTGACCTCACACTTTGACCGACCACTGCAGGTTATAGCAATGACGTATTGAATACCGTGTGCACGACTTTCCAATTGTTCGAACAGTTTGATAAAGCACGTTAAAAGAAGACCACGCGTTCTATCGCTTCTAGGTAATATTACCCTTTAAAAGGGTATATGAAATATGAAATAAGGTCGTGTTGGGGTGGATGTTATGGTTGATTTGGCTTTCAGTAAAAGCATTTAAGACTCAGATAAACAAGATCCAATTGGAAGTCTATCAATCGGAAACCTATACATTTCACCTTCTGTAATTTGCGACCGAAAAAAAATGCCCACTATTCTGCAATTTCCATTATAAATGAGTCATCAATCAAGCTGAAAATTAGATCGCAGATAATCGCGGATAATTCCGGAGAAATATCCCTCCCTTCTTCAGTTTTGAAATTCTTAATGGATCTTTGTCCGTGACAAGAAAGCTGTTTTCTTTGGTTATTTCTGCGGTGTGTAGACGGTCTTTCCTACAGTCTCAGACCATAATAAAGAGTAAGAATAATAGCTCCAGAGCAACGGTCTAGACACACGATGACAGTAATTGAAAAGTATAGTGATACCAGATGTGTCGAAAAAAAAAACAGTTTGTTTTAAGCTTCGAATCTGCAATCATACAAGATTTGAAATCATGATCGCTATCTTATCATTAGCCAAAGAAAAAACAAATAAGGTCGACAATGACATGCAATCAGGTAAAAATCACTGTCTTAGTTAAAATACCCTTAAGAATACATCGATGTCAGTAGATATCGAAGTCAGTAGCTAGTCCATCTGATTTTTACAATTTTTTTTTCATTCCAGCGGGGTCATATTCATTCAGACGAGTTTTCGGCTTCGGGTTCGGGATCGGCTTCCTCCTCTTCTACGTCAGTTCTGCGTCTGCGACGACGGGTTTTGTTCATGTCCTCGCCTTCCTCTTCCCCAACATCCCTGCGTCTGCGGCGTCGCTTGCCATTGATTTCACGTCGACGACGCACTTCAACCTAAATCCGATTTCATTTGACACAAAAGCAAGAGAATAGTGGGAGATGGATGAAGATTGACTTATGAATTTTCTTCACTTTGTCTCCCTCTACAAATGAAATGTGTAAGCTCGCAAATAGTGTTCTGCAATTAACAAACATGTCGGGAAAAGAAACCACTGGACTACCCAGGCTCCGACATTGTTATGTAAAGTAGTCCAAGGCGGACAAGGTATTGATAACAAGGTTAAAGGTTGAGGGGTGAATTTTCTTTAATTTCTCTCCCTCTACAAATGAAATTTGTAAGATCCCAACTGCTGATCCGACATGTTTGTTAGATTAAAGATAAGCAGTTGCGATCTTACACATTTCATCTGTAGAGGGAGACAAATATTGAAGGACATTCACGCTTCGTTTGACATGTTTGAAGATTTGTCTATAAAATGAGCTTCATTTATACCCTTACATCACCGAAGTGATTTATATTGAAGAATTTGATAAACTATACATCGCTTGACAATATTTCGTCGCACAGTTTACATTACAATTTTCGATGATGAAAGTATTACTGTCATGGCGCTATTCTGTTCCCACTATACCTGGTGATTTTGGCTAAAGAAATTGTCCCAAAAGTATATCTTATGAACATTTCTTATCCGTATCGCTATTACAATCAACATATCGGGGACTATTCTGTATGAGGAACGGTCTAAATATCGTAATTCCGTAGTAACGACAGAAAACTTTCGAATTTAATACAAAGACAACAGGGAACTCATTAAAGAAAGAAAAATTAAAAAGGATGATAATGATGAAATCTTGTCTTTACCTATTTTTTCTGGAAGGATTCCGGTTTATCAGACTTACCGGTAAAGCGTCCAAAGCTTGGATGTAGTAAAGTCCATTTGCTGCACAGCGTAGAAATGCAGACAAAAAATTGACGTTAAGTGTTTTATATTGTTCGATTAGAAACATTTTTCTCAATCTGGCAGGATAAAAAAAAGTTATCAAATTAACAATCAAATAAAAAGAGAATAAAGATACACTCAAGATGCCTGTGCATATGGTATTTAGATGATTGTAAACCAGTTCAAGTCACATGCTAACATTCTGCACAAACACGGTACATTGTAAACATTCCAGTATTTTGAGGATTCAACAGAATTAATGTAGATGTCCAGCTTTTTGATAAATGATAAAATATTATGTGTGGGTTTTTTTTTTCCAGTCAATTCAATTATTGTAATGATCTCACCAATGAATCCTGCAAATTTACCAGGGTCAATGATTTTTGGAGAAACAGAGATGTCGCAAGATTATCTTGTCCGCATTTGCGACTAGGAATTAATAATAATAATAATAACAATAATAATATATATATATACATACATAATCTATAGCGCCATTCTCTACTCTGATTAAATGTTCAAGGCGCTTTACATCTGGCAAAAAGACTGAAAATACATACACCGTAATAGAAGAAGATGAAAAAGAAGACATGAAAGTCTGCCTTAAAAATGCACTGCTAAACAAATAGGATTTTAGATTACTTCTAAAAGACTAACTTAACTTATTAACAAAAGAGTTCGTTAGAGATTGGATCACAAAGAATCAGCTTTCATGTTTACAACTCATTGACTGTGACAGAATTATGTCAATTTATTCATTTATGTAGGTACGTATTTATTCATTTTTTTTTCCGTTTTATTTTCACAGGGTAGCCCTGTTAGTTACAAAACTGATTTACAAACGAGCCCTGCAAATGTCATGGTTGATCACATTTTCAAAGTATAACCCCTCTTCTTCAGTTTTGTTTTGTTTTGTTTTTTTTCTGGAACACGTGGAAGTAAATTACACGGACATACACACACACACACACACACACATACGTATGGATTATATAAATTCAACGGAAATGGAAGTTATTCTGCCTGTAGTGAAATGTAAGACGTTACCAAAATATAATCTGAACTTTTTTGATAATCCTATTATAGATATTACTCTGTTGCTGCATGACCTTCATGGGTTTGTCCATCATCAAATTGATACAAAGATTTTATTGCCAAGGTCCCCTTTTTGCCATCAAATACTTTATTCTATTTCATTTGTGTAGCAGATATTGCAATATTTTGCAATATAAAACTGATGTTGTATAGATTTCCTTTTCCACAACACCAAAATTTAATTTTGACTGGAGCATGATATTGTCATATTACTAATGTTTCCAAGTCCATCAACATCAGTACACAATCAAAGTATAGAGGAGAGCAATACGAATGATACCTAGTCCAGTGTTAGGGCAATAGTAGCTATAATCGTAGCAGCAGTCGTTGAACCGCTCACACGCTGCATCGCAGTAACAGTCTGATGAAAGGCAGTTACTTCCGATACAGTTACATCCAAAGCCGTAGCAGCTTCCGGCGTAGGGCATTGGAGGTTCTGTGAGGTATATCGGTCCTCCTTGGGAAAGAGAGAACACCGGTATTCAAACTTGGTACAGAGAAACCCTTTCCTGTACCAAAATCACCTTATAGGCACATTTTCTTGATTTTCCTCATATCATATTTCTATAGATGGGGAACGCAATCACCATTGTGTTACAAGTACTGGAAATGCGCAAAATATGCCTTTTTTGTTCTCAACCTTTATGACTGCGTCATATTTTACTTTCGTTCCTTTTTCACTCCCTGATATTTAAGTTACAAGTATATGTAGTTTAAAATGAATGAAGTATTTAGGGCATAATTGTTAATATTCTCATTTTCCCACATGAAAGAGGGGGAAACTTATTCCACAGTAATGTTAGTCACTGTTATCGAAACAGTCACTGAACCCATCACATTCCCAGTTGCCCGGTATACATTGTCCGTTTTTACCGACAAATATGAAGATAATGACAGAGTCTTAAACGTGCAATGTATAACAAGCATATATTTCATTTTAAATATGCGTATGGAATGTACTTTACATTCTGATACGCACAATACACGGATATTACACGATGCTTATAATATTATATGGAAGTAAAAAGAAAATACCGCATGACAATTCGTCACTCCCGTCGGAGCAATCGTTCCATCCGTCGCATCTCCACGAAGCTGGTATACACTCACCATTCCAGCACTGGAATGAATTGCCACCGCAGGTGACTGTGTAGAAGATTGACAATGAGAACACATCAAGAAACGACAATAAACCGAGCTATATCAATAACATTTTCGTGTCAATCTAACTATTGCATAGTGCATAGTACCTATTCCGAAAAGAAAATGGATCCGAAAGTCTTCATGACGAAAGGCGGAAAGGCGGAAATGAAGTGAAACATATGTTTTTGTTGAAAAATGAAATAAACTTTGAATTGAATTGAATTGAAAGTTTCTGAACCGCCTTTTACAAATCACCAAGCTGGGGAAAAGAAACGTTACAACGCACGATAAGGAAAAAAGGTCAAGCTCCAACGTCCTCGGATTTTTTTTTTTGTGTGTTTTTTGTTTGTTTTTTTACCCAGCATGTCCCTTTCACAACCAGGGTGTTTCAATAGATGGGTAGCTGACAACACTGGGCTATGATAGTAACGAGGGCCCTCTAGTACAACAGTTGCAACACTGAAGATGTAATATTCCTTGATAAGTCAGAACACATAATAGATACTTTGCACGAAATGCACATTTATCACTTTCCATAATGATCAGAAGTCTGGATGTTCATCCAGCTATTCTTACTTTAAAGATGGTCACGACAAACAATAAAACGCAGCTTTGAGGTATTGTATTTCGCCTGTTGGGAAATGGGACCACAAAAAAAAAAAAGAAAAGAAAAATAGGTTGATGGTTATGATGGCTAACTTTATACCACAGTGGTCTTCGTCGCTGTTGTCGGAACAGTCAATTATTCAATCACATTCCCAGTAGTCTGGTATGCACTGACCGCTGTTACATTGGTACTCCCCTGAATTACAATATCCTTAAGACATAAAGGTACATAACAAACTCACATTTAGCTTTTCGAGAGTGCGGGTTTCAAATGACACTAGATAACTTGCCTCATCACACGAAATGTCTCGGAATTATGTATCTAACCCTATATACTAGCTTCGCTCAGCTTCAAGTTTGATGTAATGTTTTGTTTTTTTAATCAATATCAGTCATTTCCAAGACTTTTCTTGGTTTTGTATTGTAAAGATGACATATAGCAATAACCAAAGGTTCAGGAAAAGATATTGAAAATCTAATAGTTTTTTTTTTTTCTCTACAGTCACATTAAATTCGTTGAGTGCGCATGATGACAGTAAGGGAGGTTTACATACCATTAATACCCGGCGTAGTCTGGAACCAACTCCTCGTTGAGGAGTCTAATACATGGGTAAAAAAAAAAGAATTATTATCAGTCCTGAAAGTCTTTACGTGTAAAAGCAACATTGTACCTTTAAAATCTGAGAATAAAAGTTAACTATCAATTGCACGCTTAAGATGTCAGGCTCCTGCATTTGCCCTCTTTACCAGGAATTAAGAGTTTTGTTGAATCCCAATACCGTAATGTCCAAAAACTTATAGATTGTCGTAACTTTTAAAAACTATGAAAGTGCATGCTTACGATGACAGGCTCTTGTACTTCCCTCTTTATCGGAAAACAAGTATTTTGTTGAATCCTTTGATCTCAACATCGTTTTGTCCAAAACTTACAGATTGAAGATTTGAATTCATTTTAGAATGTTATGCTCTATATGCATACGCTCTGGTTTCTCGGTATCTCGCAAAAAGTGAAAAGCCCAATCATCATCTCCACCAATACCATTATCCTTTTAAGTATCAACAACATTTAATTTGAAAACTAGCAAAATTATACGTGTATGGACAATAAGCTGTAATGAGACTCTTAGGACAGATCAGGGCACCGTTTGATGAAAGTTGCCACCTATGACAAGTTGCTAGTCTCTGATGATTTAAATAAAATCCTGGGTTCTGATTGGCTGAGAAGCTCTGGTCAGTGACTTTCTACCATGGGCCTACAACGATCGACCTACAACGATTGGTAATTGTCTGGGACTGACAGTTTGTCACTACTGAAAACTTTAATGAAACCGTGGATCCTATCCGAAATCATGACTTTGTATATCGAAGGCCTCTCTCTGATAAGTGAATATGAATGGCAGTGAAATCAACTCTCATCATGTTTATCGTCTTACATGTATGTGTTATACCGGTAAAAAAAGTGAATAATGAGAGTGCAAGAGGAAAGTGCCATCAAATGTACATGAGCTTTGTCCTCTGATATGGTGTTATAAACCTACAGAAAAAATATAACGGGTCGCAGTTTTCCAGGGGAGGGAGGGGGATGCCCCGGAGAGTATTGTCCTGGGAGGGTAGTTGTCCAGTGGGTAGTCATCCGAAGGTAGTTATGGGGGAGGGGTTTACCGGGTGGCAGTTATCCGCGGATTACATTGTAGTTGTGGGGGGGGGGGGGGGTAGTAAAATCCGAGGGTAGTTATCGGGGGGGGGGGTAGTTATTCGAGGGTTCTTATCTGGGGGTAGTTCGGGGGGGGGGGTAGTTATCCATGGGGGTATAACTGTCCTAGGGGGAATTGCCCTCGGGGATAGTTGCCCTATAAAGAGGGTAGATGTCCGGGGGTACAGTTGTCCTATGGCCATGGGGTAATTGCCCTGGAGGGTGATTGCCCTAGGAGAGTTGTTGTCCGGGGGTAGTTGCCCTTGGGGTGTTACAGTGCCTTGATACGGATAATAAATACTTGGCACGAAATGCATAATAGGTATCATTTTCCATAATGACCCGAAGGCTAGATGTTCATCCAGCTATTCTTACTTTACAGATGGTCATGATATACAACAAAGATCAGCTTTTGAGTATTGCATTTTGCCTGTCATGAAATGGAACCATCAAAAAAAAGAAAGTTAGGTTAATGGTTATCATATAGTGGCAAACTTACCGCAATGGTCTTCGTCGCTGTTGTCGGAACAGTCAGTTATTCCATCACATTCCCAGTAGTCTGGTATGCAGTGACCGTTTCTGCATTGGTATTCCCCAGAATTACAATATCCTGGACATAAAGGTACATGATAAATTCACATTTATCTTTTCGAGAGTGCGGATTTTATATGAAACTGATATATTGTAATATACGCGCCTCATCACACGAAACAATTCGGAATTATGCACCCGCCTTGATGCTAGCCTTGCTAATCTTCAGGTTCGATGTAATGTTTTTTTTTTTTTATCAATATCATTCATTTCCAAACCTGTTATTTTATTTGTACAGAGGAAAAACAGCAATAACGAAAGGTTCGGAAAAAGATATTAAAGATCTAATGATCTCTTCTCCTATTGAGTGCGCATGAAAAATAGTACTTAAAATATGAGGGAGGTTTTAAACATAATTTCTAAATAGATCTATTTGTCTTACCCGGCGTAGTCTGGTACCAACTCCTCGTTGAGGAATCTAATACATGGGCAAAAAAAGAAAGAAAAGAAAAGAATGGTTATCAGACCTGAAAGTCTGTACATGTGAAAGCAACATCCGTACCTTTAAAATCTCAAAATTGGAGTTAACAATCAAGTACATGATTCAGATGGCAGGCTCCTGCATTTTCCCTATTTACCGGGACTCAAGTGTATTGTTGATTCCTTTGATATCAATATTGTTTTGTTCAAAACTTACTGATTCTCGTGACTTTTTATCCTGTGAATGTGTTATCATTGTTTATATATTGTAATGAAAGATACCTCTGTTTTTATATCCACGTATGATTTCTTTGAAAAAAAATGCAGAGATAAAATCAAACTGAACTGAACAAGACGTTTTGAAGTTTTGAAGATTCCCGTTGAATTTTAATTGTGTTTACACATGAGTTTGTAAATACTGTCTGTAATGTTATATGACTCCACTACAGAGTCAGGAGGCATTTGTAGCAGTATGTATTCATCTTTCATCAGGGTTCTAATGGCTTTGTGTCTATAAATCCAGTTTAAGAACCACCCATGAATCCATCAGCAATTTTTTGTTTATTTCGCTAGATCAGGTGGGGACAAAAAATGCTCATTGTTATTCATCCAGAGACTACTGGCACAAACGTGAAAAATATGAACTACTAGTCATAACAGAAGAGAGAAAAATACTTATTTATTGCCGAAGAATGAATTATACGTAAGAACCGTCTTATTCAATGAGTATCATAGAGTTAAAACGAAATCAGAAAGCTTACAAAATTTGATAGGATTCAACTACAATTAAACCACTGGAATTAGTGCGCTATTGTGCTATAGAATCAAAATGTTTGCTTTGAAAAAATATTATGTCCATGTTAATCACAAGCAATTTTTAACAATTTGCAGCTCATTGAACACTTTTTTATTCCTTTGGTAACTGAAGCATATACTCATGATTTGAGTACTCTGTGCTATTAGGCACAGCATTATCCCCCCCCCCCCCAGTCCTTTAGAGGTACATTGACGCCGTCGAACATGATAGCTTCCTCGCGAACATTTAGCATGTTTATCTGTTAAGTGCTTTTCGACCGGCCACGTGAAATAAATCCAAGCACACAAACAAACTAAAAAATTAAATGAAAAATCCCCATTGTACCATAAACATGCAAAGTCAGTCTACCCAGTCGGGACTGGGTAGGCCCTTTTCGGGGCCAAACATATACCATAGAAAGAAGCCTTCTACCATCCAACGTTCTACCGCCACTGAAGCCTTCAAAGATCTCTCACATTGACAGTATAGTTTTTCGGACACTCAACAGGTATTAAGATACGACCACATTAAAAAAAAAAAGAAGCAGTGTTGAATAATGGATATGGGCTCTGAGTTACCACAATGGTCTTCGTCCTTGTATAAGCATTATCATAACTATCATATTAACATGTCTAACAGCCGGTTTATCTGTTAAAGGGATAGTATAGTATTGGTGGAGATATGGAATGGGCGAAATAATACAGAGCATATAACCCTTCTTAAATGAATGCAAAAATTTATAGGATGAAAATCGGTTTTGCAATGGCAGAGACATCCAAAAACAAAGCAAAACAAAGATGGGTTCCACATTTTATTAGGATTGCTCTATTTTGGATATCTCAGCCATTCCAAAAACTGTTTGAATGAAATAAACATTGATTCTCTCTTGAAGTTGCATGTTCTTTCATATTTCAGAAGTGGTTTCTTATTATTTCACTTAAAAGTGTTAGAAACATTTAGGTCTCAACCAAAATTATACAACCCCTTTAACCCTGTTACAAAGCCTATTATAATGTATTTCCCTTTCCCATTTCTCTCTATGACCCTTTCCATACAGGTCGGGGGGGGGGGGGGGGACACATTGTGCCTCTATACTTTCTTCATTGTTCGATGAGTCACTGTCATATTTGGCACGTGGGTAGAACAGCTCAAATCCTGCATGGCTCTACTTTTGAACTTTCTCAAGGCTACCCGATGGAACGATGTTCACCGCAATATAAAGGAAACATAAGAAATGTGATAAACTCAGTATTTCTTTATAGCTTTTTTTCAAAATTTGACGTATAACTGCCATATCTAGCACATTAGCACATCAAATGAAAGTATTCGTGGTCCAACCCTTGAACTTCATTCTAATCCGGATAAGTGGATGCGATGAAAACATTGTTCTGTTTATGAGTGACATTTCACTGCATGGCTTTCATGCGATGAAGTACACTACTTTATCATCAATGATATAATGAATAAAATAAAATTAATGTATTAACGTATCCCGTAAAGCTATTCAGTCAAATGCAGCACATATTAAATGATCTGCAATTTCTGTCATCTGGTTATCATAATTTTGCCTGTTAATAGATTCAAGCTACATGAAAAATGTGTGTTTCACACTTTAAGCACTTACAGTGGCAATGAAAAGAGGCGAGACAAATAACAGAGTAATCTTGAAAGGATAATTCATAAACAGTCTTAGATCTCGGAACTTGCAACTGGATATCTGGCAAGTATGAGATTGAACATCACTTTTCTATCTATGAATAACGTCACACTTTTGGATTATTATTACATTTTTTTTCCGGAAATTTGTTGTGACAACAGTACAAAAAGTAACATTACGTCCCATGTCCGTTTCTCTCTGTCTTCCCTCCGGTGACAAATTAGATAGGAATAATATTTTGACTGAGCAAAACATAAAGAATAACTAAAAAACTAAAGGAAACATTTGCAACGGACAAATGAAAAGGGACGTATCAACGAGTACGTAGGCAGGGAACGCATTTTTTTTTTTCATTTCGTTGGCTCTTCTTGGGTTAACCCTTTGTGCGCCAATAAGTCAAATTTGCACAAATTTCACACACATCTATGGATGGGAAATTAATGCGGCAAGTAAAAGGTTATCGGTAATCAAGAACAGAAGGACTTAACGAGATATAGATTTAAAAAAAAATGTGTATGCTGTTTATTGTTTATCAGAAGAAAATCAAATAAATATGACATTCTGTGATACATTCTGACTTGCGGACTTTCCCGCTCCCGCTTACCATTACTGATGTCACAAAAAACCCCAGCGTCCTCGCTATGAGAACAATCGTGCGAGCCAAATCCATTGTGCGCACACTGGTTGATGTCAGTCTCGAAGCCATAGCATGCGACCTCGTCCATCCAGATCGGCCCGCTCCCCTGGCCGAAATGGGCCCATATCGGTGCCGACGTGGCGCTGTTATACCCGAGCATCTTGCAGATGACATGGGCGTCATTTATGTCCCAGTTATCATCGCATACTGTTCCCCACTGGTTGTTGACGAAAACTTCCACCCGACCTTCGCCGGACTGAGCTCCGATCAAACGGACTCCATCCACTCGTGGTGTTCCTGTGAGAGTACAATGTGGGCATACAGAAGTAAAAAAATAAACTGTCTTTCCTTTTACTATCTCATTCATATTATATCAATGCCGTTCTATGACATGCGCATGACAAGAAGGTCTGAGCTTAAAGTGTAGTTTTGATGAAAGCTCGGGTTCTGTCCTTAATAGTTGCCTGCTTTAGATTGACCACTGGTACTGGTTGTCACATAAAACACCCCCCCCCCCAAAAAAAAAAAAAATAATAATAATAATAATAAAAAATAAATAAATAAATAAATAAAATAAAATAAAAAATAACGATACCTCGCCATACCTGTCGATCTGTTTGGATTGTTCGATCAGATATCTAAGGATGAAGCTCAAGTTACAATCCACCGTCACTAAGGTTGATCATTACAATTCCATTTCTATTGCTTCAATTTGTACAAATTGCTTAAAATAATCTTTAATGTACATCCTTACACATGTCATACTTGTATGATACCATCAATAGCTGAGTATGGTAAAGGGAAGAGAGAATGAAAGCATACAGTTAATATCACAAAATCGTGACGTGTGAACGTGAGGGTAGTTGTATAACATAGTTTTCACAACTTACGTCGGATTTGCGTGAAATCTTTACAATTTAATGCCTTTGCCTAAGCTTAAACTTTTCACAGAAGAATTCTTGGCATGACATCGAATTGAAAGTTCAGTGAGGAGAGAAATGAACGCAGTTCGTAGGGCAAAATCAAATAAGCCCGTTATCGCAGTTCAATTAAATTCAATTCAAATGAAATTTTCTTTCAAAAAACACATTCATATTGTCGATACAAGTTCGAGGAGAACAATTGTTCAGAATTAATGTGTTATTGGAAAAGAGAGGCCCACGTAAAAGACAAGCTTGTAGAAATGTGGGTCACTCAATAGATCGAACTTACAATATGGAAAAAGAATGTAAAGTAAACCACACAAAGACGTAGGCAAGACAAACAACAAGCGGCAAAGGTAAGGGACATGTTAGAGGGGGACAGCAAGAAGGGAAGGAAAATAAAGAAGGATGGATGTTTGGTTTGGTTTGATTTGATTTATTTCTGCTTATTTTCGTTACATCATATATGATTGTGTACAAGTCATTTATGACAAACAGTATATTGACACATAGATTTTACTACAAAATAAACCAAATACAAATAGCTTAGGGAGCTTAAACAGAAGGGTCGCCAAAATAAGCCGAGGTTTGATTGTATGGAAACTCTATACTTAGCTACTCTAGATAGAAGGATGGATATAAATGAAGGAAATACTGCTTGTAAGGTAGCAGTGGTCCTGGGCACATGCAGAGTCATTCCAAGACACCATCCAATGTCATGATCACAGGTAATTGGCTTCGAAGTCATGCAGTGTGTGATGAAAACAAAAATATGTAATTCAAATATCATCTAAAAAACAACACAAATTGTCTTTAATCTTCTCTTGAACAGGTTGAATACACAAAGTCTTGGTGCATCGGAATAGATCATCATTTTGTTGATCTAAAAATCTTGGTTCTGTATAATCAAGGTTATTCTTAGCGAAGAAGGTGAGGAGAAAAGTAATATGAAGTCCATTGGACCTTCTTGTAGGGTACTGATTAAAAAAAATGTTTTAATATTCCTTGCTGGCATCGTTTCACTTTATAATTACATTACATTGCCAATAATCTGAAATGCAGGATCCATCGTAACATCGAAACTGTCAGTTACCACAGTTATGACATTCTACAAGGATTAACGTGAAAAATTGAAAACAACAACAAAGACTCTTCTTTGTTTCATTGTGTATTACAAAATTATATTATTGCGTTTTGACATATACAGGTAACCTTTATTATATACGATAATACACGACTATAATCACACAACAACATTGTAATCATAAGTCTCTTGTCCTTGCCAGGGGAAAAATTTGCTTTACGTGTTTCAGCACTTTTAACAGTTTCTGAACGTCAGATACAAAAAGAGTATAATACCCTTTTCATGTTTCTCGTATTTTAGAAAAACCGTGTATTGCTTATTCGGTGGATATGTCACCTATATGCTGAAAAAACCTACAGACCGAGTAACAAATCTCTAACGGTGTAAACTCCGTGCAAGGAAGCGAGTTTCGAGTCCATCCAAGATTTGTGTATAGTCGCGTCTTCGGCGCGTTATTTGGTGCAGGAGATCACGCTAAAAGATACAGGATACACTGTAGAAGAAGCGTATTGAATGACTATCCAAATAAAATGTCAGACAAAAAAAAAAGCACCAAGGAAATCATTGCAAAGGCTCCAGGAACAGTCAATTTATAAATGCAAAGTGAGAGAGAGGGAGAAAGCTTTGAAATATATTATGCAGTGACAAGAAGGAAAAACTAACAACTTTACCAGGAGTAGTAGAAACAAACAAGCCGCCAGCTGAGGAAGAAACGAGTAAAAATAAAAATTTCGTTCTGATAAGCTGCTCGTTCAAGTGACGAAATTTTAAATCATCAAACAACTCAAGTACAATGCGTTTATAAAACTACATACACATTAACCCGCTTATTGTTTTGTATCTCAAGTTTGAACATAATTATAACAGTATATTACCCATGATGCACTACTTTTAGCTTTAACATTGCATGGTTGGAAAAATATTGTGAAATTCCATATCTTTCTTCATGATCTTATCATGTTCAACATAGTTTTATCATTTATGGAGATACGTTATTACATTCCTAACAAATTATTTCTTGGCCTCTGGTCGAAACATTATTTACTACTCTATGAAAATCCTGTCCAGTCAGAGAGTTTTCCCGAGGGAAAAAGTAATATATAATATACATATATCACGCTGGTAATTTGCTAAACTTATCTCTAATACGTCACTCGCACACTCTTTAGTATATGGAATGGTGTCGCATCCGCTCATCACATTGACACGAATGCAGAGTGGTTTTTCCACCAAGAGAAGACTAGTTAGGTTTTCACGCACCTAAGGAATGGATATCGTGCACTGCAGACCATTCATTGGAGCGTGTAATATTGTGAGTAGAAGAAATGAACTCTATGAACTTCAAACAGTGATTAAATCCAACTTACTTTGCTGTTAGTCTTGAAATAATTTGTGAAGGATATAAAACAAATATGCCAGACCATTGTTCGTGGTACCGGTTAAACTTTGGGGCTGCACCTCTCAGAACATAGTGCTGTCGAAGGCACCTCATGTACGTAGTTTTAACCAGAACTTCTCAGGCCTGGTACATTATTTTTTGTATGATATACCTTTCAATATTGCACTTTGAAAAAAAAAAGAATGATTGACTTACAATAATTGGTATGCACATTTTATCTATGATATGTGAAATACGCGGATGTATCAAAAAAGGTTGATGAATAAAAAGAAAAGAAAAGAGAGAAATACCGCATCCAGATTCGTCACTGCCATCGGAGCAATCGCTCCATCCGTCGCATCTCCACGAAGCTGGTATGCACTCATCATTGGTGCACTGGAATGAATTGCCATCGCAAATGACTGTGTTGAGGAAAGAGACACAATATATGGTATTAAAAAAAAGACAATAAACAAATTTAAAGCAGTTAACATCTTTGCTTTATTCGAGGCAATCGAGGAGCGTATGCCTATTAAATTGGGGTTGTAATAGAATAAAACATGACAGAACCCTGCTGGTAAGACCACGGTGTTCCACTGTGAAAAAGCTCGAATTTATAAATGTGAATATCATTCCGCACCGTGGTGTGGTTTTGACAAAGAGTTCACGTAATAATGATCCATTTTCCCTGCTAGAAAGAACACAGTGTCCCACAGTGTGGAAAACACAGTGTGAACACAATGTGAAATCTCTTCACCCTGTTAAATTTGAGCGTTTTAGCAGTGTGAACACAATATGAGTCATGAATTCACAGTGTGCAACAAATCATTACTATATGAACACCGTGTTAAAACCACACCACAGTATAAAATCATCTTCACACTGTTAAACACTGTGTTTCTTTCCACTTTACACTGTGAACTGATGATTCACGATGCGTTCACGTTGTTAAAACACCTGAATTTAACAATGCGAATAGATTTCATAATGTGTTTACACTGTGTGTTTTGCACTGCGGGACACTGTGATTTTCCCAGAAAGGAAAGAACACGTAAAGAAGTATAGTGACTGCTGCATTTAGAGAGCAATCCTCACGCATATCTAAGCCAGTTTATTTCAGATTCTTCCGTCGTACCAACTTCAGCGGTTACACAAAATAGAAAAAGAAAACGAACTGAGCTTGTTGGTTTGTTTCATTGTTTGCTATTTGATGGTATGATTATGTTTGTGCGTTTACGTTTGTACATATTGTTATATACCATATAGACAGAATCCACTGGAAAGTGAGATGTCGTCCACGGCAATATCTCCTGTATAACTGCTTCCACATACACCTTCCATTATGATGTTGAATAGCTGGAAGTAGCTGTAGACATCCACCTGGAAAATTGCAAGTTTGATAACGTATCCTTGAGCTTTTTGAAAAAATATGATGGATTGTGATTACATCTGGGGGGAAAAAGTTGTTCCTGCTACATCACATGTAGTATAATATTCATATCGAAACCGCGGGTTTTGACAGGATGAAGTCCGCCCTACTTGGCCAAGTGTTACGTACGTGTTACGTTTCAAATACAGGGAATATTACGACTTCAAATTTGACTGGTGAACAGAGTAGCCTGAGCTGCTTCTAACACACACATTGTAATTCACAGTAATATTTAAACTAAGATTTAAGTATTCAAACTAATATAAATTTAATTTGTATATTGTCATGTTTGTTTGTTTGTTCATTTCCATCTGAGAAGATGGCTGGATAGCCCATATTCATCTACGTTAAGCTGGTCTTCCATAGGGTCCAGTTGGATGTGAGGTGGGACCACTTCACCGGGTTAAACACCCTGCTCTTTGCAATGAATGAATGAAGCGGGATCTTTGACGTGCATGAGTTGTTACTCTCTCATACACGGGACCTCCATCTTATGTCCTATTAGAGGGACAGAGTGTTTTGCCTCTTACTAGAGGGGACGGTATGCTTTAATACACACAACACTGCTCAGTCCAGGTTCGAACCCGGGTCCTTAGGATCGTGAGGATTGTGAAACTGACGCGCTACCGACTGAGCCAACTCACTGCCTTGTTGCATGAAATGCTGGTATCCTTTTTGCCTCACAAGCAAGCAGCTTTCGTATTGATAATTCTTTGTCTTTACTTCTTTCATTCAGTGAGCAGAATCTTCTTGCTCACTGGATCGCTTTGTAAGATCAAACTCTTCCCAAGATCACAAATAAGGGTTTTCAGTAAATGACGACTGATCGGAATGATTTCAAGTATTATTATTTTACGTTTTCCGCTCATTGTATTGTGATGGAAATAGATGTAAAACATGTTGATTTTTCATACATTTTCAAACTAAAGAGAATCATTCATACTATGCTTATTACGTTTTTATAGCCTTTGCACTGACAGGTATTAGACTTGATTTGCACTCATCATTCATGCTATTTTCTTGTACCTTTCATCCAGTGCTTTATATATCTATATATATATATATATATATATATATATACATTGTGAAAAAGTTAAAATATAGTTATGTGACAGTTTAGGCAACTTTTTGGTCCACTTTCTGGGATCTTGGTTCATAAAATTTCATCAAAGAAAAAACATATATAATTATATATACATGTATATGTATATATACACGTACGGGACGAAGAATCGAAATGTTATTAAAAGGAACAACTTTACTCATGTAAGAACTTACCTTTGCTCGCTGCCACATGTCGCCCCGTTCTCCATACATTGAGTACAACGTGTAAGTTGAATATCCCATTGTGTCTGCCATTATCACATTCAGGGTATTGATCGTGTTACCGTACATATGATACCAGAATGTCAGACAGTAGGGTTCGTTAGTGTTGTTAGCTAGGTAGGCAGGGCTCCTTAAACGTGCAACATCTCCATCAGAACGCGGAGAAGTTTCAATGTACATGTAATTTCCATCTGCAAGGGAAAGTGAGATATGATATGATATGATATGATTTGATATGATATGATATACAATATGTGTGTATATGGTATATATTCATGAACGGTACATTTGAAAAAAAAAATGCGTAAAGGCTCCTGGCTGGTGGGTGTGGAACTTGTTGAACAGTATTTAACAAAGTGAGCTGAAGAACACAAAAATGTCACATTTACGAACAATAAATCTAAAAATGTCCATCGCACACCAAAATAACTGCAAAACCGGGCTGATGGTGATCTACTGTGGAAAATCCAGTTACATCCATTAAAAAAGGGGTGATAACTGTGTAGCTATATAGCACTATAAAAATTAACTGGAAGAGTATTAACCAAATCTCATAGAGTATACAGATGTGAAGGGAATTTTTTTTTTCGTAGGGAGATGAAGGCGCAATTCATGCCGTTTCCAATGAGGCAGAGGCCGCGTGCTCATTATACTATACTTTATTTTCCTGGATACTATAATGGCTTTGAATGAGTATGAAGGCACACTTCAAATCATCTAATAGGTAGGTGAAGAGGTACATTACTTAGGGTGTTTAAACTTATATACCATTGGAAGTCACCAAATATCGTACAAGCGGTGTCTAGATGCTATTTCTAGCACTTAGAAAGTCATACGCACACATTGTAATGAGAATTTTGTGAATCATTTGAATGCATCTTTAGCTGAGTAAAGCTGTACTAGGCATTCTTGATATTCCGGTACATTCTAATGTAGACAGCGTAAACAGAAACATCTCCATATGACTTGTATATATACATACATAGAGATGCTTAAACACACACACACATATATGTATATATATATATATAGTATGTATATACAAGATTTTTCCTTTCATGTTTATCTTAATGTATATGATATGAATTAACATAAACATGAAAGAAAAATCTGAACTTATTTCATAGTTCTAAAAACAAAAAAGTACACGTAAGACGATAAAAGTTGGAGTACGAAAACTTTCGGAAGTTATTCTGTTTGTATTCAATAAACATCTTTTTTTACTTTTCATAGTCTCACAGACTTTTTGACCACAGGAGAAAACTAAGTGCACTAAGCAGAGCAATCATCATGGAATGCGATACCAATGCTCAACCTACGGAAAGACAAACCAAGATAGCTTACAGCCAGTGGTATGGTCCCCACTTGGTCCGGTATCTAACGATGGGGTACTTCCGTTATTACGTGACCAGTCGAAGTCATCATCCGTCTCTTGCATCCATCCACAGACACCGTATTCAAAGTCACAGTCGATGTCTTGGCCTGGGTCAAAATAATAGCGAGATAAAGGAAGAATAAGTGTCGTCTTTGAAAACTATGATTATATCAAACTGACCGTAACGGTTAGACCAGAAAGGAAGTCTTTGAGGCTTCCTTGCCATTGCTGAGAACGTGTTCTCTAACTGTTGAGATCCACGGTTTGATTCCACCTTGCCGCTGGGCAAGACACTCTACCCTCATTGCTTAGTTCTTCAGAGATACAAGTACTTGGAGCCGTCGATCACGTGGTAACTTTCTTAACTCTTCCTCCAACACTCAAGAGTAGCAAGACCTTACGTCAATTTAAAAGGCTTTATAAAAAAACATATTTTTGATGAAATGTATCTGAAACTGTAAGTATAAGTATGCATTGTTTCCACCTCTGCCTCTTTTCTTCTCTTTTCATTGTATCTTTGACTTCTGTTTTATCAAATGAATTTGTATGATAATTGTTTAGTTGAAAGGTATTGATAATTGTTTGTAGGGGATCATTTCCAACAAGCCTCTTGTGTGCTTTCTATGATCCCTCCATTCAAAATGTATAAATGTTCTAAGGCAATTGTATTTTGATATTTGTAGATGTTATGTTTGATATGGAAATAAATGAATGAATGAATGAATGAATGAACTATAATGTATGTGGTTTCTTGACTGGTCACGTCAAATAAGGTGCAACGAGCAGACAAACAAACTAACGAAGGAACTATACCAAAATGGGCCCGTTAAGAACCAGAAGTGTGCATTTAGTCAGTACAAAATCTCAACAAGCAACTCCAAGCAAAGTGTATACCAAATGACCTCCCTCTTGCTGCACGTAAACTGGCAATTTTGAATACAACATCCATAAACACGGTGGCACTGTCTTTTTTCGAGTTCGAATTTCAACACAATGTCATGCTGTGTTGAAATAACTTTCCACTTGGTAGAATCATTCCTTGACGTCTAGGACATCCCCTCCATAGATATGCACGCGCGTGCGCGCGTACGCGTTCGTCGACTTTGTACCAATAATCCAAATGCTCCAAATGACCTGATACGTATGCAGAAAATGTTTGAGCTTGACTTGAGCATTTTAAACTTTCAAAGCGCGTACGCACACCTATGCGGTCTATAAATTTTAAAATATGAATGGATGATTATTTTTTTCAAATGCACTCAGCAAAATAAGAAAGTAAACACTTTCTCAAGCTCATATTTCTCATAGAAAATTTGGCTAAATAGTAATGCTTTATATACCATCTTAAAAGTAATTTACTTGGCTATCAACCTGGTAGGTCAATAAAAAGGCAAACTTTACGCTTGAGCACACACATTAATTTTTCTCCTCCAAAGCACAAAAGTTAAGACATCCTATTATCTCTATAATGACTTTGTAGTCCACAAAGATAAAGAAAGGTAAAAAAAGAAAGGATACTAGAGAAAATTAAGAATCTTCTCTCAAATCCAAATTCAAATAGCATGGAAAAAGCAGTATTAACAAATATGGTAAAAATTTCAAATGTTATTTCAAATTAAGAAATTTGAAAATGATATTCAATTCTTGAATTTGTCTCATGAGTCTTTAAATTCCTCAATCAATATAATGAAATAAAACAGTCAGTCCATTTTAATATGCTTGTGGCTTAATACTCCCCGTGTCATTTCAAGTTAGATTCGACAGAAAACTTTTATTTTCTCCTTTAATTTCTCACTTTGTTTATGTTTGAAGATATACAGAGCTACAAGGGGATAAGAACTTATTCTTTATATTTTATTCATCTCTCATTGTGTCAACTCGGTATCTTGTTATCATTGCTATATTGAAGGGCATTTGGGCAAATGAATGACAAAATGTCAATTTTTGCAATGTTTATTTTTGTGTCTTAAAAGACAAAAATCAATGTGTTCACTCATGCACGAAACTTTCCTTTGTAGTGACCTACCAGGCTGATAGCCAATTAAACAATCTTTAATATCGTATATGACACGATGATTTTGATTGAAATCTGCTATGAAAAATATGTGCTTGAAAAAATGTTTACTTTCTTCTTCTTTTTTTGTGAGTGTATAGCTTATACATGACGTAAGTTTCATTGAAAATTTTAATTCCATTAATGAGAATGATTGAGAACGTCATACTGACGTCACGGTTGACTGATAACAATGATACATTAGAACTGTTGTCTTTAGGACATGATACATAGATGACATAAGTTTCAAGTTGATATTCGAAGTACTTTTTCAGTTAACCTCTGTACAAGATTTGAGGAGAAATAAAAATAAGGAAGAGGAAGAAATCATTACACATAGGAAAGGTGATCCGAGAGGATATAATGTTTCATAAAGAACCCTTTGAGTGGTTCACATTATACAAGCATGTTTTTAGAGGACCTCTCAATTTTTTTCCCCTCTAAACATAACTATGCATTTTGAAAGTATGCATGGATATCTTTATTAATTTGTTAACTATCATTTATCCTTTGCACAGTTGAATGAATTCTTATGATATAACAATAATAGGAAGTAATTCCTGATTTATTCTGAGTTATTTTTTGTTGAAAAAAAAGAAGAATGAAAATAAATGAATTGAATTGCATTGAATGTTTATGACATCCGTTTGTTCTTCTATGTTTGTGAATAAGTTACGTACCTTGCGGTGGGCAGGACCCACTTTGAAGGGAAATGTCATCTATGGCAATGTCTCCTGTGTAGCTGCTTCCGCGTATACCTTCCATTATGATGTTGAATAACTGGTAGTAGCTGTACACATCCAACTGGAGAATTGGAAGTTTGAAAACGTGTCCTTGAGGTTCTTCATGAAGTATTTAAGGGGTGTAATTGAATGTAGTCGGAACAAGTTTCTCGAGACATCACACATACTCATACAGAAACTATGAGTGCATACCTGGATGAGAGTTCGCCCGTCATACCGAAAAGGGGTGGATATTACATTGAGAGGTCAAAAAGCATTACATTTAGGGTTGACATGACATGTATTATGTACATGATAGGGTTGTCTCCGGTTATCAAGGTGTATTACATTCAGGATTGTTATTACATTAAGCATTAAAATGTAGTACATTTAGAATTGGTATTGCACTTAGGGTAAAGGAGTACTACATTTAGGATTAAGATGTATTACATTTAGAGTGGATATTACATTCAGGGTGGTTATTACATTTAGGGTTGACATGTATTACATTTATGGTTATCTCCGGTTATAACATTTAGTTTTCAAATTATCATTTTAAAATCATTCTTAGTTATGTATTAGTTTAGTTTTGAAATTACTGTTAATTATATTTAGGGTTGGTATAACATCTAAGGTTAATGTATATTACATTTAGGGTCGTCATAACATTAAGCGTAAAATGTATTACATTTATGGTCGTCATCATATTTAGCGTAAAAAATTATTACATTTAGGGTCGTCATTACAATTAGCGTTAAAATGTGTTACACTTGCTATAGGTTTGTTATTACATTTAGGGTCGCTTTTAAATTTAGGTTAAGATGTACTACATTTAGGGTGAATATTTAATTTAGAGTTAAAAGTTATCACATTTAGGGTTATTATTACATTTTTATGGTTAAGGTGTTTTACAATGAGGTTTGTCATAACATTTAGGGGTGATAAAACTGTGAGTGCCCACCTGGATGAGAATTCGTCCCATATAGCCAATTCGTTACGTGTCACGTTTAATTTCTTTCATAAGCAAGGGGCGTTAGCTTATTAGCAGAGTAACCCTAGATCTTCAGGCACACGTTACAATTCAAACAAAATACCTAAAAACTTTAAGAACTTCATTTATGCAATGTCATATCACACGATATTCTCTGATATCCGCTTTACCGCTATGCGAGCAGGGGATGTTTCATAAAACTGTTCTTAAAATTACGAAGGACTTAAGAACGACTTGAACACGTTCTGACGTTATACTTATCAGAATTTTAATAATTCAGCACACACACACAAAAAAAAATCACTAGTTGTTCTTAAATCGTTCGTAACTTTAAGAACAGCTTCATGAAACACCCCGGAACCGTTAATTTCAAGGATGTTGATACCAAATTTTCATTCACTTCATGTATATCAAATTGACAGTTGCCGATAAGCCATAGTTTCAGAAAGATGACAGCCCGTCGTCGAAACTGTCATAGGTAAATACAACTTTTGGCTTTGTCTATAAAGAACTCTTTATTCAAAAATTACATCATTCCTAGTTATTTGGTCAAAGTTCATATGGTGGGCAGCAACATTATCACCGCTCGAACAGTCTTTATTTGGTATATGTGCTAGGGTTAACCTTTTTGCTCTCCTGGTCTTTGTCTTGGATAGCTCATCCAAGATGATGAAATGATATTGGTTATTAAGGGATATTTAGTATTCCGGAAAAAAAAACCGAAAAATAAAAACACAGTTGACAAAGCGGAATTATTTCACCTAGTAAGTAATGTGGCATGCGACTTTTTTTTTGTGATGCACCGTCAACAGTTGTAGTTAAAGCAAAAAAGGTGTGTGATTGTTTACACAATCCGTTCAACTGTCATGTCGATGTTATAAATACCCCCCTAAAAAAAAAAAAAAAAACGAATTAACGAGACTAGATATTTGAATGAAAACAACTATGTCATAACTTACTCTTGCTTCATTCCACATGTCACCCTGTTCTCCGTACAGTGTGTACAACATGACCGTAGAATTTGCCATTGCGTCCGCCATCTTCACATTCAGTGTACTGATCGTGTCACCGTACATATGATACCAGAAGTTCAGACAATAAGTTTGGTTAGTGTTGGCAGAAAAGTAGGCGGGGCTCTTTAGACGGGCAATATCTCCATAGGAACGCGGAGAAGAAGTTTCAATGTACATGTAACTTCCATCTGTATGTGGAAATAGGAGCAGAGATGAATGTCTTCGTAAATAACTCTACACACATTGTTTATATTAATTTCATAGATTTGGATTGAAAAAATAAAGTAAGATTACGTACAGGGTTATGGCAGTCGAAATTGGTGGGGGTTGAACAATATCTCACGAAGCCTGCCAGAGAACAAGTAAGTGTCTCATATTCTGAATTTCCAAAAGAACCTCAAATGTACGTTAATTTTGAATACACCCTCCCATTGCACATAGACTGACTATGAAGTCACACTGGCAGAGGCCGCGTGCAGAGGCCGCGTGCTCATTATACTATATTTTATTTTCCTTGATACTATAATGACTTTACGATATCTCACGTGAATAAGTATGGAGGCACACTTCAAATCATCTGATGGGTAGGTGAAGAGGTACATTATTTAGGGTGTTTAAACTTATATACCATTGGAAGTCACCAGATATTGTACAAGCGGTGTCTAGATGCTATTTTCAGCACTTAGAAAGTCATACGCACACATTGTAATGAGAATTTTGTGAATCATTTGAATTCATCTTTAGCTGAGTAAAGCTGTACTAGGCATTCTTGATATTCCGGTACATTCTAATGTAGACAGCGTATTAAACAGAACCACCTCCATATGACTGGTATATATATTCATACATAGTAATGCTCAAACACACACACACACACACACACACACACACATATATATATATATATATATACATATATATATATATATATATATATATATACAAGATCTTTCCTTTCATGTTTATTTTAATGTATATGATATAAATTAACATAAACATGAAAGAGACATCTGAACTTATTTCATAGTTCTAAAGACGAAAAAGTACACGTAAGACGATGAAAGTTGGAGTACGAAAACGTTCGGAAGTTATTCTGTTTGTATACAATAAACATCTTTTTTTTTTTTTACTTTTCATAGTCTCACAGACTTTTTGACCACAAGAGAAAACTAAATGTACTAAGCAGAGCAATCATCATGGAATGCGATACCAATGCTCAACCTACGGAAAGACAAACCAAGATAGCTTACAGCCAGTGGTATGGTCCCCACTTGGTCCGGTATCTAACGATGGGGTACTTCCGTTATTACGTGACCAGTCGAAGTCATCATCCGTCTCTTGCACCCATCCACAGACACCGTATTCAAAGTCACAGTCGATGTCTTGGCCTGGGTCAAAATAATAGCGAGATAAAGAAAGAATAAGTGTCGTCTTTGAAAACTATGATTATATCAAACTGACCGTAACGGTTAGACCAGAAAGGAAGTCTTTGAGGCTTCCTTGCCATTGCTGAGAACGTGTTCTCTAACTGTTGAGATCCACGGTTTGATTCCACCTTGCCACTGGGCAAGACACTCTACCCTCATTGCTTAGTTCTTCAGAGATACAAGTACTAGGAGCCGTCGATCACGTGGTAACTTTCTTAACTACAATGTAAGTGGTTTCTTGACTGGTCACGTCAAATAAGGTGCAACGAGCAGACAAACAAACTAACGAAGGAACTATACCAAAATGGGCCCGTTAAGAACCAGAAGTGTGCATTTAGTCAGTACAAAATCTCAACAAGCAACTCCAAGCAACGTGTATACCAAATGATCTCCCTCTTGCTGCACGTAAACTGGAAATTTTGAATACAACATCCATAAACACGGTAGCACTGTCTTTTTTCGAGTTCGAATTTCAACACAATGTCATGTCGTGTTGAAATAACTTTCCACTTGGTAGAATCATTCCTTGACGTCTAGGACATCCCCTCCATAGATATGCACGCGCGTGCGCGCGTACGCGTTCGTCGACTTTGTACCAATAATCCAAATGCTCCAAATGACCTGATACGTATGCAGAAAATTTTGAGCTTGACTTGAGCATGTTAAACTTTCAAAGCGCGTACGCGCACCTATGCGGTCTATAGATTTTAAAACATGAATGGATGATTTTTTTTTTCAAATGCACTCAGCAAAATAAGAAAGTAAACACTTTCTCAAGCTCATATTTCTCATAGAAAATTTGGCTGTGAAATGGGTCAACCTAGCCGAACTTGACTTTTTCATATTTTCTGAAAGAGCGGGTCTTCTTTTACATTATGTTAAAACTTGGTATCATAAAACGGGCAGGAAAGTGTGTTTTTTTAGCAGTTTATCTCGAACATTTTTGGCAGAATAGTGTGATTATGTGTGTCTTTAGAATCCTTTATTCATTTCTGAAAAACCTTGTCCACACTCTTCACTTTTAACTCTAATAACTTTTGAAAGGATAATGCTACTGCTTTGAAAGTTGGCATCAGTTATGGACAGAATGTGTTAATGAGGCATGTTTAATTTCAGTTTAATATGATAATCCCTTCATTGTTGTTACTCTGGTGGTTTACTTCCTGTTTTTTGTCCAATTCATCTCACAGCCAGCACGGTTTTGTAAAGATTAAGCGTTTGAATAGACACTGTACTTCACAGCCTCTTTTCTCTGTTCACACTTTTCCTGAGTTTGTGCTTTCTTTCCAATATTTAGATAGGTTAAAATAGTAATGCTTTATATACCATCTTAAAAGTAATTTACTTGGCTATCAACCTGGTAGGTCAATAAAAAGGCAAACTTTACGCTTGAGCGCACACATTATTTTTTCTCATCCAAAGCACAAAAGTTAAGACATCCTATTATCTAATGACTTTGTAGTCCACAAAGATAAAGAAAGGTAAAAAAAGAAAGGATACTAGAGAAAATTAAGAATCTTCTCTCAAATCCAAATTCAAATAGCATGGAAAAAGCAGTATTAACAAATATGGTAAAAATTTCAAATGTTATTTCAAATTAAGAAATTTGAAAATGATATTCAATTCTTGAATTTGTCTCATGAATCTTTAAATTCCTCAATCAAAATAATGAAATAAAACAGTCAGTCCATTTTAATATGCTTGTGGCTTAATACTCCCCGTGTCATTTCAAGTTAGATTCGACAGAAAACTTTTATTTTCTCCTTTAATTTCTCACTTTGTTTATGTTTGAAGATATACAGAGCTACAAGGGGATAAGAACTTATTCTTTATATTTTATTCATCTCTCATTGTGTCAAATCGGTATCTTGTTATCATTGCTATGTTGGAGGGCATTTGGGCAAATGAATGACAAAATGTCAATTTTTGCAATGTTTACTTTTGTGTCTTAAAAGACAAAAATCAATGTGTTCACTCATGCACGAAACTTTCCTTTGTAGTGACCTACCAGGCTGATAGCCAATTAAATAATCAAAGCGGAGGAGGAGAAGGAGGGAGAGGAGGGAGTTCTATAAGAATCCGCACAGGTTCACAAAGAGGTTGTTTGAGGAAGGGGTTTCAGGAAGTTTAGAGGTGTCGAAGGAAGAGCTCGAGAGGCATCTGAAGGCCACATACTGTGATGGGAGGAGAGAGGAGCCTTTTACTGGGGTGGCAGGGCTATTGAGGCCACAGGAGCCAGAGGTCAGCTTTGACTTGAGTGAGTTGAAGTTGTGGGAGGTTGAAGCCGTGGTTAAAAAGGCCCGAGCTGGTAGTGCAGCTGGGCAGAATGGCTTGTCCTACAAGCTGTTCAAGTACTGTCCTCGTGTCCGAAGGGTGCTGTGGCGGATCCTAAGGGTGCTATGGCGGGAGCGGATTGTTCCAGTCAGCTGGTGTGTGGCAGAAGGGGTATATATCCCAAAGGAGAGGGATGCCAAAGGCATTGGCCAGTTTAGGCCGATTTCGCTTCTCAACGTGGATGGTAAGATCCTCTTTAGTGTCTTAGCGAGGCGGTTGTCAGAATTTGTCATGAAGAACAAGTTTGTGGGCACCTCTATACAGAAGGCAGGATTCCCGGGTTTCCCTGGGTGCACGGAGCATGTCCAGATGATTTGGGAGTCAATCCAGAGGTGCAAACATGAGAAGGAGGATGTGGATGTCATCTGGTTGGATCTTGCAAATGCATATGGATCAGTTCCTCACAGGTATCTCAGCTTTGCTCTTGAGTTTTTCTGGGTCCCTAGGGTGATCCGCGAGATGGTGCAGAGCTACTACAGCCAGTTCAGGATGAGATTCACGACCCAGACTGACACAACAGAATGGCAAACGCTAGAAATTGGCATCCCCATGGGGTGTCCAGTCTCGCCGCTGCTGTTTGTCCTTGGGATGGAAGTGTTAACCCGGTGTGTGGCCCCGAGAATTGAAGGGTTGATGCTGGCTGCGGATGTGGTTGTGCCTTCGATTAGGGCTTTCATGGATGATCTCACAATCGTGTCTGGCAACGAGACCCAGGTCAAAGATGGCCTCCATAGGTTAGAGGAGTTGGTGGCCTGGACACGGATGAAGTTCAAGGCCAAGAAGAGCCGCTCAGTGTCAGTGCGGAAGGGGAAGGTGGTCGCAAGGAGATTTCAGATTGGGGGAGAAGATATCCCTCAGGTCACTGAGCAGGGTGTAAAGAGCCTTGGGCGGTGGTATGAGGGCAAGTTGAATGACAGGCACCGAGGAGTTCAAATCTATGAGAAAGTGGTGGAGTGGTTGAAGAGGGTGGACAGGACACTCATCCCTGGGAATGCGAAGGTGTGGTGCTGCCAGTTTGGCTTGCTACCACGGATCATGTGGCAACTGCAGGTGTACGAGGTGGCAGTGTCCAGGGTTGGGAGGATGCAGCAGAAGATGAACTCGTACTACCGGAAGTGGTTAGGCGTTCCAAGAATGCTTACAGATCTGGCATTCTTTTGCAGATCAGGCAGGTTGCAATTGCCTATGACGTCAGTGGTGGAGGAGTTTAAAGCTGGCAAGGTTAGGCTAGTGATGATGATGAGGGAGTCAAAGGACCAGGCAATAGCAGGAGTTAGGCCACCGATCCGCACAGGGAGGAAGTGGAGGGCGGAGGAGGCTGCGGACGAGGCAGTGGCAATGGCAAAGTGGAAGGAGATGCAGGGTGCGGTTCAGGTGGGTCGGAAAGGGGTCGGGTTTCATCAGGGTGTTAGATGGTACAGCAAGCAAGGTAGGAAGGGTAGGAGGGAGTTGGTGGTGGAGGCGGTTAAGGAGAAGGAGGAGGAGTATCGCTTTGCCAAGGCTGTACAGCAGGGAGTGCAGGGAGCATGGACTCGATGGGAAGGGGTGGAGCAGAGGAAGGTGTCATGGAATGACCTTTGGTCAATGTCCTCTGGAGCTGTGCGCTTCATGATCAGTTCCACCTTTGATGTTTTGCCATCTCCAGTAAATCTTCAGAGATGGGGCATTGTGGAGGATGGTGGATGCAGGGTTTGCAACAAGGCGAAGGGCTCACTAGAGCACATTTTGTCAGCATGTGGAGGTCTATTACAGGCCTATACATGGAGGCATAACCAGGTGTTGAAGGAGATGGCGGAGGTGGCGAGGGTGGCAGTGGAGGCAAGGAAGAAGAATGGGCCTCCTAGGGTGAGGGGAATCCGGTTTGTGAAGGAGGGAGTGAGATGCAGTGTGAGAAGGAAGGGTCAGAGGGATGATGGTGGGGGGATCTTAGCAGCGGGGGATGATTGGGAGGTGCGGGTGGATGAGGGAAACCGTACAGTGCCAGAGGAGGTGGTAGTAACTGCCCTTCGGCCGGACATGGTGCTGGTGGCTAGGTCTGTGCACAGGTTACAATGGTGGAGCTGACTGTGCCATGGGAGACAAGTATGGATGAGGCAAGGGAAAGAAAGCTGGATAGGTATGCTGAGTTGAGGGAGGAGTGTGAGAAAAGGGGGTGGAGAGCGGAGGTGCATACTGTGGAGGTGGGGTGCAGGGGATATGCTGGACGATCGGAAAGGAGGTGGGTCAGAGGGATGGGAATAGGTGGTAGGGACGGGGAAAGGTGGATCAGGAGAATTTGTGGGGCAGCAGAGACAGGATCTGCATGGATAGTAGGGAAGGCCTGGGGGGGGGGGGGTGGTGGGAATAGGGGGTGTAGAGAGAGTGTGTCTGGAGTGAGGAGAGGTGATTGATGTCAAGCGTTTTCCTTTTTTTGTCTTGTTTTGTGATGTTTTGCTTTGTTTTGTTTTGTTTTGTTTTGTTCTTCTTTGAAATGCCATGGGGGTGCTGTCAAGGGGATCCTAACGCAGCACCGGCCAGCCAGGGGGAGGTGTACAGCACTTAAATGGCCGAAACACTGGTGATCCCTGGTGTGATGCTGACGACCCATGGCATTTGCGGAGTTAACATCCTTCCGTTTATTATCTGTTAATATCGTATATGACACGATGATTTTGATTGAAATCTGCTATGAAAAATATGTGCTTGAAAAAGTGTTTACTTTCTTCTTCTTTTTTTTTGTGAGTGTATAGCTTATACATGACGTAAGTTTCATTGAAAATTTTAATTCCATTAATGAGAATGATTGAGAACGTGATTCAGATAATAAAGTCATACTGATGTCACGGTTGACTGATGACAATGATACATTAGAACTGTTGTCTTTAGGACATGATACATAGATGACATAAGTTTCAAGTTGATACTCAAAGTACTTTTTCAGTTAACCTCTGTACAAGATTTGAGGAGAAATAAAAATGAATAAGGAAGAGGAAGAAATCATTACACATAGGAAAGGTGATCCGAGAGGATATGTTTCATAAAGAACCCTTTGAGTGGTTCACATTATACAAGCATGCTTTTAGAGGACCTCTCAATTTTTCCCCTCTAAACATAACTATGCATTTTGAAAGTATGCATGGATATCTTTATTAATTTGTTAACTATCATTTATCCTTTGCACAGTTGAATGAATTCTTATGATATAACAATAATAGGAAGTAATTCCTGATTTATTCTGAGTTATTTTTTGTTGAAAAAAAAAGAAGAATGAAAATAAATGAATTGAATTGCATTGAATGTTTATGACATCCGTTTGTTCTTCTATGTTTGTGAATAAGTTACGTACCTTGCGGCGGGCAGGACCCACTTTGAAGGGAAATGTCATCTATGGCAATGTCTCCTGTGTAGCTGCTTCCGCGTATACCTTCCATTATGATGTTGAATAACTGGTAGTAGCTGTACACATCCAACTGGAGAATTGGAAGTTTGAAAACGTATCCTTGAGGTTCTTCGTGAAGTAAGGGGTGTAATTGAATGTAGTCGGAACAAGTTTCTCGAGACATCACACATACTCATACAGAAACTATATGAGTGCATACCTGGATGAGAGTTCGCCCGTCATACCGAAAAGGGGTGGATATTACATTGAGAGGTCAAAAAGCATTACATTTAGGGTTGACATGACATGTATTATGTACATGATAGGGTTGTCTCCGGTTATCAAGGTGTATTACATTCAGGATTGTTATTACATTTAACATTAAAATGTAGTACATTTAGGATTGGTATTGCACTTAGGGTAAAGGAGTACTACATTTAGGATTAAGATGTATTACATTTAGGGTGGGTATTACATTCAGGGTGGTTATTACATTTAGGATCGTCATTACAATTAGCGTTAAAATGTATTACACTTGCTATAGGTTTGTTATTACATTTAGGGTCGCTTTTACATTTAGGGTTAAGATGTATTACATTTAAGGTGAATATTTAATTTAGAGTTATAAGTTATTACATTTAGGGTTAAAATGTATTACATTTAGGATTATTAGTACATTCTTAGGGTTAAGGTGTTTTACATTGAGGTTTGTCATAACATTTAGGGGTGAAAAAACTGTGAGTGCCCACCTGGATGAGAATTCGTCCCATATAGCCAATTCGTTTCGTGTCACGTTTAATTTCTTTCATAAGCAAGGGGCGTTAGCTTATTAGCAGAGTAACCCTAGATCTTCAGGCACACGTTACAATTCAAACAAAATACCTAAAAACTTTAAGAACTTCATTTATGCAATGTCATATTACATGATATTCTCTGATATCCGCTTTACCGCTATGCGAGCAGGGGATGTTTCATAAAACTGTTCTTAAAATTACGAAGGACTTAAGAACGACTTGAACACGTTCTGATGTTATACTTATCAGAATTTCAATAATTCAGCACACATACACACAAAAAATACCTAGTCGTTCTTAAATCGTTCGTAACTTTAAGAACAGCTTCATGAAACACCCCGGAACCGTTAATTTCAAGGATGTTGATACCAAATTTTCATTCACTTCATGTATATCAAATTGACAGTTGCCGATAAGCCATCGTTTCAGAAAGATGACAGCCCGTCGTCGAAACTGTCATAGGTAAATACAACTTTTGGCTTTGTCTATAAAGAACTCTTTATTTAAAAATTACATCATTCCTTGTTATTTGGTCAAAGTTCATATGGTGGGCAGCAACATTATCACCTCTCGAACAGTCTTTATTTGGTCTATGTGCTAGGGTTAACCTTTTTGCTCTCCTGGTCTTTGTCTTGGATAGCTCATCCAAGATGATGAAATGATATTGGTTCTTAAGGGATATTTAGTATTCCGGAAAAAAACACGAACAATAAAAACACAGTTGACAAAGCGGAATTATTTCACCTAGTAAGTAATGTGGCATGCGACTTTTTTTTTTGTGATGCACCGTCAACAGTTGTAGTTAAAGCAAAAAAGGTGTGTGATTGTTTACACAATCCGTTCAACTGTAATGTCGATGTTATAAATACCCCCCCCCCCAAAAAAAAAAAAACCGAATAAACGAGACTAGATATTTAAATGAAAACAACTACAACTATGTCATAACTTACTCTTGCTTCATTCCACATGTCACCCTGTTCTCCGTATAGTGTGTACAACATGACCGTAGAATTTGCCATTGCGTCAGCCATCTTCACATTCAGTGTACTGATCGTGTCACCGTACATATGATACCAGAAGTTCAGACAGTAAGTTTGGTAAGTGTTGGCAGAAAAGTAGGCGGGGCTCCTTAGACGGGCAATATCTCCATAGGAACGCGGAGAAGAAGTTTCAATGTACATGTAACTTCCATCTGTATGTGGAAATAGGAGCAGAGATGAATGTCTTCGTAAATAACTCTACACACATTGTTTATATTAATTTCATAGATTTGGATTGAAAAAATAAAGTAAGATTACGTACAGGGTTATGGCAGTCGAAATTGGTGGGGGTTGAACAATATCTAACGAAGCCTGGCAGAGAACAAGTAAGTGTCTCATATTCTGAATGTCCAAAGGAACCTCAAATGCACGTAAATTTTGAATAAACCCTCCCATTGCACATAGACTGACTATGAAGTCACACTGGCGGTACTCTATCTGTAGGAAATTTGACTACCTAAATTTCCTCCATGGAAAATTATAAATGAATACTTCTCAGCAAAAACCGAAATTAGGAAAGTATTAACAAAGTTGTACTGAGGATGGACATAATGAAGTGGGTGATATTCCGTTCTCTGTATTCATACTCATTGTTATGGGTAATGATGACTCTTTGCTATCTGAAAGTGAACCGGTGTTCAAACTAGTATGGAAGCGTACTTCACATCATCAAAATGAGATAACATGCATCATTTGGGGTTTCAAAGTTGTATAGTGCTGAAAAGGCAACAAACATCGTACAAGCAGTGTTTCGATGCTGTTTTCAACATTTCGAGACAGGAACAATGCAATCACAGGTCTTACTTGTTAACAGAACACACTGATTTTGGCACCAAAATGAGACATGAATCGTTGAAACTTAAAGGGACTTGTGAGGTCAAAGGAAGCATGTGTGTCATCACTGGAAGTCATTCTTTGTGCCAATAAGGCGCACATTCTATCTTTAAAACAATCTTTTCTTTATCTTTAAGTGAGTTAAACTGTGCTGGTCATTCTAGATATCTTGGAGTAATTCCTTATGTTGATACCGTACACACACGCCCAGGCCACTAGCACAATATTTTTATTAACACACAAACACACACAGAAACACACACACACACGCACATTTTTATACATACTAATTTCACCTATATTGATTTCATTATTCTACAAGATACACGTACGAATGATGTGGGGTCTTAATGCAAATTTTCGGAAATCATTATCTTTGCATAAAGGCTTTCATAGCAGTGCTTATCACTGCTGTTATACTCACACACTTTCGAAGTGCAATAGACAACAACACATTGCATCAAGAAGAGCATCCCTAGGGAGTGTGATACCAATGCTCAACCTACGGAAAGGTAAACCCAAATAGCTTACAGCCGGTGGTATGGTCCCCACTTGGTCCGGTATCATACGATGAGGTACTTCCGTTATTACGTGACCAGTCGAAGTCATCATCCGTCTCTTGCTCCCATCCGCAGACACCGTATTCAAAGTTACAGTCGATGTTTTGGGCTGATAGTTCAGAATGATAGCGAGATATAAGGAGCAATACGTGTCTCCGTTATAGACCAACAGAATGAACCATGATCTTTTAACTCTATTACAAAGCCCAAGCTATTTTGACCATTCCCATAGGCCCACGGGGTAAGAGGACATTGTGAACATAATTTCTTAATTACTCGATTTATCACTGTGATATCACATAGGTATAACAGCTCAATTCCTACGTACCTCTACTTTTGAACATTCTAAGGGTCATCCAATGGAGTGATATTCTACGCAATATACAAAATACATAGGACATTTGCTGAACTTGGTATTTCCTTTATATTTTCTGTAAGTGGGGAAATGACCAAAGAAAATGGGACTCCATCGGGATTCCAACCCGAGACCTCCGGATTGCTAGCTCGGTGCTCTACCAACTGAGGTATAGGAAGCCCTATAGTACAGTGTCTGTCCCAGAATACCTTACAGCAATTCTCAATCCTCGAATGGTCAGGAGCTATAGCAGTGTGTTTTGTGACACGCACATGGTGCCTCAGTGGACGGCCTGCCAACTTCGCATATTCTGCTCAAACGCACAAACCCGCCCAAACCGATCGATAAATCGCCTACTGCCGCAGTACAATGAAAGCGTTTCTTGCGCTTTTGATCCTCTCACATACAGCTTGCATTTTATGTGGTGATTGACTATCAAGCGGTGTTCCCTAATGGATTTGTGTGTAAATTCTTAGTTTCTGTCACTGTTTTGTGTGCAAAAGTCATGCCTTTACAGTAATGTAGCTACTGGTCATTCGAAAGAAAAATCAATCTTAGATTCGTCATACGATTTACATTAAAGCAAAGCTTGATATTCTGATTTTTCTCTACAACTTTGCTCACTATATGTTCAGCTTAACAGAAACATATAGAAGTTATATAGCTTTGAAAAACATAATGTTTTCTCAAAGCAGAAATACCTTAGTGTTTCAGAATAATGTGGCACACAGGGGTTTCCACCATGGCACATAAAGAGTTGAACCTGATATAAACCTGAAAGGATTATTCAACTTGGGGATAAATGCAAGGGATCACCAAAGTAATGCAGCTTTTTGAGTAGGGCCCTATGTCAAAAATGGGATTCTATCGGGATTCGAACCCGAGACTTCCAGATTGCTAGCCCTGTGCTCTACCGACTGAGCTATGACAAGCACTAGTACAGTATTCGTCCCAGAAACCCTTAATATTTTCTTTATAATTTGAAATATCAATGTGATATCTGACACATAAAAACATCAACTAAAACTCTTTGTGACCCTATACCTTTGAATTCCATTCAAATCCGGATAAGCCGGTGAAAAAAACAAACATTGTTTTCAAATCCGGATAAGCGGATGAAAAACATCGTTTACGATTGAAATTTCACTACATGGTTTTTATGCCATGAAGTACACCTATTAGTTTATCATTGTTAACTGAACATTAATGATTTAATGGATGAACCCTGTTGTCCGTTTATCACATTATTTTGCCTGGTAATGCTTACAAGTTACTTGAAGATTGTGTTATACACTTCAAGTACTTAGCAATGGAAAGAGGCGAGGCAAATTGTTCCGGAAGGATGATGTTATAAGCAGTATTAGAGCTCGGAAACAATTCTTCGTTGAGACTGCAACTGGACATTTAGCAAGTGTGAGATTAAACATAACTCTTGTGTAAATGAATAAAACCTCGATATTACTGATATCTGACATGGTCGTACTTTAAATTGTTATACCTTTTTCATTAAATATGCTATGACAATACTACCGATAGTGACGTTAAGTCCTTTATCTTTGTCGTCTTTCCACGGTGACAAATTAGATAAGACTAACATTTTGATTGAGTATAGCACAGGGAAATTGAAAAAAAAAATGAAGGAAACATTTCCAACGCACCCCCCCCCCCCCCCAAAAAAAAAAGAGAGAAGGGAAGTATCATCAAGTATGGAGACAGGGAGCGCAACATTTGTTGTTGTTGTTGTTTTTTCATTTCGTTGGCTCTGCTAAGGTGTTAACCCTTTATGCACCAATGATTCAAATTTGCACAAATTTCACACACATCTATGAATAGGAAATTAAGGTGGCACGTAACAGGTTATCTGTAATCACGAACAGAAGGGAAAAAAACATGTATTAACGAGATGTAGACCCAAAACTCATAAAAAATGTATATGTTTCATGATGTGTATGTTTATGTTTATGTGTATGTGTATGATTGTTTATCAGAAGAATATCAAATAAATATGCCATTCTACGATACATCCTGACTTGCGGACTTCCCCGCTCACCATTACTGATGTCACAAAAAACTCCAGCGTCCTCGCTGTGAGAGCAATCGTGCGAGCCAAATCCATTGTGCGCACATTGGTTGAGGTCAGTCTCGGAGCCAGAGCATGCGACCTCGTCCATCCAGATCGGCCCATTCCCTTGTCCGAAATAGGCCATTCTCGGTGCCGACGTGGCGCTGCTGTACCCGAGCATCTTGCAAATGACATTAGCGTCATTTATATCCCAGTTATCATCGCATACTGTTCCCCACTGGTTATTGACGAAAACTTCCACTCGACCTTCGCCGGACTGAGCTCCCATCAAACGAACTCCATCCACTCGTGGTGTTCCTATGGGAGTACAATTTGGGCATACAGAAGTAAAAGAAACTGTCTTTCCTTTTACTTCCTCATATCATATCAATATACTTCTATAATATTCGCATGACAAAAAGGACTAAACTTAGAATGTATAATCTTGGAACATTAAGGAAAGCTCGGATCTCCCCTATGATATGATTTGATTTGATTTGATTTGATTGGGTTTGATTTGATTACATTTTTTGGGTTCATGTATTATCATTGTACATGCTCATACATGAGTGGTGACATACATTATTCATAGACATAATGCACTGTTAGGCAAGTGTTTTTCTTCATTGCCTTTTCCATGTACAACAAAACGTAGTAGCAACACAATAAATAATACAGAAGGGCTAAAGCTTAAGCTTAGCTTTATTTGCATAATATAGGGGAGGGGTGACTTGGGTAGAGATAGTATAAAAGAAGGGAAAATGAAAGCAGATGTCTGTCTGGTTTCAATCAAGGTTTACACAAAGTTAGATCACCTGGATCACTGATTGCAGAGAGGCTTGGCAAAATGTTTGTCTACGAGATACAGGGGATAAAAGTTACAGGTTGCTTAATACCTGCCCGCTTTGAATTTGACCAGTGATACCGGTTGTCACATACAACAACCCAAAAACAAAAACAAACACACACACAAAAAAAACCAACCTAACCATGACTTTAAATCTGCTTGGATTGCTCGATAAGATATCTACAGTTCAATGAAGCTCAGGTAACAATCAATCGTCTCTGTGGTTGATCGTTACCATCCCATTTCTATCGCTTCATTTTGTACAAATTGCTTAGATTTCAAGAATATTATATTATTTACTGTACATCCTTGAATGTGTTATACTTGCTTGATACCATCACAAGCGGAGTGTTTGGTGAAGGGGAGTATGAAAAGCATAAAGTTAATTTGACAAACTCATGATCTCAGAAACGTGGGGTATGATATTATTTTCATATCTTGTGCACGTCGGGTTTCAATGAAATCTTCACAACTGTCTTCGCCTACGTTTACACTTTTCACTAATGCAAGTTATGACATGACAAGTACGCAAATTTGGAGGAAATTAACATTTACCGTTACCTCAGTTCAATTTAATTCAATTCAAATGAAATTTTATTCTAAAAAAATAAAAAAAAAACCACACGTTTATATTGTCGATGGTAGTTCGGGGAAAACATTTGTTCAGAACGATTGTGTTATTGGAAAAGAGAGGCCCACGTATAACAGCCAAACTTGTAGAAATGTGAGTATAAATCGGACTAACAATATAAAAATGCGTAAAGTAAACCACATAAAGACACAGAAATGACAAACTACAAGAGGCAAGAGGAAGGGAGAGGGCGATATAAGGAAAGGAAAGGAGGTAGGACATAAAGGAAGGAAAGACTAATTGTAAGGTAGGAGAGGTTCTCAGCACATGTACAACTATTGGCAGACACCACCCATTGGCTTGAGCAAGGTAACTGACTTTAAAAAAAAAATGCAAGTGTGATGACAAAGATGTAATCCAAATACAATGTACAATGAAAAAAAGAAACCCAACTAGAACTGTTTTTAATTTGTTCTTGAATACAACAACATTTGGCGCACATTTTGGATCATCATTCTGTGGATCTATAAAAGCTTGATCTTGTGTAAACAAGATTATTCTTAGCGAAGACGATGAGGAGAAAAGTTATGTGAATTTCATGGGATCGTCTTGTAGGGTTATTTTAAATACTGATAATTCTACAAGAAATGCATTAATATTCCCGGCAGGCATCGTTACAGTTTATCATTCCATTACATTGCTAATGATCAGATCGATCCATCGTTACATTGAAACTGCCGGCTACTGCACTGATACCCTACTACGATTAACATGAAAAAGATTAAAAACAACGTAAAATGACTCCTTTTATTCTAATTTAAATGAGATATTATTGTATTTTGACACATGATCAGTGTTAACCTTTATGATATTCCGTAATACACGACTCTAATCACACGACATTTTGATATTTCAAGGCCTTTATCCTTGCCTGTGGAAAAAAAAAAGAAATGTTGCTTTTGGAGTTGAACAGCACTTTCAACAATTTCTGAAAAATATTTTAATACCCTTTTTGTGTTTCTTATATTTCTCGAATGTTTAATCTCATATTTCAGAAAAAGAGCGTATTGATTGTTCCCGAGAATATGCTACTTGTATGCTGAAATAGTCTCCACACCAAGTAACAAATCTGCAACAGTGTAAACTACGTCTAAGTAAGATTTGCGTACAGCCGCGTCTACGGCGCGTTATTTGGTGCAGATCACACTAAAAGATACAGAATACACTGTAGAAGACGCGCATTGAATGACTACCCAGATAAGATGTCAGGCAAAAAAAAAAGGGGGGGGGGGGGCTCGAGTAGCAGATAATTTGTGACCGTGCACCACAAAACGAACAAAAAGTCGCACACACTGATTTTGTGTGAACACTGAAAATAGGTGAAATGGGTCAACCTAACTGATCTTGACTTTTTCATATTTTCTGAAAGAGCAAGTCTTCTTCTTATACATTATGCAAAAATTGGGGATCATGAAACGGGCAGGAAAGTGTGTTTTTTAGCAGTTAGTCTAGAGCATTTTGTGGTAGAATAGTGTGATAAGGTGTGTTTTTAGAGTCCCCTTTTCATTTCGTATAAACCTTGTACACACTCTTCACTTTCAACTCTAATAACTTTTGAAAGGATGATGCTACTGCTTTGAAAGTTAGCATCAATTATGAACAGAATGTGTCGATAAGGCACGCTTAATTTCAGTTTAATCTGATAATCTCTTTATTGTCGTTATTACTTTGGTGGTTTACATCTTGTTGTTTTGTCCCATTCGTTGCACAGCCAGCGCGGATTGGTAAAGATTTAGCGCTTGAATAGACACTGCACTTCAGAGCCTCTTTTCTCAGTTCACACTTTTCCTGTATTGTGTGTTTTCTTTCCAATATTTAGATAGGTTGGGAGTCCATTTGATTTGAGTTATACATCATTTTAAAGCTTAAAGTCTGTTCTTTTAGATTATGCTCTTATCTAAAATTTCATGTCTGACGACTTCCTGTGCATTTCGTGATGCAGGGTCACATTGATAAATGCATGGTGAGAGAGAGGGGAAAAGCTTTGAAATGATTATATGCAGTGACAAGAAGGAAGAACTAACAACTTTACCAGGAGTCGTAGAAACAGACAATCCGCCAGCTGGGGAAGACAAGAGTAAAAACAAAAGTTTCGTTCTGATAAGCTGTCCGTTCAAATGGCGAAATTTAAAATCATCAAACTACTCAAGTACAGTGCGTTTATAAAATTACATTAACCCGCTTATCGTTTTGTATCTCAAGTTCGAACATATTTATATAACAGTATATTACCCGTGATACATTACTTTTAGTGTTAACATTGCATGGTGGGAAAAAAATATTGTGAAACTATATATCTTTTGGCATGATTTTATCATGTTCAACATAGTTTTATCATTTATGGAGGTTAGATACGTAATTACATTCCAAAAAAAAAAAAAAATTGGCCTCTGGTCGAAACATTATTTTTTACTATGAAAATCCTGCCCAGTCAGAGAATCTTTCCCGAGGGTAAGAGTAATATATCATCACGCTGGTAATTTGCTAAATGTATCTCTAATTCGTCACTCGCATATTTTTCAGTGTATGAAATGGTGTCGCTTCCGCTCGTTGCATTGACGTAAATGACGTGTTTTTTCCACCAAGAGAAGACTGGTTAGGTTTTCACGCACCAAAGGAATGGATATCGTGCACCGCAGACCATGCATATACTATTGGCGCGTGATATGGTGTGAGTAAAAGAAATGAACTTGTGAACTTTATGAACTTCAAACAGTGATTAAATCCAACTTACTTTGCTGTTAGTCTTGAAATAATTTGTGAAGGATATAAAACAAAATGTGCCAGGCCAATGTTCGAGTCACCGGTTAAATTTCGGGGCTGCACCTCTCAGAACATAGCGCTGTCGAAGTCACCTCATGTACGTAGTTTTAACCAGAACCTCTCAGGCCTGGTACATTAAATGTGTGTATGATATACCTTTCAATATTGCACTTTGAAAAAAAAAAGTGATTGATATTTACAATAATTGGTCTGCACATTTTATCTATGATATGTAAAATACGCGGATGTATCACAAAGTTTGTTTAAAAAAAAAAGAAAAGAAAAGAGAGAAATACCGCATCCAAATTCGTCACTGCCGTCTGAGCAATCGCTCCATCCGTCGCATCTCCACGAAGCTGGTATACACTCATCATTGGAGCACTGGAATGAATTGCCATCGCAAATGGCTGTGTCGAGGACAGAGACACAATATATTATATATAAAAAACGACAATAATCAGATTTATAGCAGTTAACATCTTTGCTTTAAACGAGGCAATCGAGGAGCGTATATGTCTATTAAATTGGGGTTGTTAAAAGAATAAAACATGACAGAACCCTGCTGGTAAGAGCACAGACTGTTCCCAGTGTGTTCAAGTTTAAATAGTCGTTCATGTGAAAACACTAGAATTTAAAAATATGAATATCATTTCACACCGTGTTGTGGTTCAAAGAGTTCACGTAATAACGATCCATTTTCCTGCTGGAAAGAATACAGTGTCCCACAGTGTTGAAAACACATTGTGAGCACAGTGTGAAATCTCTTTACACTGTTAAATTTGAGGGTTTTAGCAGTGTGAACACAATGTGAGTCATGAATTCACAGTGTGCAACAAGGCATTACTATATGAACACTGTGTGAAAACCACGTCACAGTGTAAAATCATCTTCACACTGTTAAACACTGAGGCCCGTATTCTACTGTAGACCAAGGTTTAAACCCATTTTAGACTCACCTATGGTTTAGCTAGACCCGAGGTTTAATTTTGTATTCAGCTAGCGAGGTTTAGTTAAACCCAAGTCTATTTCGGGTTTAAATTAAACCCGAAATAGTCTTGGGTCAAGCCACCATGGTGCCCTCTATGGAAGAAGAAATTCTCCCTCTCTGAGTACTTTTCTCTCCGCAAATCCACTTAAATTTATTATTGGCAGTGTATCAGCCACATGAGCGTGACTTTCTTGGATTTTGAATAGTTTTTACGGGTATTTATGTCGAATAAGGGCATGCTGTATTTTTGCTTGCGACGACTCGTGAAGCACTGTGATTATACTGTACAGTTTGTGTACGTGTGCGACGCACATCTCAGGATACATGGTAAGCGTCTAATAGCGTAGCGCTATCATATTTTTGGCTAGCTAGCTTTGAATGCTCAGTACCAGCAGATCCATCGCGCCGCGCCGGCCGGCGGCACGGTTGCTGTGTGCGCTGGATGGGACATGGCTTTTTATGTTGATTGAATCGTGAATTCGGAATGGACAGGCAATTGATCAAACCAGGACTTTGAGGTAGGAAATTGAATAAAAGCTTTTCTCTTAAGATTGTCAGTTAATAAAAATGGAAACCATTCTAAAATTTAGAAATAAATCTAGACCTAGATCTACTATCAACCCTGTCTCGATATTAGAAGTAGGCCTAACGTTAGATTTTACCTACCGTACCACACTAACCTAACTTTTAATAGATCTAACGTTAGTCCTAACGTTACAATAATGTACTCTAGCTATTCGAATAGGTTCTACTATAAACGTTAGTAGGACCCTACTCCTACTAACTAGTCCGAACGTTAGTCCTACGATCGATCTAGGTTCTCGATCTAACAGAAACTAGATTCTATGCCAAATCGACCTCAGGCTCTACCCTCTCTCTAGTCCTACATTGAGTTCTTGGTCTAGTCTTCAGGTTATTTTCATCGTATTAAAGCTTATCTAGACTAACGTATTAGTACAGGTAGTACTAGGTAGTAGTATTGCTACCATTTAGATCTCGAGTCTCTTCTAAGTGTACAATTTGCTACAAGTATATACTACTAGTACTAGTATACTAGTACACGAGTGGTAGGTGTATCTCGTGTGTACTCGCGTACGTGTGGCCGGCAGCCAGCCACTCGTTTTGTGCCATTGGCATTGATCCGTGTGCTGGTACCCTTTGCACCAGTCATCGTTAGACTCGATTTAAACTCGAAATAAACCTCCTCCATGGTAGGTTTAATTTAAACCCAATTTAGACCACAGCTGGACTTAGTAGAATACAAATTAAACCTGGGTTTAAACCTGGGTCTAAACTGGTGGTTTAAACTCAGGTTTAAACCCCAAAAACCCACTTTAGACCCAGGCGTGGGTTTAAACTCGGGTCTAAGTTTTTAGCAGAATACGGGCCTGTGTTTCTTTCCACTTTACACTGTGAACTGATGATTCACAATGCGTTCACGTTGTTAAAACACCCGAATTTAAAGGACAAGTTCACCTTCATAAACATAAGGATTGAGAGAATGTAGCAATATTAGTAGAACACATCATTGAAAGTTTGAGGAAAATCAGACAATCCGTTCAAAAGTTATGAATTTTTGAAGTTTTTGTGCAGTACTACCTGGATGAGAAGACTACTGCAGTGTATGAATAACTTAGATGTCACATGCGTACAACAATATAAGGAAAATATAAAGAGAATTTCACAAAATTCCATCTTTTGAAAAAAGTACACATTCCTCTGACTCGTTATCGACAAATGTTATGGGTAATATTATTCCCCCTGCCCTTAGAAAGAGGCAAGTCAAGTGCTCTTTTATTATGTGAAAAAGTGAAAATATGTTGAATTTTCTTTTACATTTTCTTTATACTGTTGTACGCATATGACTCACAAGCTGTAGTAGTCTCCTCATCCAGCGGTTCCAACACAAAAAATTAAAAAAAAATCATAACTTTTGCATCGATTGTCCAATTTTCCTCAAACTTTCACTGATGTGTTCTACTAATATTGTTGCATTTTCTCAATCCTTATGTTTATGAAGGTGAACTTGTCCTTTAACAATGCGAATAGATTTCATAATGTGTTTACACTGTGTTTTGCACTGCGGGACACTGTGATTTTCCCAGAAAGGAAAGAACACGTGAAGAAGTATAGTGACTGCTGCATTCTGAGAGCAATCCTCACGCATATCTAAGCCAGTTTATTTCAAATTCTTCCGTCGTACCAACTTCAGCGGTTACACAAAAAGAAAAAGAAAACGAACTGAGCTTGTTGGTTTGTTTCATTGTTTGCTATTTGATGGTATAATTATGTTTGTGCGTTTACGTTTGTACATATTATTATATACCATATAGACAGAATCCACTGGAAAGTGAGATGTCGTCCACGGCAATATCTCCTGTATAACTGCTTCCACGTACACCTTCCATTATGATGTTGAATAGCTGGAAGTAGCTGTAGACATCCACCTGGAAAATTGCAAGTTTGATAACGTATCCTTGAGCTTTTTGAAAAAGCATGATGGATTGTGATTACATCTAGGGGGAAAAAGTTGTTCCTGCTACATCACATGTAGTATAATATTCATATCGAAACCGCGGGTTTCGACAGGATGAAGTCCCCCCTACTTGGCCAAGTGTTACGCACGTGTTACGTTTCAAATACAGGGGATATTACGACTTCAAGTTTGACTGGTGAACAGAGTAGCCTGAGCTGCTTCTAACACACACATTGTAATTCACAGTAATATTTAAACTAAGATTGAAGTATTCAAACTAATATGAATTCAATTTGTATATTGTCATGTTTGTTTTTTTGTTCATTTCCATCTGAGAAGATGGCTGGATAGCCCATATTCATCTATGTTAAGCTGGTCTTCCATAGGGTCCAGTTGGATGTGAGGTGGGACCACTTCACCGGGTTAAACACCCTGCTCTTTGCAATGAATGAATAAAGTGGGATCTTTGACGTGCATGAGTTGTTACTCTCTCATACACGGGACCTCCATTTTATGTCCTGTTCGAGGGACAGAATGTTTTGCCTCTTACTAGAGGGGACGGTATGATTTAATACACACAACACTGCTCAGTCCAGACTCGGGTTCGAACCCGGGTCCTTAGGATCGTGAGGATTGTGAAACTGACGCGCTACCGACTGAGCCAACTCACTGCCTTGTTGCATGAAATGCTGGTATCCTTTTTGCCTCACAAGCAAGCAGCTTTCGTGTTGATAATTCTTTGTCTTTACTTCTTTCATTCAGTGAGCAGAATCTTCTTGCTCACTGGATCGCTTTGTAAGATCAAACTCTTCCCAAGATCACAAATAAGGGTTATTCAGTAAATGACGACTGATCGGAATGATTTCAAGTATTATTATTTTACGTTTTCCGCTCATTGTATTGTGATGGAAATAGATGTAAAACATGTTGATTTTTCATACATTTTCAAACTAAAGAGAATCATTCATACTATGCTTATTACGTTTTTATAGCCTTTGCACTGACAGGTATTAGACTTGATTTGCACTCATCATTCATGCTATTTTCTTGTACCTTTCATCCAGTGCTTTATATATTTATATATATATATATATATATATATATATACATTGTGAAAAAGTTAAAATATAGTTATGTGACAGTTTAGGCAACTTTTTGGTCCACTTTCTGGGATCTTGGTTCATAAAATTTCATCAAAGAAAAAACATATATAATTATATATACATGTATATGTATATATACACGTACGGGACGAAGAATCGAAATGTTATTAAAAGGAACAACTTTACTCATGTAAGAACTTACCTTTGCTCGCTGCCACATGTCGCCCCGTTCTCCATACATTGAGTACAACGTGTAAGTTGAATATCCCATTGTGTCTGCCATTATCACATTCAGGGTATTGATCGTGTTACCGTACATATGATACCAGAATGTCAGACAGTAGGGTTCGTTAGTGTTGTTAGCTAGGTAGGCAGGGCTCCTTAAACGTGCAACATCTCCATCAGAACGCGGAGAAGTTTCAATGTACATGTAATTTCCATCTGCAAGGGAAAGTGAGATATGATATGATATGATATGATTTGATATGATATGATATACAATATGTGTGTATATGGTATATATTCATGAACGGTACATTTGAAAAAAAAAATGCGTATAGGCTCCTGGCTGGTGGGTGTGGAACTTGTTGAACAGTATTTAACAAAGTGAGCTGAAGAACACAAAAATGTCACATTTACGAACAATAAATCTAAAAATGTCCATCGCACACCAAAATAACTGCAAAACCGGGCTGATGGTGATCTACTGTGGAAAATCCAGTTACATCCATTAAAAAAGGGGTGATAACTGTGTAGCTATATAGCACTATAAAAATTAACTGGAAGAGTATTAACCAAATCTCATAGAGTATACAGATGTGAAGGGAATTTTTTTTTTTTTTTCGTAGGGAGATGAAGGCGCCATTCATGCCGTTTCCAATGAGGCAGAGGCCGCGTGCTCATTATACTATACTTTATTTTCCTGGATACTATAATGGCTTTGAATGAGTATGGAGGCACACTTCAAATCATCTAATAGGTAGGTGAAGAGGTACATTACTTAGGGTGTTTAAACTTATATACCATTGGAAGTCACCAAATATCGTACAAGCGGTGTCTAGATGCTATTTCTAGCACTTAGAAAGTCATACGCACACATTGTAATGAGAATTTTGTGAATCATTTGAATGCATCTTTAGCTGAGTAAAGCTGTACTAGGCATTCTTGATATTCCGGTACATTCTAATGTAGACAGCGTAAACAGAAACATCTCCATATGACTTGTATATATACATACATAGAGATGCTTAAACACACACACACACACACACATATATATATATGTTGATATTTATCCTGTTGATTCTGCACGGAATCTGGGAGTGTGGTTTGATTCACGCCTAGCTTTTGACAGACATATCTCTGAAGTATGTAAAAATTCATTTTATCATTTGTTTAATATGGCACATATTCGGAAGCATTTGACACGGGAAAGTACTGAAAAAATTATCCATGCGTTTGTCACAAGCAGATTGGATTATTGTAACAGTTTATTTTATGGTTTACCTGATAATCAGTTAGGTAAACTACAAAGGGTGCAAAATGCATGTGCTAGATTAGTTTGTAATTCTCCTCGTTTTTCTCACTGTCGTCCATTACTACGTGCATTACATTGGTTGCCTGTAAAGCAGAGAATCATATTTAAAACTCTGCTAATTGTATATAGAGCTATTCATGGTACAGCACCAGTGTACATACAGGAACTTGTAGAGTTAAAAACATCATTTCAAACATTTTATCATCTTCGAAGTTCACGGGATCAAACATTATTGAAATATCCATCGGGGAAATCAAAAGTTACTCTTGGCGACAGGGCATTTTTGTACGCTGCACCAAAATTATGGAATAATCTCCCTTTGTTTGTAAGACAAGCAGTTACAATTAATGAGTTTAAGACCAGGTTAAAAAGTCATCTCTTGAAGTAGTGTATTTTCTGTTTGAATTTCTTGTATGCATGTCATTTTGTAATGCGCAGTAGAGTATATCATTATAGTAGCTGCGCAATATAAATGTCCTTTTATTATTATTATTATTATATATATATATAGTATGTATATACAAGATTTTTCCTTTCATGTTTATCTTAATGTATATGATATGAATTAACATAAACATGAAAGAGAAATCTGAACTTATTTCATAGTTCTAAAAACGAAAAAGTACACGTAAGACGATAAAAGTTGGAGTACGAAAACTTTCGGAAGTTATTCTGTTTGTATACAATAAACATCTTTTTTTACTTCTCATAGTCTCACAGACTTTTTGATCACAGGAGAAAACTAAGTGCACTAAGCAGAGCAATCATCATGGAATGCGATACCAATGCTCAACCTACGGAAAGACAAACCAAGATAGCTTACAGCCAGTGGTATGGTCCCCACTTGGTCCGGTATCTAACGATGGGGTACTTCCGTTATTACGTGACCAGTCGAAGTCATCATCCGTCTCTTGCACCCATCCACAGACACCGTATTCAAAGTCACAGTCGATGTCTTGGCCTGGGTCAAAATAATAGCGAGATAAAGGAAGAATAAGTGTCGTCTTTGACAACTATGATTATATCAAACTGACCGTAACGGTTAGACCAGAAAGGAAGTCTTTGAGGCTTCCTTGCCATTGCTGAGAACGTGTTCTCTAACTGTTGAGATCCACGGTTTGATTCCACCTTGCCGCTGGGCAAGACACTCTACCCTCATTGCTTAGTTCTTCAGAGATACAAGTACTTGGAGCCGTCGATCACGTGGTAACTTTCTTAACTCTTCCTCCAACACTCAAGAGTAGCAAGACCTTACGTCAATTTAAAAGGCTTTATAAAAAAACATATTTTTGATGAAATGTATCTGAAACTGTAAGTATAAGTATGCATTGTTTCCACCTCTGCCTCTTTTCTTCTCTTTTCATTGTATCTTTGACTTTTGTTTTATCAAATGAATTTGTATGATAATTGTTTAGTTGAAATGTATTGATAATTGTTTGTAGGGGATCATTTCCAACAAGCCTCTTGTGTGCTTTCTATGATCCCTCCATTCAAAATGTATAAATGTTCTAAGGCAATTGTATTTTGATATTTGTAGATGTTATGTTTGATATGGAAATAAATGAATGAATGAATGAATGAATGAATGAACTACAATGTAAGTGGTTTCTTGACTGGTCACGTCAAATAAGGTGCAACGAGCAGACAAACAAACTAACGAAGGAACTATACCAAAATGGGCCCGTTAAGAACCAGAAGTGTGCATTTAGTCAGTACAAAATCTCAACAAGCAACTCCAAGCAAAGTGTATACCAAATGACCTCCCTCTTGCTGCACGTAAACTGGCAATTTTGAATACAACATCCATAAACACGGTGGCACTGTCTTTTTTCGAGTTCGAATTTCAACACAATGTCATGCTGTGTTGAAATAACTTTCCACTTGGTAGAATCATTCCTTGACGTCTAGGACATCCCCTCCATAGATATGCACGCGCGTGCGCGCGTACGCGTTCGTCGACTTTGTACCAATAATCCAAATGCTCCAAATGACCTGATACGTATGCAGAAAATGTTTGAGCTTGACTTGAGCATTTTAAACTTTCAAAGCGCGTACGCACACCTATGCGGTCTATAAATTTTAAAATATGAATGGATGATTATTTTTTTCAAATGCACTCAGCAAAATAAGAAAGTAAACACTTTCTCAAGCTCATATTTCTCATAGAAAATTTGGCTAAATAGTAATGCTTTATATACCATCTTAAAAGTAATTTACTTGGCTATCAACCTGGTAGGTCAATAAAAAGGCAAACTTTACGCTTGAGCACACACATTAATTTTTCTCCTCCAAAGCACAAAAGTTAAGACATCCTATTATCTCTATAATGACTTTGTAGTCCACAAAGATAAAGAAAGGTAAAAAAAGAAAGGATACTAGAGAAAATTAAGAATCTTCTCTCAAATCCAAATTCAAATAGCATGGAAAAAGCAGTATTAACAAATATGGTAAAAATTTCAAATGTTATTTCAAATAAAGAAATTTGAAAATGATATTTAATTCTTGAATTTGTCTCATGAATCTTTAAATTCCTCAATCAAAATAATGAAATAAAACAGTCTGTCCATTTTAATAAGTTTCTGGCTTAATACTCCCCGTGTCATTTCAAGTTAGATTCGACAGAAAACTTTTATTTTCCCCTTTAATTTCTCACTTTGTTTATGTTTGAAGATATACAGAGCTACAAGGGGATAAGAACTTATTCTTTATATTTTATTCATCTCGCATTGTGTCAACTCGGTATCTTGTTATCATTGCTATATTGAAGGGCATTTGGGCAAATGAATGACAAAATGTCATTTTTTGCAATGTTTACTTTTGTGTCTTAAAAGACAAAAATCAATGTGTTCACTCATGCACGAAACTTTCCTTTGTAGTGACCTACCAGGCTGATAGCCAATTAAACAACCTTTAATATCGTATATGACACGATGATTTTGATTGAAATCTGCTATGAAAAATATGTGCTTGAAAAAATGTTTACTTTCTTCTTCTTTTTTTTGTGAGTGTATAGCTTATACATGACGTAAGTTTCATTGAAAATTTTAATTCCATTAATGAGAATGATTGAGAACGTGATTCAGATAATAAAGTCATACTGACGTCACGGTTGACTGATAACAATGATACATTAGAACTGTTGTCTTTAGGACATGATACATAGATGACATAAGTTTCAAGTTGATATTCGAAGTACTTTTTCAGTTAACCTCTGTACAAGATTTGAGGAGAAATAAAAATAAGGAAGAGGAAGAAATCATTACACATAGGAAAGGTGATCCGAGAGGATATAATGTTTCATAAAGAACCCTTTGAGTGGTTCACATTATACAAGCATGTTTTTAGAGGACCTCTCAATTTTTTCCCCTCTAAACATAACTATGCATTTTGAAAGTATGCATGGATATCTTTATTAATTTGTTAACTATCATTTATCCTTTGCACAGTTGAATGAATTCTTATGATATAACAATAATAGGAAGTAATTCCTGATTTATTCTGAGTTATTTTTTGTTGAAAAAAAAGAAGAATGAAAATAAATGAATTGAATTGCATTGAATGTTTATGACATCCGTTTGTTCTTCTATGTTTGTGAATAAGTTACGTACCTTGCGGTGGGCAGGACCCACTTTGAAGGGAAATGTCATCTATGGCAATGTCTCCTGTGTAGCTGCTTCCGCGTATACCTTCCATTATGATGTTGAATAACTGGTAGTAGCTGTACACATCCAACTGGAGAATTGGAAGTTTGAAAACGTGTCCTTGAGGTTCTTCATGAAGTATTTAAGGGGTGTAATTGAATGTAGTCGGAACAAGTTTCTCGAGACATCACACATACTCATACAGAAACTATGAGTGCATACCTGGATGAGAGTTCGCCCCTCATACCGAAAAGGGGTGGATATTACATTGAGAGGTCAAAAAGCATTACATTTAGGGTTGACATGACATGTATGATGTACATGATAGGATTGTCTCCGGTTATCAAGGTGTATTACATTCAGGATTGTTATTACATTAAGCATTAAAATGTAGTACATTTAGGATTGGTATTGCACTTAGGGTAAAGGAGTACTACATTTAGGATTAAGATGTATTACATTTAGAGTGGATATTACATTCAGGGTGGTTATTACATTTAGGGTTGACATGTATTACATTTATGGTTATCTCCGGTTATAACATTTAGTTTTCAAATTATCATTTTAAAATCATTCTTAGTTATGTATTAGTTTAGTTTTGAAATTACATTTATTAATTATATTTAGGGTTGGTATAACATCTAAGGTTAATGTATATTACATTTAGGGTCGTCATAAGATTAAGCGTAAAATGTATTACATTTATGGTCGTCATCATATTTAGCGTAAAAATTTATTACATTTAGGGTCGTCATTACAATTAGCGTTAAAATGTGTTACACTTGCTATAGGTTTGTTAGTACATTTAGGGTCGCTTTTAAATTTAGGTTAAGATGTACTACATTTAGGGTGAATATTTAATTTAGAGTTAAAAGTTATCACATTTAGGGTTATTATTACATTTTTATGGTTAAGGTGTTTTACATTGAGGTTTGTCATAACATTTAGGGGTGATAAAACTGTGAGTGCCCACCTGGATGAGAATTCGTCCCATATAGCCAATTCGTTACGTGTCACGTTTGATTTCTTTCATAAGCAAGGGGCGTTAGCTTATTAGCAGAGTAACCCTAGATCTTCAGGCACACGTTACAATTCAAACAAAATACCTAAAAACTTTAAGAACTTCATTTATGCAATGTCATATCACACGATATTCTCTGATATCCGCTTTACCGCTATGCGAGCAGGGGATGTTTCATAAAACTGTTCTTAAAATTACGAAGGACTTAAGAACGACTTGAACACGTTCTGACGTTATACTTATCAGAATTATAATAATTCAGCACACACACACAAAAAAAAATCACTAGTTGTTCTTAAATCGTTCGTAACTTTAAGAACAGCTTCATGAAACACCCCGGAACCGTTAATTTCAAGGATGTTGATACCAAATTTTCATTCACTTCATGTATATCAAATTGACAGTTGCCGATAAGCCATAGTTTCAGAAAGATGACAGCCCGTCGTCGAAACTGTCATAGGTAAATACAACTTTTGGCTTTGTCTATAAAGAACTCTTTATTCAAAAATTACATCATTCCTAGTTATTTGGTCAAAGTTCATATGGTGGGCAGCAACATTATCACCGCTCGAACAGTCTTTATTTGGTATATGTGCTAGGGTTAACCTTTTTGCTCTCCTGGTCTTTGTCTTGGATAGCTCATCCAAGATGATGAAATGATATTGGTTATTAAGGGATATTTAGTATTCCGGAAAAAAAAAACGAAAAATAAAAACACAGTTGACAAAGCGGAATTATTTCACCTAGTAAGTAATGTGGCATGCGACTTTTTTTTTGTGATGCACCGTCAACAGTTGTAGTTAAAGCAAAAAAGGTGTGTGATTGTTTACACAATCCGTTCAACTGTCATGTCGATGTTATAAATACCCCCCTAAAAAAAAAAAAAAAAACGAATTAACGAGACTAGATATTTGAATGAAAACAACTATGTCATAACTTACTCTTGCTTCATTCCACATGTCACCCTGTTCTCCGTACAGTGTGTACAACATGACCGTAGAATTTGCCATTGCGTCCGCCATCTTCACATTCAGTGTACTGATCGTGTCACCGTACATATGATACCAGAAGTTCAGACAATAAGTTTGGTTAGTGTTGGCAGAAAAGTAGGCGGGGCTCTTTAGACGGGCAATATCTCCATAGGAACGCGGAGAAGAAGTTTCAATGTACATGTAACTTCCATCTGTATGTGGAAATAGGAGCAGAGATGAATGTCTTCGTAAATAACTCTACACACATTGTTTATATTAATTTCATAGATTTGGATTGAAAAAATAAAGTAAGATTACGTACAGGGTTATGGCAGTCGAAATTGGTGGGGGTTGAACAATATCTCACGAAGCCTGCCAGAGAACAAGTAAGTGTCTCATATTCTGAATTTCCAAAAGAACCTCAAATGTACGTTAATTTTGAATACACCCTCCCATTGCACATAGACTGACTATGAAGTCACACTGGCAGAGGCCGCGTGCAGAGGCCGCGTGCTCATTATACTATATTTTATTTTCCTTGATACTATAATGACTTTACGATATCTCACGTGAATAAGTATGGAGGCACACTTCAAATCATCTGATGGGTAGGTGAAGAGGTACATTATTTAGGGTGTTTAAACTTATATACCATTGGAAGTCACCAGATATTGTACAAGCGGTGTCTAGATGCTATTTTCAGCACTTAGAAAGTCATACGCACACATTGTAATGAGAATTTTGTGAATCATTTGAATTCATCTTTAGCTGAGTAAAGCTGTACTAGGCATTCTTGATATTCCGGTACATTCTAATGTAGACAGCGTATTAAACAGAACCACCTCCATATGACTGGTATATATATTCATACATAGTAATGCTCAAACACACACACACACACACACACACACACACACATATATATATATATATATATACATATATATATATATATATATATATATATACAAGATCTTTCCTTTCATGTTTATTTTAATGTATATGATATAAATTAACATAAACATGAAAGAGACATCTGAACTTATTTCATAGTTCTAAAGACGAAAAAGTACACGTAAGACGATGAAAGTTGGAGTACGAAAACGTTCGGAAGTTATTCTGTTTGTATACAATAAACATCTTTTTTTTTTTTTTACTTTTCATAGTCTCACAGACTTTTTGACCACAAGAGAAAACTAAATGTACTAAGCAGAGCAATCATCATGGAATGCGATACCAATGCTCAACCTACGGAAAGACAAACCAAGATAGCTTACAGCCAGTGGTATGGTCCCCACTTGGTCCGGTATCTAACGATGGGGTACTTCCGTTATTACGTGACCAGTCGAAGTCATCATCCGTCTCTTGCACCCATCCACAGACACCGTATTCAAAGTCACAGTCGATGTCTTGGCCTGGGTCAAAATAATAGCGAGATAAAGAAAGAATAAGTGTCGTCTTTGAAAACTATGATTATATCAAACTGACCGTAACGGTTAGACCAGAAAGGAAGTCTTTGAGGCTTCCTTGCCATTGCTGAGAACGTGTTCTCTAACTGTTGAGATCCACGGTTTGATTCCACCTTGCCACTGGGCAAGACACTCTACCCTCATTGCTTAGTTCTTCAGAGATACAAGTACTAGGAGCCGTCGATGGTAACTTTCTTAACTACAATGTAAGTGGTTTCTTGACTGGTCACGTCAAATAAGGTGCAACGAGCAGACAAACAAACTAACGAAGGAACTATACCAAAATGGGCCCGTTAAGAACCAGAAGTGTGCATTTAGTCAGTACAAAATCTCAACAAGCAACTCCAAGCAACGTGTATACCAAATGATCTCCCTCTTGCTGCACGTAAACTGGAAATTTTGAATACAACATCCATAAACACGGTAGCACTGTCTTTTTTCGAGTTCGAATTTCAACACAATGTCATGTCGTGTTGAAATAACTTTCCACTTGGTAGAATCATTCCTTGACGTCTAGGACATCCCCTCCATAGATATGCACGCGCGTGCGCGCGTACGCGTTCGTCGACTTTGTACCAATAATCCAAATGCTCCAAATGACCTGATACGTATGCAGAAAATTTTGAGCTTGACTTGAGCATGTTAAACTTTCAAAGCGCGTACGCGCACCTATGCGGTCTATAGATTTTAAAACATGAATGGATGATTTTTTTTTTCAAATGCACTCAGCAAAATAAGAAAGTAAACACTTTCTCAAGCTCATATTTCTCATAGAAAATTTGGCTAAATAGTAATGCTTTATATACCATCTTAAAAGTAATTTACTTGGCTATCAACCTGGTAGGTCAATAAAAAGGCAAACTTTACGCTTGAGCGCACACATTATTTTTTCTCATCCAAAGCACAAAAGTTAAGACATCCTATTATCTAATGACTTTGTAGTCCACAAAGATAAAGAAAGGTAAAAAAAGAAAGGATACTAGAGAAAATTAAGAATCTTCTCTCAAATCCAAATTCAAATAGCATGGAAAAAGCAGTATTAACAAATATGGTAAAAATTTCAAATGTTATTTCAAATTAAGAAATTTGAAAATGATATTCAATTCTTGAATTTGTCTCATGAATCTTTAAATTCCTCAATCAAAATAATGAAATAAAACAGTCAGTCCATTTTAATATGCTTGTGGCTTAATACTCCCCGTGTCATTTCAAGTTAGATTCGACAGAAAACTTTTATTTTCTCCTTTAATTTCTCACTTTGTTTATGTTTGAAGATATACAGAGCTACAAGGGGATAAGAACTTATTCTTTATATTTTATTCATCTCTCATTGTGTCAAATCGGTATCTTGTTATCATTGCTATGTTGGAGGGCATTTGGGCAAATGAATGACAAAATGTCAATTTTTGCAATGTTTATTTTTGTGTCTTAAAAGACAAAAATCAATGTGTTCACTCATGCACGAAACTTTCCTTTGTAGTGACCTACCAGGCTGATAGCCAATTAAATAATCAAAGCGGAGGAGGAGAAGGAGGGAGAGGAGGGAGTTCTATAAGAATCCGCACAGGTTCACAAAGAGGTTGTTTGAGGAAGGGGTTTCAGGAAGTTTAGAGGTGTCGAAGGAAGAGCTCGAGAGGCATCTGAAGGCCACATACTGTGATGGGAGGAGAGAGCAGCCTTTTACTGGGGTGGCAGGGCTATTGAGGCCACAGGAGCCAGAGGTCAGCTTTGACTTGAGTGAGTTGAAGTTGTGGGAGGTTGAAGCCGTGGTTAAAAAGGCCCGAGCTGGTAGTGCAGCTGGGCAGAATGGCTTGTCCTACAAGCTGTTCAAGTACTGTCCTCGTGTCCGAAGGGTGCTGTGGCGGATCCTAAGGGTGCTATGGCGGGAGCGGATTGTTCCAGTCAGCTGGTGTGTGGCAGAAGGGGTATATATCCCAAAGGAGAGGGATGCCAAAGGCATTGGCCAGTTTAGGCCGATTTCGCTTCTCAACGTGGATGGTAAGATCCTCTTTAGTGTCTTAGCGAGGCGGTTGTCAGAATTTGTCATGAAGAACAAGTTTGTGGGCACCTCTATACAGAAGGCAGGATTCCCGGGTTTCCCTGGGTGCACGGAGCATGTCCAGATGATTTGGGAGTCAATCCAGAGGTGCAAACATGAGAAGGAGGATGTGGATGTCATCTGGTTGGATCTTGCAAATGCATATGGATCAGTTCCTCACAGGTATCTCAGCTTTGCTCTTGAGTTTTTCTGGGTCCCTAGGGTGATCCGCGAGATGGTGCAGAGCTACTACAGCCAGTTCAGGATGAGATTCACGACCCAGACTGACACAACAGAATGGCAAACGCTAGAAATTGGCATCCCCATGGGGTGTCCAGTCTCGCCGCTGCTGTTTGTCCTTGGGATGGAAGTGTTAACCCGGTGTGTGGCCCCGAGAATTGAAGGGTTGATGCTGGCTGCGGATGTGGTTGTGCCTTCGATTAGGGCTTTCATGGATGATCTCACAATCGTGTCTGGCAACGAGACCCAGGTCAAAGATGGCCTCCATAGGTTAGAGGAGTTGGTGGCCTGGACACGGATGAAGTTCAAGGCCAAGAAGAGCCGCTCAGTGTCAGTGCGGAAGGGGAAGGTGGTCGCAAGGAGATTTCAGATTGGGGGAGAAGATATCCCTCAGGTCACTGAGCAGGGTGTAAAGAGCCTTGGGCGGTGGTATGAGGGCAAGTTGAATGACAGGCACCGAGGAGTTCAAATCTATGAGAAAGTGGTGGAGTGGTTGAAGAGGGTGGACAGGACACTCATCCCTGGGAATGCGAAGGTGTGGTGCTGCCAGTTTGGCTTGCTACCACGGATCATGTGGCAACTGCAGGTGTACGAGGTGGCAGTGTCCAGGGTTGGGAGGATGCAGCAGAAGATGAACTCGTACTACCGGAAGTGGTTAGGCGTTCCAAGAATGCTTACAGATCTGGCATTCTTTTGCAGATCAGGCAGGTTGCAATTGCCTATGACGTCAGTGGTGGAGGAGTTTAAAGCTGGCAAGGTTAGGCTAGTGATGATGATGAGGGAGTCAAAGGACCAGGCAATAGCAGGAGTTAGGCCACCGATCCGCACAGGGAGGAAGTGGAGGGCGGAGGAGGCTGCGGACGAGGCAGTGGCAATGGCAAAGTGGAAGGAGATGCAGGGTGCGGTTCAGGTGGGTCGGAAAGGGGTCGGGTTTCATCAGGGTGTTAGATGGTACAGCAAGCAAGGTAGGAAGGGTAGGAGGGAGTTGGTGGTGGAGGCGGTTAAGGAGAAGGAGGAGGAGTATCGCTTTGCCAAGGCTGTACAGCAGGGAGTGCAGGGAGCATGGACTCGATGGGAAGGGGTGGAGCAGAGGAAGGTGTCATGGAATGACCTTTGGTCAATGTCCTCTGGAGCTGTGCGCTTCATGATCAGTTCCACCTTTGATGTTTTGCCATCTCCAGTAAATCTTCAGAGATGGGGCATTGTGGAGGATGGTGGATGCAGGGTTTGCAACAAGGCGAAGGGCTCACTAGAGCACATTTTGTCAGCATGTGGAGGTCTATTACAGGCCTATACATGGAGGCATAACCAGGTGTTGAAGGAGATGGCGGAGGTGGCGAGGGTGGCAGTGGAGGCAAGGAAGAAGAATGGGCCTCCTAGGGTGAGGGGAATCCGGTTTGTGAAGGAGGGAGTGAGATGCAGTGTGAGAAGGAAGGGTCAGAGGGATGATGGTGGGGGGATCTTAGCAGCGGGGGATGATTGGGAGGTGCGGGTGGATGAGGGAAACCGTACAGTGCCAGAGGAGGTGGTAGTAACTGCCCTTCGGCCGGACATGGTGCTGGTGGCTAGGTCTGTGCACAGGTTACAATGGTGGAGCTGACTGTGCCATGGGAGACAAGTATGGATGAGGCAAGGGAAAGAAAGCTGGATAGGTATGCTGAGTTGAGGGAGGAGTGTGAGAAAAGGGGGTGGAGAGCGGAGGTGCATACTGTGGAGGTGGGGTGCAGGGGATATGCTGGACGATCGGAAAGGAGGTGGGTCAGAGGGATGGGAATAGGTGGTAGGGACGGGGAAAGGTGGATCAGGAGAATTTGTGGGGCAGCAGAGACAGGATCTGCATGGATAGTAGGGAAGGCCGGGGGGGGGGGTGGTGGGAATAGGGGGTGTAGAGAGAGTGTGTCTGGAGTGAGGAGAGGTGATTGATGTCAAGCGTTTTCCTTTTTTTGTCTTGTTTTGTGATGTTTTGCTTTGTTTTGTTTTGTTTTGTTTTGTTCTTCTTTGAAATGCCATGGGGGTGCTGTCAAGGGGATCCTAACGCAGCACCGGCCAGCCAGGGGGAGGTGTACAGCACTTAAATGGCCGAAACACTGGTGATCCCTGGTGTGATGCTGACGACCCATGGCATTTGCGGAGTTAACATCCTTCCGTTTATTATCTGTTAATATCGTATATGACACGATGATTTTGATTGAAATCTGCTATGAAAAATATGTGCTTGAAAAAGTGTTTACTTTCTTCTTCTTTTTTTTTGTGAGTGTATAGCTTATACATGACGTAAGTTTCATTGAAAATTTTAATTCCATTAATGAGAATGATTGAGAACGTGATTCAGATAATAAAGTCATACTGATGTCACGGTTGACTGATGACAATGATACATTAGAACTGTTGTCTTTAGGACATGATACATAGATGACATAAGTTTCAAGTTGATACTCAAAGTACTTTTTCAGTTAACCTCTGTACAAGATTTGAGGAGAAATAAAAATGAATAAGGAAGAGGAAGAAATCATTACACATAGGAAAGGTGATCCGAGAGGATATGTTTCATAAAGAACCCTTTGAGTGGTTCACATTATACAAGCATGCTTTTAGAGGACCTCTCAATTTTTCCCCTCTAAACATAACTATGCATTTTGAAAGTATGCATGGATATCTTTATTAATTTGTTAACTATCATTTATCCTTTGCACAGTTGAATGAATTCTTATGATATAACAATAATAGGAAGTAATTCCTGATTTATTCTGAGTTATTTTTTGTTGAAAAAAAAAGAAGAATGAAAATAAATGAATTGAATTGCATTGAATGTTTATGACATCCGTTTGTTCTTCTATGTTTGTGAATAAGTTACGTACCTTGCGGCGGGCAGGACCCACTTTGAAGGGAAATGTCATCTATGGCAATGTCTCCTGTGTAGCTGCTTCCGCGTATACCTTCCATTATGATGTTGAATAACTGGTAGTAGCTGTACACATCCAACTGGAGAATTGGAAGTTTGAAAACGTATCCTTGAGGTTCTTCGTGAAGTAAGGGGTGTAATTGAATGTAGTCGGAACAAGTTTCTCGAGACATCACACATACTCATACAGAAACTATATGAGTGCATACCTGGATGAGAGTTCGCCCGTCATACCGAAAAGGGGTGGATATTACATTGAGAGGTCAAAAAGCATTACATTTAGGGTTGACATGACATGTATTATGTACATGATAGGGTTGTCTCCGGTTATCAAGGTGTATTACATTCAGGATTGTTATTACATTTAACATTAAAATGTAGTACATTTAGGATTGGTATTGCACTTAGGGTAAAGGAGTACTACATTTAGGATTAAGATGTATTACATTTAGGGTGGGTATTACATTCAGGGTGGTTATTACATTTAGGATCGTCATTACAATTAGCGTTAAAATGTATTACACTTGCTATAGGTTTGTTATTACATTTAGGGTCGCTTTTACATTTAGGGTTAAGATGTATTACATTTAAGGTGAATATTTAATTTAGAGTTATAAGTTATTACATTTAGGGTTAAAATGTATTACATTTAGGATTATTAGTACATTCTTAGGGTTAAGGTGTTTTACATTGAGGTTTGTCATAACATTTAGGGGTGAAAAAACTGTGAGTGCCCACCTGGATGAGAATTCGTCCCATATAGCCAATTCGTTTCGTGTCACGTTTAATTTCTTTCATAAGCAAGGGGCGTTAGCTTATTAGCAGAGTAACCCTAGATCTTCAGGCACACGTTACAATTCAAACAAAATACCTAAAAACTTTAAGAACTTCATTTATGCAATGTCATATTACATGATATTCTCTGATATCCGCTTTACCGCTATGCGAGCAGGGGATGTTTCATAAAACTGTTCTTAAAATTACGAAGGACTTAAGAACGACTTGAACACGTTCTGATGTTATACTTATCAGAATTTCAATAATTCAGCACACATACACACAAAAAATACCTAGTCGTTCTTAAATCGTTCGTAACTTTAAGAACAGCTTCATGAAACACCCGGAACCGTTAATTTCAAGGATGTTGATACCAAATTTTCATTCACTTCATGTATATCAAATTGACAGTTGCCGATAAGCCATCGTTTCAGAAAGATGACAGCCCGTCGTCGAAACTGTCATAGGTAAATACAACTTTTGGCTTTGTCTATAAAGAACTCTTTATTTAAAAATTACATCATTCCTTGTTATTTGGTCAAAGTTCATATGGTGGGCAGCAACATTATCACCTCTCGAACAGTCTTTATTTGGTCTATGTGCTAGGGTTAACCTTTTTGCTCTCCTGGTCTTTGTCTTGGATAGCTCATCCAAGATGATGAAATGATATTGGTTCTTAAGGGATATTTAGTATTCCGGAAAAAAACACGAACAATAAAAACACAGTTGACAAAGCGGAATTATTTCACCTAGTAAGTAATGTGGCATGCGACTTTTTTTTTTTTGTGATGCACCGTCAACAGTTGTAGTTAAAGCAAAAAAGGTGTGTGATTGTTTACACAATCCGTTCAACTGTCATGTCGATGTTATAAATACCCCCCCCCCCCAAAAAAAAAAAAGAGAAAAAAAAAAAAAAACCGAATAAACGAGACTAGATATTTAAATGAAAACAACTACAACTATGTCATAACTTACTCTTGCTTCATTCCACATGTCACCCTGTTCTCCGTATAGTGTGTACAACATGACCGTAGAATTTGCCATTGCGTCAGCCATCTTCACATTCAGTGTACTGATCGTGTCACCGTACATATGATACCAGAAGTTCAGACAGTAAGTTTGGTAAGTGTTGGCAGAAAAGTAGGCGGGGCTCCTTAGACGGGCAATATCTCCATAGGAACGCGGAGAAGAAGTTTCAATGTACATGTAACTTCCATCTGTATGTGGAAATAGGAGCAGAGATGAATGTCTTCGTAAATAACTCTACACACATTGTTTATATTAATTTCATAGATTTGGATTGAAAAAATAAAGTAAGATTACGTACAGGGTTATGGCAGTCGAAATTGGTGGGGGTTGAACAATATCTAACGAAGCCTGGCAGAGAACAAGTAAGTGTCTCATATTCTGAATGTCCAAAGGAACCTCAAATGCACGTAAATTTTGAATAAACCCTCCCATTGCACATAGACTGACTATGAAGTCACACTGGCGGTACTCTATCTGTAGGAAATTTGACTACCTAAATTTCCTCCATGGAAAATTATAAATGAATACTTCTCAGTAAAAAACCGAAATTAGGAAAGTATTAACAAAGTTGTACTGAGGATGGACATAATGATAGTGCGAAGGGGGTGATGTTCCGTTCTCTGTATTCATACTCATTGTTATGGGTAATGATGACTCTTTGCTATCTGAAAGTGAACCGGTGTTCAAACTAGTATGGAAGCGTACTTCACATCATCAAAATGAGATAACATGCATCATTTGGGGTTTCAAAGTTGCATAGTGCTGAAAAGGCAACAAATATCGTACAAGCAGTGTTTCGATGCTGTTTTCAACATTTAGAGACAGGAACAATGCAATCACGGGTCTTACTTGTTAACAGAACACACTGATTTTGGCACCAAAATGAGACATGAATCGTTGAGACTTAAAGGGACTTGTGAGGTCAGAGGAAGCATGTGTGTCATCACTGGAAGTCATTCTTGGTGCCAATAAGGCGCACATTCTATCTTTAAAACAATCTTTTCTTTATCTTTAAGTGAGTTAAATTGTGCTGGTCATTCTAGATATCTTGGAGTAATTCCTTATGTTGATACCGTACACACACGCCCAGGCCACTAGCACAACATTTTTATTAACACACAAACACACACAGAAACACACACACACACGCACATTTTTATACATACTAATTTCACCTATATTGATTTCATTATTCTACAAGATACACGTACGAATGATGTGGGGTCTTAATGCAAACTTTCGGAAATCATTATCTTTGCATAAAGGCTTTCATATCAGTGCTTATCACTGCTGTTATACTCACACTCTTTCGAAGTGCAATAGACAACAACACATTGCATCAAGAAGAGCATCCCTAGGGAGTGTGATACCAATGCTCAACCTACGGAAAGGTAAACCCAAATAGCTTACAGCCGGTGGTATGGTCCCCACTTGGTCCGGTATCATACGATGAGGTACTTCCGTTATTACGTGACCAGTCGAAGTCATCATCCGTCTCTTGCTCCCATCCGCAGACACCGTATTCAAAGTTACAGTCGATGTTTTGGGCTGATAGTTCAGAATGATAGCGAGATATAAGGAGCAATACGTGTCTCCGTTATAGACCAACAGAATGAACCATGATCTTTTAACTCTATTACAAAGCCCAAGCTATTTTGACCATTCCCATAGGCCCACGGGGTAAGAGGACATTGTGAACATAATTTCTTAATTACTCGATTTATTACTGTGATATTTGGCACATAGGTATAACAGCTCAATTCCTACGTACCTCTACTTTTGAACATTCTAAGGGTCATCCAATGGAGTGATATTCTACGCAATATACAAAATACATAGGACATTTGCTGAACTTGGTATTTCCTTTATATTTTCTGTAAGTGGGGAAATGACCAAAGAAAATGGGACTCCATCGGGATTCCAACCCGAGACCTCCGGATTGCTAGCTCGGTGCTCTACCAACTGAGGTATAGGAAGCCCTATAGTACAGTGTCTGTCCCAGAATACCTTACAGCAATTCTCAACCCTCGAATGGTCAGGAGCTATAGCAGTGTGTTTTGTGTCACGCACATGGTGCCTCAGTGGACGGCCTGCCAACTTCGCATATTCTGCTCAAACGCACAAACCCGCCCAAACCGATCGATAAATCGCCTACTGCCGCAGTACAATGAAAGCGTTTCTTGCGCTTTTGATCCTCTCACATACAGCTTGCATTTTATGTGGTGATTGACTATCAAGCGGTGTTCCCTAATGGATTTGTGTGTAAATTCTTAGTTTCTGTCACTGTTTTGTGTGCAAAAGTCATGCCTTTACAGTAATGTAGCTACTGGTCATTCGAAAGAAAAATCAATCTTAGATTCGTCATACGATTTACATTAAAGCAAAGCTTGATATTCTGAATTTTCTCTACAACTTTGCTCACTATATGTTCAGCTTAACAGAAACATATAGAAGTTATATAGCTTTGAAAAACATAATGTTTTCTCAAAGCAGAAATACCTTTGTGTTTCAGAATAATGTGGCACACAGGGGTTTCCACCATGGCACATAAGGAGTTGAACCTGATATAAACCTGAAAGGATTATTCAACTTGGGGATAAATGCAAGGGATCACCAAAGTGATGCAGCTTTTTGAGTAGGGCCCTATGTCAAAAATGGGATTCTATCGGGATTCGAACCCGAGACTTCCAGATTGCTAGCCCTGTGCTCTACCGACTGAGCTATGACAAGCACTAGCACAGTATTCGTCCCAGAAACCCTTAATATTTTCTTTATAATTTGAAATATCAATGTGATATCTGACACATAAAAACATCAACTAAAACTCTTTGTGACCCTATACCTTTGAATTCCATTCAAATCCGGATAAGCCGGTGAAAAAACAAACATTGTTTTCAAATCCGGATAAGCGGATGAAAAACATCGTTTACGATTGAAATTTCACTACATGGTTTTTATGCCATGAAGTACACCTATTAGTTTATCATTGTTAACTGAACATTAATGATTTAATGGATGAACCCTGTTGTCCGTTTATCACATTATTTTGCCTGGTAATGCTTACAAGTTTCTTGAAGATTGTGTTATACACTTCAAGTACTTAGCAATGGAAAGAGGCGAGGCAAATTGTTCCGGAAGGATAATGTTATAAGCAGTATTAGAGCTCGGAAACAATTCTTCGTTGAGACTGCAACTGGACATTTAGCAAGTGTGAGATTAAACATAACTCTTGTGTAAATGAATAAACCTCGATATTACTGATATCTGACATGGTCGTACTTTAAATTGTTATACCTTTTTCATTAAATATGCTATGATAATACTACCGATAGTGACGTTAAGTCCTTTATCTTTGTCGTCTTTCCACGGTGACAAATTAGATAAGACTAACATTTTGATTGAGTATAGCACAGGGAAATTGAAAAAAAAAAATGAAGGAAACATTTCCAACGCACCCCCCCCCCCCCAAAAAAAAAAGGAGAAGGGAAGTATCATCAAGTATGGAGACAGGGAGCGCAACATTTGTTGTTGTTGTTGTTTTTTCATTTCGTTGGCTCTGCTAAGGTGTTAACCCTTTATGCACCAACGATTCAAATTTGCACAAATTTCACACACATCTATGAATAGGAAATTAATGTGGCACGTAACAGGTTATCTGTAATCACGAACAGAAGGGAAAAAACATGTATTAACGAGATGTAGACCCAAAACTCATAAAAAATGTATATGTTTCATGATGTGTATGTTTATGTTTATGTGTATGTATATGATTGTTTATCAGAAGAATATCAAATAAATATGCCATTCTACGATACATCCTGACTTGCGGACTTCCCCGCTCACCATTACTGATGTCACAAAAAACTCCAGCGTCCTCGCTGTGAGAGCAATCGTGCGAGCCAAATCCATTGTGCGCACATTGGTTGAGGTCAGTCTCGGAGCCAGAGCATGCGACCTCGTCCATCCAGATCGGCCCATTCCCTTGTCCGAAATAGGCCATTCTCGGTGCCGACGTGGCGCTGCTGTACCCGAGCATCTTGCAAATGACATTAGCGTCATTTATATCCCAGTTATCATCGCATACTGTTCCCCACTGGTTATTGACGAAAACTTCCACTCGACCTTCGCCGGACTGAGCTCCCATCAAACGAACTCCATCCACTCGTGGTGTTCCTATGGGAGTACAATTTGGGCATACAGAAGTAAAAGAAACTGTCTTTCCTTTTACTTCCTCATATCATATCAATATACTTCTATAATATTCGCATGACAAAAAGGACTAAACTTAGAATGTATAGTCTTGGAACATTAAGGAAAGCTCGGATCTCCCCTATGATATGATATGATTTGATTTGATTTGATTGGGTTTGATTTGATTACATTTTTTGGGTTCATGTATTATCATTGTACATGCTCATACATGAGTGGTGACATACATTATTCATAGACATAATGCACTGTTAGGCAAGTGTTTTTCTTCATTGCCTTTTCCATGTACAACAAAACGTAGTAGCAACACAATAAATAATACAGAAGGGCTAAAGCTTAAGCTTAGCTTTATTTGCATAATATAGGGGAGGGGTGACTTGGGTAGAGATAGTATAAAAGAAGGGAAAATGAAAGCAGATGTCTGTCTGGTTTCAATCAAGGTTTACACAAAGTTAGATCACCTGGATCACTGATTGCAGAGAGGCTTGGCAAAATGTTTGTCTACGAGATACAGGGGATAAAAGTTACAGGTTGCTTAATACCTGCCCGCTTTGAATTTGACCAGTGATACCGGTTGTCACATACAACAACCCAAAAACAAACACAAACACACACACAAAAAAAACCCAACCTAACCATGACTTTAAATCTGCTTGGATTGCTCGATAAGATATCTACGGCTCAATGAAGCTCAGGTAACAATCAATCGTCTCTGTGGTTGATCGTTACCATCTCATTTCTATCGCTTCATTTTGTACAAATTGCTTAGATTTCAAGAATATTATATTATTTACTGTACATCCTTGAATGTGTTATACTTGCTTGATACCATCACAAGCGGAGTGTTTGGTGAAGGGGAGTATGAAAAGCATAAAGTTAATTTGACAAACTCATGATATCAGAAACGTGGGGTATGATATTATTTTCATATCTTGTGCACGTCGGGTTTCAATGAAATCTTCACAACTGTCTTCGCCTTAGTTTACACTTTTCACTAATGCAAGTTATGACATGACAAGTACGCAAATTTGCAGGAAATTAACATTTACCGTTACCTCAGTTCAATTTAATTCAATTCAAATGAAATTTTATTCTAAAAAAATAAAAAAACCACACGTTTATATTGTCGATGCAAGTTCGGGGAAAACATTTGTTCAGAACGATTGTGTTATTGGAAAAGAGAGGCCCACGTATAACAGCCAAACTTGTAGAAATGTGAGTATAAATCGGACTAACAATATAAAAATGCGTAAAGTAAACCACATAAAGACACAGAAATGACAAACTACAAGAGGCAAGAGGAAGGGAGAGGGCGATATAAGGAAAGGAAAGGAGGTAGGACATAAAGGAAGGAAAGACTAATTGTAAGGTAGGAGAGGTTCTCAGCACATGTACAACTATTGGCAGACACCACCCATTGGCTTGAGCAAGGTAACTGACTTAAAAAAAAAATGCAAATGTGATGACAAAGATGTAATCCAAATACAATGTACAATGAAAAAAAGAAACCCAACTAGAACTGTTTTTAATTTGTTCTTGAATACAACAACATTTGGCGCACATTTTGGATCATCATTCTGTGGATCTATAAAAGCTTGATCTTGTGTAAACAAGATTATTCTTAGCGAAGACGATGAGGAGAAAAGTTATGTGAATTTCATGGGATCGTCTTGTAGGGTTATTTTAAATACTTATAATTCTACAAGAAATGCATTAATATTCCCGGCAGGCATCGTTACAGTTTATCATTCCATTACATTGCTAATGATCAGATCGATCCATCGTTACATTGAAACTGCCGGCTACTGCACTGATACCCTACTACGATTAACATGAAAAAGATTAAAAACAACGTAAAATGACTCCTTTTATTCTAATTTAAATGAGATATTATTGTATTTTGACACATGATCAGTGTTAACCTTTATCATATTCCGTAATGCACGACTCTAATCACACGACATTTTGATATTTCAAGGCCTTTATCCTTGCCTGTGGAAAAAAAAAGAAATGTTGCTTTTGGAGTTGAACAGCACTTTCAACAATTTCTGAAAAATATGTTAATACCCTTTTTGTGTTTGTTATATTTCTCGAATGTTTAATCTCATATTTCAGAAAAACAGCGTATTGATTGTTCCTGAGAATATGCTACTTGTATGCTGAAATAGTCTCCACACCAAGTAACAAATCTGCCAGAGTGTAAACTACGTGTAAGTAAGATATGCGTACAGCCGCGTCTACGGCGCGTTATTTGGTGCAGATCACACTAAAAGATACAGAATACACTGTAGAAGATGCGCATTGAATGACTACCCAGATAAGATGTCAGGAAAAAAAAAAGGGGGGGGGGGGAGGCTCGAGTAGCAGATAATTTGTGACCGTGCACCACAAAACGAACAAAAAGTCGCACACACTGATTTTGTGTGAATACTGAAAATAGGTGAAATGGGTCAACCTAACTGATCTTGACTTTTTCATATTTTCTGAAAGAGCAAGTCTTCTTCTTATACATTATGCAAAAATTGGGGATCATGAAACGGGCAGGAAAGTGTGTTTTTTAGCAGTTTATCTTGAGCATTTTGTGGTAGAATAGTGTGATTAGGTGTGTTTTTAGAGTCCCCTTTTCATTTCGTATAAACCTTGTACACACTCTTCACTTTCAACTCCAATAACTTTTGAAAGGATGATGCTACTGCTTTGAAAGTTAGCATGAATTATGAACAGAATGTGTTAATAAGGCACGCTTAATTTCAGTTTAATCTGATAATCTCTTTATTGTCGTTACTTTGGTGGTTTACATCTTGTTGTTTTGTCCCATTCGTTGCACAGCCAGCGCGGCTTGGTGAAGATAATAGCGCTTGAATAGACACTGCACTTCAGAGCCTCTTTTCTCAGTTCACACTTTTCCTGTATTGTGTGTTTTCTTTCCAATATTTAGATAGGTTGGGAGAGTCCATTTGATTTGAGTTATACATCATTTTAAAGCTTAAAGTCTGTTCTTTTAGATTATGCTCTTATCTAAAATTTCATGTCTGACGACTTTCTGTGCATTTTGTGATGCAGGGTCACATTGATAAATGCATGGTGAGAGAGAGGGGAAAAGCTTTGAAATGAGTATATGCAGTGACAAGAAGGAAGAACTAACAACTTTACCTGGAGTCGTAGAAACAGACAATCCGCCAGCTGGGGAAGACAAGAGTAAAAATAAAAGTTTCGTTCTGATAAGCTGTCCGTTCAAATGACGAAATTTAAAATCATCAAACTACTCAAGTACAGTACGTTTATAAAATTACAATAACCCGCTTATTGTTTTGTATCTCAAGTTCGAACATACTTATATAACAGTATATTACCCGTGATACATTACTTTTAGTGTTAACATTGCATGGTTTGAAAAAAAATATTGTGAAACTATATATCTTTTGGCATGATTTTATCATGTTCAACATAGTTTTATCATTTATGGAGGTTAGATACGTAATTACATTCCAAATTTTGACCTCTGGTCGAAACATTATCTTTTACTATGAAAATCCTGCCCGGTCAGAGAATCTTTCCCGAGGGTAAGAGCAATATATTATCACGCTGGTAATTTGCTTAATGTATCTCTAATTCGTCACTCGCATATTTTTTAGTGTATGAAATGGTGTCGCTTCCGCTCATTGCATTGACGTAAATGACGTGTTTTTTTCCACCAAGAGAAGACTGGTTAGGTTTTCACGCACCAAAGGAATGGATATCGTGCACCGCAGACCATGCATACACTATTGGCGCGTGTTATGGTGTGAGTAGCAGAAATGAACTTGTGAACTTTATGAACTTCAAACAGTGATTAAATCCAACTTACTTTGCTGTTAGTCTTGAAATAATTTGTGAAGGATATAAAACAAAATGTGCCAGGCCAATGTTCGAGTCACCGGTTAAATTTCGTGGGCTGCACCTCTCAGAACATAGCGCTGTCGAAGTCACCTCATGTACGTAGTTTTAACCAGAACCTCTCAGGCCTGGTACATTAAATGTGTGTATGATATACCTTTCAATATTGCACTTTGAAAAAAAAAAGTGATTGATATTTACAATAATTGGTCTGCACATTTTATCTATGATATGTAAAATACGTGGACGTATCACAAAGTTTGATTAATAAAAAGAAAAGAAAAGAGAGAAATACCGCATCCAAATTCGTCACTGCCGTCTGAGCAATCGCTCCATCCGTCGCATCTCCACGAAGCTGGTATACACTCATCATTGGAGCACTGGAATGAATTGCCATCGCAAATGACTGTGTCGAGGACAGAGACACAATATATTATATATAAAAAAAACGACAATAAACAGATTTATAGCAGTTAACATCTTTGCTTTAAACGAGGCAATCGAGGAGCGTATGTCTATTAAATTGGGGTTGTTAAAAGAAGAAAACATGGCAGAACCCTGCTGGTAAGAGCACAGTGTTCCCAGTGTGTTTAAAATAGTTGTTCATGTGAAAACGCTCGAATTAAAAAATGTGAATATCATTTCACACCGTGGTGTGGTTTTGAAAAAGGGTTCACGTAATAATGATCCATTTTCCCTGCTGGAAAGAACACAGTGTCCCACAGTGTGAAATTTCTTCACACTGTTAAATTTGAGCGTTTTTGCAGTGCAAACACAATCATGACAATGGCCCTAATTCACGAAGGTGGTACAAATGAAACCATGGTTTAAACCATGGACAAAAACCATGGAACGCCAAGTGTCGCATGGAATATTTCACTACGAAATCAGTCATTTCGTCGATGAAATGATTATTTTGTAACGAAATGACAACATTTTGTAACTAAATGAACATTTCGTCCGCGAAATGATAATTTCGTTAACGAAACGGTCATTTTGTCGACGAAATGACCAATTTCGTAACGCTGTATTCCGTGCGACACTTGGCGCTCCATGGTTTTTGTCCATGGTTTAAACCATGGTTTTATTTGTACCACCTTCGTGAATTCGGGCCAATGTGAGTCGTCAATTTACTGTGTGCAACAAAGCATTACTATATGAATGCTCTGTAAAAACCACACCACAGTGTGAAATCATTGTCGCACTGTTAAACACTGTGAGCACACACTGTGTTTCTTTCCAGTATGGTTACACTGTGAACTGATGGTTCACGATGCGTTCACGTTGCTAAAAAGAGTACAAATAGATTTCATAACGTGTTTACATTTTGTTTTGCACTGCGGGACTCTCTTAATTTCCCAGAAAGGAAAGAACACGTGAAGAATTATGGTGACTGTTGCATTTTGAGACCTTTATTGACTAAAGGAGGGATGCCTCTGAAGCAATCACAAAACGGGGAACAAAGAATATACCAAACGCCATGTCAAAAAAACATTTGAAAATGAATTTATTTTGCTATTGCAAAAAAGTGATAACAGTGCAGAAACATCAGAAACATAATCAGAAACAACATGTGACATGATGTGAACACCCATTGACGCTTTCCAGAGACGAAATGCATGTAGATATGAATAACGTCATTGTTGCATAAAACATGAGAAGTGAAAATTAAACAGAAGCAGTCTCAAGAAGTCATCGTTACAGAAAGTTTACATTAAGTATCCCACAGGCCATGAATTAAATTACGAAACTACCTGCGTTATTTTATCATAGAATGAAAACGCTTTATACTTGACACATATCTTTTCACATTTATTACCAGCAATTTTAAACGATCTCACAATGGTTTTACAACATTCGCTAAAAGTTCCTATGTCATCGCGTTTCTAAAACTGGAGTAATCCTCACGCATATCTAAGCCAGTTTATTTAAGATTCTTCCGCAGTTCGTACCAACTTCAGCGACTACAAGAAAAAAGAAAAATGAAATGAACTGCGCTTGTTGGTTTGTCTCTTTATTTGATATCATAATCATTTGATGGCATATGTTTGTGCGTTTACGTTTGTACATAATTTGTTATATACCATATTGGCAGTAACCACTGGAAAGTGAGATATCATCCACGCCAATATCTCCTGTGTAACTGCTTCCACATACACCTTCCATTATGATGTTGAATAGCAGGAAGTAGCTGTCGAAATTTACCTGCAAAATTGGAAGTTTGATAACGTATCGTTGAGCTTTTTGATAAAGTATGATGGATTGTGATTACCTCTGGGGAAATAAAACGTTATTCATGCTACATCACACGTAGTATAGTATTCAATCTGCGGGTTTCGACAGGATGAAGTTCGCCCTACTTGGCGAAGTGTCAACCCGTTCCATACTGAATTTTGACATTCCCATAGACTTAATACACAGGACACCGGGTTCCCGTATCAAAAGGGTTATTACGTGCTACGTTTCAACTGCAGGGGATATTACGACTTTAAGTTTGACTGGCGAACAGAGTAGCCTGAGCTGCTTCTAACGCACACATAGTAATTCAAACTAATATTTAAACTAATATTAAAATATTCAAACTAATACTAATTCAGTTTGAATAATGTCATGTTGCATGATTAAAGGGTGTGCAAAGTTCTGGTCGAGGTGTAGATTTAGCTTTTAACATTTTGCTAAATATTCAGAAACCACTCGATGAGATGTAAGGGGGAATGCAGTTCTAAGGGGTATCAAAAGTTTATTCGATGAAAATCGGTTTTGAAATGGCTGAGATATCCAAAAACAAGGTGAAACAAAGAGATCCTAATAAAGTTGTGGCATGTCGCCTTTTATTATTAGCATTTTTTTTTGATATCTCAGCCATTTGAAAACCAATTTTCATCAAATAAACGTTGAATACTTCTTAAAATATTACATGCTCTTTCATATTTTCATAAGAGGCTTTTCATTATCTCACTTAGGAATGTTCAAAACATGAATCCCTACCTCAGCCATTACTGTACAGTCCCATTAAGGTGGGTTTTCTTTTTTGCCTCATAAGCGAGCAGCTTTCATTCATGTTGATAATTCTGTGTCTTTACTTCCTTCATTCAGTGAGCCGCATCTTCGTGCTCACAGGATCGCTTTGTAAAATCAAACTCTTCCGAAGATGACAAATAAGGATTATTCATCAGATAACGGCTGATTGGGATGATTTCAAGTATCATGCTCTCGGCTCATCTTATCTTGATGGAAATAGATGCATAATATCAGGGGCGTCACTAGCTTTTTTTTTTTTTTCAACGGGGTGCGTTTTGACACTAAATATAACCTGCGATATTTTTTTTTTTAATTTGATTTGTTGGTGCCTGTATCATCATGTTTAACTTTACATAATACATTGTACGTAATATAAATTAAATATAGTGGAAAATAACTGGAAAGGACTATGATTACAACATACAGGGGTAGTGACGGTGTGAGATCGGTGTGAGAAGCGAATAAGCGGGGGAGGGTGTGGGAGGGGGACACCCCCTCGCACGGTAGGGACTTTTTGTAAAAACAGAGTATAAAAGTCGAGTTCATAGAGCATTTTAAATCAAATTTCTAGCGAATTAAACATCGTAAAAATATCACTGTGAAAGACTATGATTGTAATATACGGGCAATGACGGGGGTACATTATGTGACGGTTTGAGATCCTCGGCGAGAGAGCGAAGCGAATAAGCGGGGGAGGGTGTGGGAGGGGGACACCCCCTCGCACGGTAGGGACTTTTTGTAAAAACAGAGTATAAAAGTCGAGTTCATAGAGCATTTTAAATCAAATTTCTAGCGAATTAAACATCGTAAAAATATCACTGTGAAAGACTATGATTGTAATATACGGGGGTACATTATGTGACGGTTTGAGATCCTCGGCGAGAGAGCGAAGCGACTGAGCGGGAGGGGGTGTGGGAGGAGGATACTCCCTCCCACGGTCGGAACTTTTTGTAAAAGCAGAGTACAGAAGTCGCTTTTGTAGAGCATCTTAAAAGCAAATTTCTAGGAAATTAAACATCGTAAAATCACTGTGAAGGGTTATGATTGTAATACACTTGGGTACATTATGTGACGGTGTGAGATCCTCGGCGAGGGAGCAATGCGACCGAGCGGGGGAGGGTTTGGCAGGGGGATACCCCCTCCCACGGTCGGGAAATTTTTGTAAAAGCAGAGTACAAAAGTCGCGTTTGTAGAGCATCTTAAAAGCAAATTTCTAGGGTATTAAACACAGTGAAAAAAAAAACACTGCGAAGGACTGTGATCATAACTTATGAAAACTATTCATTTCACAATCTAAAGTACGGGCAGAAGGAGCGAGCAGCTTTCAATTGCCATTCGTCTAAAATGTATTCATTAAAAGCTCAAAAGTGATCGCATTGTTCGAGCAATACAAATTGTTCTTATATTAGCATCAAAGCATAGAAGAAAAAGAAAAATTTAAGGCTTACTAAATGTATGTTTCCGGGTGCACACTTGAGGACGCGAGGCTACCATCTATACATTAAATTTACTCATAAGGAAGTGTAGTAGTGTATATATTTATGTAAATTGTATCATTCGCCCCGTAATGGGCGAAAAATTTCGCATTTTCATTTGTGAAATTGACATCTTTTAGACGAGAAAAGGGCCTTTATCGTTCATTTTGGTCTTTCAATAATTGATCAATATTATCTGTTACAGGGGCACGGGGGGGGGGGGGTACTCTTTTTGCATCCTGATGCACACTTCTATGATAATACTCCGAAAATTGTCAGTCCCCAAATGCGTCGAGTCTGTGGGTAGGAACCGAGCGGTGGAAACATAAATCAAAGAGGATGAGGGAACTTTTGAATTCAAGTGACAGATATATCAAACATGCTTTTTGATGAAATATTCTGATATTTCTCAATTTTCCAAGTTTTCTAAGTGTATGGTTGGAGACCTACAAGTGTAACAGGGGAGGGTGTGGGAGTGGGTAGCCCCTCTTATGCAATATTTTGCATTTCAGAATTGAAATTCAACAATCCGTTGCAGAATAAATGTAATACTTGGACAGTTTTCTCTTAAAAAAGGAAGAAATTTTTTCTCATTTCGAGAATCATAGAGTGACGTTTGCCCTCTTGTCCTCCAGGATTGATCATCCTGCATACGAGAAAGCTGATGAATTTTTTGAATTCAAATGAAAATAGCTCATAAAGACATTTGGAATTCAGGAAGCTGTCAATCCCCAAGACTTTTAGTGCACTAATTATTATGAAGGGAAACAAAGCAGGCAAAGGGTTAATTGAAAGGAGATGATAATGCCCTCCCACTCGACGGAACTTGTGCATTTTTTTTTTTTTTTTTTGAGTGAAGTGACAGGTCTGGTGCACACTTGCGATAAAACAGTTGTAAATCTATCAATCTAAAGGTGTTTTAAGTCCATGGAAAATAGATCAAACGGGAGAGGGTGTGGGAACGGGTGCACGTCACGAGACCGACACCCACGAGTCATACAGCCCACGAGTCATACAGCTCACAAGTCATACAGCCCATGAGTTCGACACTAAGCAAACAAGGCCCACGAGACCGACACATTACGCGCCGTGTTGTATCTGTCGAACTCGTGGGCTTTTTTACCTAGTGTCGAACTCATGGGCTGTGTGACTCGTGAGCTGTATGACTCATGGGCTGTGTGACTCGTGAGCTGTATGACTCATGGACCTGTTTTCAATGTCGAACTCGTGGGCTGTATGACTTGTGGGTGTCGGTCTAGTGGGATGACCCCGTGGGAACCCCTCCCACACGAGAGAGACTTTATTTTTTAGAATTGAAATTCAGGAACCTGGTGCACAATTTGGACGAAATATTTGGACAGATTTTTATCAAAAAAGCTAAAAAATCTTCTCATCTCGGGAATTATGACTATGTGTGTGTGTGGGTGGGGGTGGGGGGGGGGCAAATGATATGCTTAGGCCTACCCTTACAACATTTGAACGGGGGAACTTTTTTTTCTGTCAAAAAGCAAGAAAGTCTTCTCATCTCGGGAATGATTGATTTATGGGGGGGGGGCAAAATTATGCCAAAATGTGCTTGCCCTCCAAACTTTTATAAGGCTAAGGCTTGCACTTAGGGCTCGCATTTTCAATTTGGATTGGTCAGAAATAAAGTGTTGTACATAGACCCTACATCCTTGCAGCACCCGTACACATACATGCAAACGTACGGTCGATAAACTAGTGAAGACTGCAAAATAGATATGTGTAAAATCACTGCTGCCAGAGCCCGGGGTGCGATTTTTTTTTCCCCGGCGAATTTCTTGTCCCTGCTGCAAAATAAAAATTGTATAATAAAAAAGGATGATAAAAAAGAAAATTATTTACCGTCTGGCGTTGAGGTCGCTCGCAGACTTTTTTTTTTTTTTTGGGGGGGGGGTCTGAAGGGGGTGCCTTCGCATCCAACGCACCCCCCCCCCCCCCCGTGACGCCCATGTAATATGCTAATTTTTCATACATTTTCAAGCTAAAGAGAATCATTCATACTATTCTTATTATCTTTTTATAACCATTGTACAAGGAAGGTATTAGACTTGATTTGCACTCATCATTCATGCTATTCTCTGGTACCTTTCATCCAGTGCTTATATACATGTATATATATATATATATATATATATATATATATATATATATAGTGAAAAAGTTAAAACATAGTTATGTGACAGTTTAGGTACTAGTAACTTTTTGGTCCACTTTCAGGGATCATGAATCC